>NC_083818.1:257901-266254 GCF_015708825.2 Lethenteron reissneri
CAGAGCCACCTCCACGCATTAACATGCTCATCTCTCACATTAACAGAGCCACCTCCACGCATTAACATGCTCATCTCTCACATTAACAGAGCCACCTCCACGCATTAACATGCTCATCTCTCACATTAACAGAGCCACCTCCACGCATTAACATGCTCATCTCTCACATTAACATAGCCACCTCCACGCATTAACATGCTCATCTCTCACATTAACAGAGCCACCTCCACGCATTAACATGCTCATCTCTCACATTAACAGAGCCACCTCCACGCATTAACATGCTCATCTCTCACATTAACAGAGCCACCTCCACGCATTAACATGCTCATCTCTCACATTAACAGAGCCACCTCCACGCATTAACATGCTCATCTCTCACATTAACAGAGCCACCTCCACGCATTAACATGCTCATCTCTCACATTAACAGAGCCACCTCCACGCATTAACATGCTCATCTCTCACATTAACAGAGCCACCTCCACGCATTAACATGCTCATCTCACATTAACAGAGCCACCTCCACGCATTAACATGCTCATCTCTCACATTAACAGAGCCACCTCCACGCATTAACATGCTCATCTCTCACATTAACAGAGCCACCTCCACGCATTAACATGCTCATCTCTCACATTAACAGCCACCTCCACGCATTAACATGCTAATCTCTCACATTAACAGAGCCACCTCCACGCATTAACATGCTAATCTCTCACATTAACATAGCCACCTCCACGCATTAACATGCTAATCTCTCACATTAACAGAGCCACCTCCACGCATTAACATGCTCATCTCTCACATTAACATAGCCACCTCCACGCATTAACATGCATCTCTCACATTAACAGAGCCACCTCCACGCATTAACATGCTAATCTCTCACATTAACATAGCCACCTCCACGCATTAACATGCTCATCTCTCACATTAACATAGCCACCTCCACGCATTAACATGCTCATCTCTCACATTAACATAGCCACCTCCACGCATTAACATGCTAATCTCTCACATTAACAGAGCCACCTCCACGCATTAACATGCTCATCTCTCACATTAACATAGCCACCTCCACGCATTAACATGCTCATCTCTCACATTAACAGAGCCACCTCCACGCATTAACATGCTCATCTCTCACATTAACATAGCCACCTCCACGCATTAACATGCTCATCTCTCACATTAACAGAGCCACCTCCACGCATTAACATGCTCATCTCTCACATTAATAGCCACCTCCACGCATTAACATGCTAATCTCTCACATTAACATAGCCACCTCCACGCATTAACATGCTCATCTCTCACATTAACAGAGCCACCTCCACGCATTAACATGCTCATCTCTCACATTAACATAGCCACCTCCACGCATTAACATGCTAATCTCTCACATTAACAGCCACCTCCACGCATTAACATGCATCTCTCACATTAACATAGCCACCTCCACGCATTAACATGCTCATCTCTCACATTAACATAGCCACCTCCACGCATTAACATGCTCATCTCTCACATTAACATAGCCACCTCCACGCATTAACATGCTCATCTCTCACATTAACATAGCCACCTCCACGCATTAACATGCTAATCTCTCACATTAACATAGCCACCTCCACGCATTAACATGCTCATCTCTCACATTAACATAGCCACCTCCACGCATTAACATGCTCATCTCTCACATTAACATAGCCACCTCCACGCATTAACATGCTCATCTCTCACATTAACAGCCATCTCCACGCATTACCTCTCACACGCATAACATGCTAATCTCTCACATTAACATAGCCACCTCCACGCATTAACATGCATCTCTCACATTAACATAGCCACCTCCACGCATTAACATGCTCATCTCTCACATTAACATAGCCACCTCCACGCATTAACATGCTCATCTCTCACATTAACATAGCCACCTCCACGCATTAACATGCTCATCTCTCACATTAACAGAGCCACCTCCACGCATTAACATGCATCTCTCACATTAACAGAGCCACCTCCACGCATTAACATGCTCATCTTCACATTAACGTAGCATCTCCACGCATTAGCCCCTCCACACATTAACATGCTAATCTCTCACATTAACATAGCCACCTCCACGCATTAACATGCTCATCTCTCACATTAACATAGCCACCTCCACGCATTAACATGCTAATCTCTCACATTAACAGAGCCACCTCCACGCATTAACATGCGCATCTCTACATTAACAGAGCCACCTCCACGCATTAACATGCTCATCTCTCACATTAACAGAGCCACCTCCACGCATTAACATGCTCATCTCTCACATTAACAGAGCCACCTCCACGCATTAACATGCTCATCTCTCACATTAACAGAGCCACCTCCACGCATTAACATGTCATCTCTCACATTAACAGAGCCACCTCCACGCATTAACATGCTCATCTCTCACATTAACAGAGCCACCTCCACGCATTAACATGCTCATCTCTCACATTAACAGAGCCACCTCCACGCATTAACATTCATCTCTCACATTAACATAGCCACCTCCACGCATAACATGCTATCTCTCACATTAACAGAGCCACCTCCACGCATTAACATGCTCATCTCTCACATTAACATAGCCACCTCCACGCATTAACATGCTCATCTCTCACATTAACAGAGCCACCTCCACGCATTAACATGCTCATCTCTCACATTAACATAGCCACCTCCACGCATTAACATGCTAATCTCCACATTAACAGAGCCACCTCCACGCATTAACATGCTAATCTCTCACATTAACATAGCCACCTCCACGCATTAACATGCTCATCTCTCACATTAACATAGCCACCTCCACGCATTAACATGCTCATCTCTCACATTAAATAGCCACCTCCACGCATTAACTGCTCATCTCTCACATTAACATAGCCACCTCCACGCATTAACATGCTAATCTCACATTAACATAGCCACCTCCACGCATTAACATGCTCATCTCTCACATTAACATAGCCACCTCCACGCATTAACATCATCTCTCACATTAACATAGCCACCCCACGCATTAACATGCTCATCTCTCACATTAACATAGCCACCTCCACGCATTAACATGCATCTCTCACATTAACATAGCCACCTCCACGCATTAACAGCTAATCTCTCACATTAATAGCCACCTCCACGCATTAACATGCTCATCTCTAACATTAACATAGCCACCTCCACGCATTAACATGCTCATCTCTCACATTAACATAGCCACCTCCACGCATTAACATGCTAATCTCTCACATTAACAGAGCCACCTCCACGCATTAACATGCTCTCTTCACATAGCCTCTCCATGCCAATTACGCACTCGCACATAACATGCTAATCTCTCACATTAACATAGCCACCTCCACGCATTAACATGCATCTCTCACATTAACAGAGCCACCTCCACGCATTAACATGCTCATCTCTCACATTAACATAGCCACCTCCACGCATTAACATGCTCATCTCACATTAACGAGCCACCTCCACGCATAACATGCTAATCTCTCACATTAACATAGCCACTCCACGCCACATACATAACATGCTAATCTCTCACATTAACATAGCCACCTCCACGCATTAACATGCTCATCTCTCACATTAACAGAGCCACCTCCACGCATTAACATGTCATCTCTCACATTAACATAGCCACCTCCACGCATTAACATGCTATCTCTCACATTAACAGAGCCACCTCCACGCATTAACATGCTCATCTCTCACATTAACATAGCCACCTCCACGCATTAACATGCTCATCTCTCACATTAACAGAGCCACCTCCACGCATTAAC
The DNA here is from genome assembly GCF_015708825.2 of Lethenteron reissneri. Taxonomy (NCBI): domain Eukaryota; kingdom Metazoa; phylum Chordata; class Hyperoartia; order Petromyzontiformes; family Petromyzontidae; genus Lethenteron; species Lethenteron reissneri. The sequence continues at coordinate 261,747 of NC_083818.1, forward strand.
ATGCTCATCTCTCACATTAACATAGCCACCTCCACGCATTAACATGCTAATCTCTCACATTAACTGAGCCACCTCCACGCATTAACATGCTAATCTCTCACATTAACAGAGCCACCTCCACGCATTAACATGCTAATCTCTCACATTAACATAGCCACCTCCACGCATTAACATGCTAATCTCTCACATTAACAGAGCCACCTCCACGCATTAACATGCTCATCTCTCACATTAACATAGCCACCTCCACGCATTAACATGCTAATCTCTCACATTAAAGAGCCACTCCACGCATTAACATGCTAATCTCTCACATTAACATAGCCACCTCCACCATTAACATGCTCATCTTCACATTAACATAGCCACCTCCACGCATTAACATGCATCTCTCACATTAACATAGCCACCTCCACGCATTAACATGCTCATCTCTCACATTAACATAGCCACCTCCACGCATTAACATGCTAATCTCTCACATTAACATAGCCACCTCCACGCATTAACATGCTCATCTCTCACATTAACAAGCCACTCCACGCAAACATGCTATCTCTCACATTAACATAGCCACCTCCACGCATTAACATGCTATCTCTCACATTAACAGAGCCACCTCCACGCATTAACATGCTCATCTTCACATTAACTAGCCACCTCCACGCATTAACATGTCATCTCTCACATTAAACATCTCCACGCCAAACCCTCTCTGATTTACATCAACATGCTAATCTCTCACATTAACATAGCCACCTCCACGCATTAACATGCTCATCTCTCACATTACAGAGCCACCTCCACGCATTAACATGCTCATCTCTCACATTAACAGAGCCACCTCCACGCATTAACATGCTCATCTCTCACATTAACAGAGCCACCTCCACGCATTAACATGCTCATCTCTCACATTAACAGAGCCACCTCCACGCATAACATGCTAATCTCTCACATTAACAGAGCCACCTCCACGCATTAACATGCTCATCTCTCACATTAACAGAGCCACCTCCACGCATTAACATGCTAATCTCTCACATTAACAGAGCCACCTCCACGCATTAACATGCTCATCCTCACATAACAGAGCCACCTCCACGCCTAAGAGCTCATCTCTCACATTAACAGAGCCACCTCCACGCATTAACATGCTATCTCCACATTAACATAGCCACCTCCACGCATTAACATGCTAATCTCTCACATTAACTGAGCCACCTCCACGCATTAACATGCTCATCTCTCACATTAACAGAGCCACCTCCACGCATTAACATCTAATCTCTCACATTAACATAGCCACCTCCACGCATTAACATGCTAATCTCTCACATTAACAGAGCCACTCCACGCATTAACATGCTCATCTCTCACATTAACATAGCCACCTCCACGCTTAACATGCTAATCTCTCACATTAACAGAGCCACCTCACGCATTAACATGCTAATCTCTCACATTAACATAGCACTCCACGCATTAACATGTCATCTCTCACATTAACATAGCCACCTACGCATTAACATGCTCATCTCTCACATTAACATAGCCACCTCCACGCATTAACATGCTCATCTCTCACATTAAATAGCCACCTCCACGCATTAACATGCTAATCTCTCACATTAACATAGCCACCTCCACGCATTAACATGCTCATCTCTAACATTAACATAGCCACCTCCACGCATTAACATGCTCATCTCTCACATTAACATAGCCACCTCCACGCATTAACATGCTCATCTCTTACATTAACATAGCCACCTCCACGCATTAACATGCTCATCTTTCACATTAACATAGCCACCTCCACGCATTAACATGCTAATCTCTCACATTAACATAGCCACCTCCACGCATTAACATGCTCATCTCTAACATTAACATAGCCACCTCCACGCATTAACATGCTCATCTCTCACATTAACATAGCCACCTCCACGCATTAACATGCTAATCTCTCACATTAACAGAGCCACCTCCACGCATAACATGCTCATCTTCACATAGCCATATCCATGCCCCAATTGGAGGCCCTCTCTGATCTTACTCACATGCTAATCTCTCACATTACATAGCCACCTCCACGCATTACATGCTCATCTCTCACATTAACAGAGCCACCTCCACGCATTAACATGCTCATCTCTCACATTAACATAGCCACCTCCACGCATTAACATGCATCTCTCACATTAACGGAGCCCCTCACGCATTAACATGTAATCTCTCACATTAACATATAGCCATCTCCACGCCCATTGGAGGCCCCTCTCTGATCTTACATCAACATGCTAATCTCTCACATTAACATAGCCACCTCCACGCATTAACTGCTCATCTCTCACATTAACAGAGCCACCTCCACGCATTAACATGCTCATCTCACATTAACAGAGCCACCTCCACGCATTAACATGCTCATCTCTCACATTAACAGAGCCACCTCCACGCATTAACATGCTCATCTCTCACATTAACAGAGCCACTCCCACGCATTAACATGCTCATCTCTCACATTAACAGCCACCTCCACGCATTAACATGCTCATCTCTCACATTAACATAGCCACCTCCACGCATTAACATGCTAATCTCTCACATTAACTGAGCCACCTCCACGCATTAACATGCTCATCTCTCACATTAACAGAGCCACCTCCACGCATTAACATGCTAACTCTCACATTAACACAGCCACCTCCACGCATTAACATGCTATCTCTCACATTAACAGAGCCACTCCACGCATTAACATGCTCATCTCTCACATTAACTAGCCACCTCCACGCATTAACATGCTAATCTCTCACATTAACAGAGCCACCTCCACGCATTAACATGCTAATCTCTCACATTAACTAGCCACCTCCACCCATTAAACATGCTCATCTCTCACATTAACATAGCCACCTCCACGCTTACATGCTCATCTCTCACATTAACATAGCCCCTCCACGCATTAACATGCTCATCTCTCACATTAACATAGCCACCTCCACGCATTAACATGCTAATCTCTCACATTAACATAGCCACCTCCACATTAACATGCTCATCTCTCACATTAACATAGCCACCTCCACGCATTAACATGCTATCTCTCACATTAACATAGCCACCTCCACGCATTAACATGCTAATCTCTCATTAACAGAGCCACCTCCACGCATTAACATGCTCATCTTTCACATTAACATAGCACCTCCACGCATTAACATGCTCATCTCTCACATTAACAGAGCCACTCCACGCATTAACATGCTCATCTCTCACATTAACATAGCCACCTCCACGCATTAACATGCTAATCTCTCACATTAACAGAGCCACTCCACGCATTAACTGCTCATCTCTCACATTAACATAGCCACCTCCACGCATTAACATGTAATCTCTCACATTAACATAGCCACCTCAACGCATTAACATGCTAATCTCTCACATTAATAGAGCCACCTTCCACGCATTAACATGCTCATCTCTCACATTAACATAGCCACCTCCACGCATTAACATGCTAATCTCTCACATTAACAGAGCCACCTCCCGCATTAACATGCTAATCTCTCACATTAACAAGCCACCTCCACGCATTAACATGTCATCTCTCACATTAACATAGCCACCTCCACGCAAATGCTCATCTCTCGCATTAACATAGCCACCTCCACGCATTAAACATGCTAATCTCTCACATTAACATAGCCACCTCCACGCATTAACATGCTAATCTCTCACATTAACATAGCCACCTCCACGCATTAACATGCTCATCTCTCACATTAACATAGCCACCTCCACGCATTAACATGCTCATCTCTCACATTAACATAGCCACCTCCACGCATTAACATGCCAATCTCTCACATTAACAGAGCCACCTCCACACATTAACATGCTCATCTTTCACATTAACATAGCCATCTCCACGCATTAACATGCTCATCTCTCAATTAACATAGCCACCTCCACGCATTAACATGCTAATCTCTCACATTAACAGAGCCACCTCCACGCATTAACATGCTCATCTCTCACATTAACGTAGCCATCTCACGCCCAATTGGAGGCCCCTCATCTTACATAACATGCTAATCTCTCATTAACATAGCCACTCCACGCTTAACATGCTCATCTCTCACATTAACATAGCCACCTCCACGCATTAACATGCTCATCTCTCACATTAACAGAGCCACTCCACGCATTAACATGCTCATCTCTCACATTAACAGAGCCACCTCCACGCATTACATGCTCTCTCTCACATTAACAGAGCCACCCACACCATAACATGCTCATCTCTCACATTAACAGAGCCACCCACCTCCACAGCATTAACATGCTCATCTCTCACATTAACAGAGCCACCTCCACGCATTAACATGCTCATCTCTCACATTAAAGAGCCACCTTCCACGCATTAACATGCTCATCTCTCACATTAACAGAGCCCACCTCCACGCATTAAGATGCTCATCTCTCACATTAACAGA
>NC_083818.1:266754-278574 GCF_015708825.2 Lethenteron reissneri
GAGCCACCTCCACATTAACATGCTCTCTCTCACATTAACAGAGCCACCTCCACGCATTAACATGCTCATCTCTCACATTAACAGAGCCACCTCCACGCATTAACATGCTCATCTCTCACATTAACATAGCCACCTCCACGCATTAACATGCTAATCTCTCACATTAACATAGCCACCTCCACGCATTAACATGCTAATCTCTCACATTAACATAGCCACCTCCACGCATTAACATGCTCATCTCTCACATTAACATAGCCACCTCCACGCATTAACATGCTCATCTCTCACATTAACATAGCCACCTCCACGCATTAACATGCTCATCTCACATTAACATAGCCACCTCCACGCATTAACATGCCAATCTCTCACATTAACAAGCCACCTCCACGCATTAACATGCTCATCTCTCACATTAACGTAGCCACTCCACGCATTAGCCCCTCTCTGATTACACCAACATGCTATCTCTCACATTAACATAGCCACCTCCACGCATTAACATGCTCATCTCTCACATTAACATAGCCACCTCCACGCATTAACATGCTCATCTCTCACATTAACAGAGCCACCTCCACGCATTAACATGCTCATCTCTCACATTAACAGAGCCACCTCCACGCATTAACATGCTCATCTCTCACATTAACAGAGCCACCTCCACGCATTAACATGCTCATTCACATTAACAGAGCCACCTCCACGCATTAACATGCTCATCTCTCACATTAACAAGCCACCTCCACCATTAACATGCTCATCTCTCACATTAACAGCCACCTCCACGCATTAACATGCTCATCTCTCACACTACCACCGCCACCTCCACGCATTAACATGCTCATCTCTCACATTAACAGCCCCCTCCACGCATTAACATGCTCATCTCTCACATTAACATAGCCACCTCCACGCATTAACATGCTAATCTCTCACATTAACAGAGCCACCTCCACGCATTACCATGCTATCTCTCACATTAACATAGCCACCTCCACGCATTACATGCTAATCTCTCACATTAACAGAGCCACCTCCACGCATTAACATGCTCATCTCTCACATTAACATAGCCACCTCCACGCATTAACATGCTATCTCTCACATTAACAGAGCCACCTCCACGCATTAACATGCTACTCTCACATTAACATAGCCACCTCCACGCATTAACATGCTCATCTCTCACATTAACATAGCCACCTCCACGCATTAACATGCTCATCTCTCACATTAACATAGCCACCTCCACGCATTAACATGCTAATCTCTCACATTAACAGAGCCACCTCCACGCATTAACATGCTCATCTCTCACATTAACATAGCCACCTCCACGCATACATGCTCATCTCTCACATTAACAGAGCCACCTCCACGCATTAACATGCTCATCTCTCACATTAACATAGCCACCTCCACGCATTAACATGCTACTCTCACATTAACAGAGCCACCTCCACGCATTAACATGCTCATCTCTCACATTAACATAGCCACCTCCACGCATTAACATGCTCATCTCTCACATTAACTAGCCACCTCCACGCATTAACATGCTAACTCTCACATTAACAGAGCCACCTCCACGCATTAACATGCTCATTCTCACATTAACATAGCCACCTCCACGCATTAACATGCTATCTCTCACATTAACAGAGCCACCTCCACGCATTAACATGCTAATCTCTCACATTAACAGAGCCACCTCCACGCATTAACATGCTCATCTCTCACATTAACATAGCCACCTCCACGCATTAACATGCTCATCTCTCACATTAACATAGCCACCTCCACGCATTAACATGCTCATCTCTCACATTACAGCCACCTCCACGCATTAACATGCTAATCTCTCACATTAACATAGCCACCTCCACGCATTAACATGCTCATCTCTCACATTAACATAGCCACCTCCACGCATTAACATGCTCATCTCTCACATTAACATAGCCACCTCCACGCATTAACATGCTATCTCTCACATTAACAGAGCCACCTCCACGCATTAACATGCTCATCTTCACATTAACATAGCCACCTCCACGCATTAACATGCTCATCTCTCACATTAACAGCCACCTCCACGCATTAACATGCTAATCTCTCACATTAACAGCCACCTCCACGCATTAAACTCTCTCTCACATTAACGTAGCCATCTCCACGCCCAATTGGAGCCCCTCTCTGATCTTACATCAACATGCTAATCTCTCACATTAACATAGCCACCTCCACGCATTAACATGCTCATCTCTCACATTAACATAGCCACCTCCACGCATTAACATGCTCATCTCTCACATTACCGAGCCACCTCCACGCATTAACATGCTCATCTCTCACATTAACAGAGCCACCTCCACGCATTAACATGCTCATCTCTCACATTAACAGAGCCCCTCCACGCAAACATGCTCATCTCTCACATTAACAGAGCCACCTCCACGCATTAACATGCTCATCTCTCACATTAACAGAGCCACCTCCACGCATTAACATGCTCACTCTCACATTAACAGAGCCACCTCCACGCATTAACATGCTCATCTCTCACATTAACAGAGCCACTCCACGCATTAGATGCTCTCTCACATTAACAGAGCCACCTCCACGCATTAACATGCTCATCTCTCACATTAACAGAGCCACCTCCCGCATTAACATGCTCATCTCTCACATTAACAGAGCCCCTCCAACATTAACATGCTCATCTCTCACATTACAGAGCCACCTCCACGCATTAACATGCTCATCTCTCACATTAACGTAGCCATCTCCACGCCCAATTGGAGGCCCCTCTCTGATTTACATCAACATGCTAATCTCTCACATTAACATAGCCACCTCCACGCATTAACATGCTCATCTCTCACATTAATATAGCCACCTCCACGCATTAACATGCTCATCTCTCACATTAACAGAGCCACCTCCACGCATTAACATGCTCATCTCTCACATTAACAGAGCCACCTCCACGCATTAACATGCTCATCTCTCACATTAACAGAGCCACCTCCACACATTAACATGCTCATATCTCACATTAACAGAGCCACCTCCAGCATTAACATGCTCATCTCTCACATTAACGAGCCCCCTCCACGCATTAACATGCTCATCTCTCACATTAACAGAGCCACCTTCACGCATTAACATGCTATCTCTCACATTACAGAGCCACCTCCACGCATTAATGCTCATCTCTCACCATTAACAGAGCCACCTCCACGCATTAACATGCTCATCTCTCACATTAACTGAGCCACCTCCACGCATTAACATGCTAATCTCTCACATTAACGAGCCACCTCCACGCATTACATGCTAATCTCTCACATTAACATAGCCACCTCCACGCATTAACATGCTAATCTCTCACATTAACAGAGCCACTTCCACGCATTAACATGCTCATCTCTCACATTAACATAGCCACCTCCATGCATTAACATGCTAATCTCTCACATTAACAGAGCCACCTCCACGCATTAACATGCTAATCTCTCACATTAACATAGCCACCTCCACGCATTAACATGCTCATCTCTCACATTAACATAGCCACCTCCACGCATTAACATGCTCATCTCTCACATTAACATAGCCACCTCCATGCATTAACATGCTAATCTCTCACATTAACAGAGCCACCTCCACGCATTAACATGCTCATCTTTCACATTAACATAGCCACCTCCACGCATTAACATGCTCATCTCTCACATTAACAGAGCCACCTCCACGCATTAACATGCTCATCTCTCACATTAACATAGCCACCTCCACGCATTAACATGCTAATCTCTCACATTAACAAGCCACCTCCACGCATTACAGCCATCTCTCACATTAACATAGCCACCTCCACGCATTAACATGCTAATCTCTCACATTAACATAGCCACCTCCACGCATTAACATGCTAATCTCTCACATTAACAGAGCCACTTCCATGCATTAACATGCTCATCTCTCACATTAACATAGCCACCTCCACGCATTAACATGATAATCTCTCACATTAACAGAGCCACCTCCACGCATTAACATGCTAATCTCTCACATTAACATAGCCACCTCCACGCATTAACATGCTCATCTCTCACATTAACATAGCCACCTCCACGCATTAACATGCCATCTCTCACATTACATAGCCACCTCCACGCATTACATGCTCATCTCTCACATTAACATAGCCACCTCCACGCATTAACATGCTAATCTCTCACATTGACATAGCCACCTCCACGCATTAACATGCTCATCTCCACATTAACAGCCACCTCCACGCATTAACATGCTCATCTCTCACATTAACTAGCCACTCCACGCATCAACATGCTAATCTCTCACATTAACAGAGCCACCTCCACGCATTAACAGCTCTCTTTCACATTAACATAGCCACACTCCACGCATAACATGCTCATCTCTCACTTAACAGAGCCACCTCCACGCATTAACATGCTAATCTCCACATTAACAGAGCCACCTCCACGCATTAACATGCTCATCTCTCACATTAACGTAGCCATCTCCACGCCCAATTGGAGGCCCCTCTCTGATCTTACATCAACATGCTAATCTCACATTAACATAGCCACCTCCACGCATTAACATGCTCATCTCTCACATTAACATAGCCACCTCCACGCATTAACATGCTCATCTCTCACATAACAGAGCCACCTCCACGCATTAACATGCTCATCTCTCACATTAACAGAGCCACCTCCACGCATTAACATGCTCATCTCTCACATTAACGAGCCACCTCCACGCATTAACATGCTCATCTCTCACATTAACAAGCCACCTCCACGCATTAACATGCTCATCTCTCACATTAACAGAGCCACCTCCACGCATTACATGCTCATCTCTCACATTAACAGAGCCACCTCCAGCATTAACATGCTCATCTCTCACATTAACAGAGCCACCTCCACGCATTAAGATGCTCATCTCTCACATTAACAGAGCCACCTCCACGCATTAACATGCTCATCTCTCACATTAACAGAGCCACCTCCACGCATTAACATGCTCATCTCTCACATTAACAGAGCCACCTCCACACATTAACATGCTCATATCTCACATTAACAGAGCCACCTCCACGCATTAACATGCTCATCTCTCACATTAACAGAGCCCATCCACGCATTAACATGCTCATCTCTCACATTAACATAGCCACCTTCCGCATTAACATGCTCATCTCACATTAACAGAGCCACCTCCACGCATTAAGATGCTCATCTCTCACATTAACAGAGCCACCTCCAGCATTAACATGCTCATCTTTCACATTAACTGAGCCACCTCCACGCATTAACATGCTAATCTCTCACATTAACAGAGCCACCTTCCACGCATTAACATGCTCATCTCTCACATTAACATAGCCACCTCCACGCATCAACATGCTAATCTCTCACATTACAGAGCCACCTCCACGCATTAACATGCTATCTCTCACATTAACATAGCCACCTCACGCATTAACATGCTCATCTCTCACATTAACATAGCCACCTCCACGCATTAACATGCTCATCTCTCACATTAACATAGCCACCTCCATGCATTAACATGCTAATCTCTCACATTAACAGAGCCACCTCCACGCATTAACATGCTCATCTTTCACATTAACATAGCCACCTCCACGCATTAACATGCTCATCTCTCACATTAACAGAGCCACCTCCACGCATTAACATGCTCATCTCTCACATTAACAGAGCCACCTCCACGCATTAACATGCTCATCTCTCACATTAACAGAGCCACCTCCACACATTAACATGCTCATATCTCACATTAACAGAGCCACCTCCACGCATTAACATGCTCATCTCTCACATTAACAGAGCCACCTCCACGCATTAACATGCTCATCTCTCACATTAACAGAGCCACCTTCACGCATTAACATGCTAATCTCTCACATTAACAGAGCCACCTCCACGCATTAACATGCTCATCTCTCACATTAACAGAGCCACCTCCACGCATTAACATGCTCATCTCTCACATTAACTGAGCCACCTCCACGCATTAACATGCTAATCTCTCACATTAACAGAGCCACCTCCACGCATTACCATGCTAATCTCTCACATTAACATAGCCACCTCCACGCATTAACATGCTAATCTCTCACATTAACAGAGCCACTTCCACGCATTACATGCTCATCTCTACATTAACATAGCCACCTCCATGCATTAACATGCTAATCTCTCACATTAACAGAGCCACCTCCACGCATTAACATGCTAATCTCTCACATTAACATAGCCACCTCCACGCATTAACATGCTCATCTCTCACATTAACATAGCCACCTCCACGCATTAACATGCTCATCTCTCACATTAACATAGCCACCTCCATGCATTAACATGCTAATCTCTCACATTAACAGAGCCACCTCCACGCATTAACATGCTCATCTTTCACATTAACATAGCCACCTCCACGCATTAACATGCTCATCTCTCACATTAACAGAGCCACCTCCACGCATTAACATGCTCATCTCTCACATTAACATAGCCACCTCCACGCATTAACATGCTAATCCCACATTAACAGAGCCCCCACGCATTAACATGCTCATCTCTCACATTAACATAGCCACCTCCACGCATTAACATGCTAATCTCTCACATTAACATAGCCACCTCCACGCATTAACTGCTAACTCTCACATTAACAGAGCCACTTCCATGCATTAACATGCTCATCTCTCACATTAACATAGCCCCTCCACGCATTAACATGATAATCTCTCACATTAACAGAGCCACCTCCACGCATTAACCATGCTATCTCTCACATTAACATAGCCACCTCCACGCATTAACATGCTCATCTCTAACATTAACATAGCCACCTCCACGCATTAACATGCTCATCTCTCACATTAACATAGCCACCTCCACGCATAACATGCTCATCTCTCACATTAACATAGCCACCTCCACGCATTAACATGCTAATCTCTCACATTAACATAGCCACCTCCACGCATTAACATGCTCATCTCTCACATTAACATAGCCACCTCCACGCATTAACATGCTCATCTCTCACATTAACATAGCCACCTCCACGCATCATGCTAATCTCTCACATTAACAGAGCCACCTCACGCATTAACATGCTCATCTTCACATTAACATAGCCACCTCCACGCATTAACATGCTCATCTCTCACATTAACAGAGCCACCTCCCGCATTAACATGCTAATCTCACCATTAACGAGCCACCTCCACGCATTAACATGCTCACTCTCACATTAATGTAGCCATCTCCACGCCCAATTGGAGGCCCCTCTGACTGATCAACATGCTAATCTCTCACATTAACATAGCCACCTCCACGCATTAACATGCTCATCTCTCACATTAACATAGCCACCTCCACGCATTAACATGCTCATCTCTCACATTAACAGAGCCACCTCCACACGCTTAACATGCTCATCTCTCACATTACAGAGCCACCTCCACGCATTAACATGCTCATCTCTCACATTAACAGAGCCACCTCCACGCATTAACATGCTCATCTCTCACATTAACAGAGCCACTCCACGCATTAACATGCTCATCTCTCACATTAACAGAGCCACCCCACGCATTAACATGCTCACTCTCACATTAACAGAGCCACCTCCACGCATTAACATGCTCATCTCTCACATTAACAGAGCACCTCCACGCATTAAGATGCTCATCTCTCACATTAACAGAGCCCTCCACGCATTAACATGCTCATCTCTCACATTAACAGAGCCACCTCCAGCATTAACTGCTCATCTCTCACATTAACAGAGCCACCCTCCACACATTAACATGCTCATATCTCACATTAACAGAGCCACCTCCACGCATTAACATGCTCATCTCTCACATTAACAGAGCCACCTCCACGCATTAACATGCTCATCTCTCACATTAACAGAGCCACCTTCACACGCATTAACTGCTCATCTCACATTAACAGAGCCACCTCCACGCATTAATGCTCATCTCTCACATTAACAGAGCCACCTCCACGCATTAACATGCTCATCTTTCACATTAACTGAGCCACCTCCACGCATTAACATGCTAATCTCTCACATTAACAGAGCCACTTCCACGCATTAACATGCTCATCTCTCACATTAACATAGCCACCTCCATGCATCAACATGCTAATCTCTCACATTAACAGAGCCACCTCCACGCATTAACATGCTAATCTCTCACATTAACATAGCCACCTCCACGCATTAACATGCTCATCTCTCACATTAACATAGCCACCTCCACGCATTAACATGCTCATCTCTCACATTAACATAGCCACCTCCTGCATAACATGCTAATCTCTCACATTAACAGAGCCACCTCACGCATTAACATGCTCATCTTTCACATTAACATAGCCACCTCCACGCATTAACATGCTCATCTCTCACATTAACAGAGCCACCTCCACGCATTAACATGCTCAACTCTCACATCAACATAGCCACCTCCACGCATTAACATGCTAATCTCTCACATTAACAGAGCCACCTCCACGCATTAACATGCTCATCTCTCACATTAACATAGCCACCTCACGCATTAACATGCTAATCTCTCACATTAACAGAGCCACCTCCACGCATTACATGCTAATCTCTCACATTAACCTAGCCGCCTCCACATTAACATGCTCATCTCTCACATTAACATAGCCACCTCCACGCATTAACATGCTCATCTCACATTAACATAGCCACCTCCACGCATTAACATGCTCATCCTCACATTAACTAGCAACCCTCCACGCATTAACATGCTAATCTCTCACATTAACATAGCCACCTCCACGCATTAACATGCTCATCTCTCCACATTAACATAGCCACCTCCACGCATTAACATGCTCATCTCTCACATTAACATAGCCACCTCCACGCATCAACATGCTAATCTCTCACATTAACAGAGCCACCTCCACGCATTAACATGCTCCCTTTTTCACATTAACATAGCCACCTCCACGCATTAACAGGCTCCTCTCTCCACATTAACAGAGCCACCTCCACGCTTAACATGCTAATCTCTCACATTAACAGAGCACCTCAACGCATTAACATGCTCATCTCTCACATTAACGTAGCCATCTCCATGCCCAATGGAGGCCCCTCTCTGATCTTACATCAACATGCTAATCTCTCACATTAACATAGCCACCTCCACGCATTAACATGCTCATCTTCTCACATTAACATAGCCACCTCCAGCATTAACATGCTCTCTCTCACATTAACAGAGACCACCTCACGCATTAAGCATGCTCATCTCTCATTAACAGAGCACCTCCACGCATTAACATGCTCATCTCTCACATTAACAGAGCCACATCCACGCATTAACATGCTCATCTCTCACATTAACAGAGCCACATCCACGCATTAACATGTTCATCTCTCACATTAACAGAGCCACCTCCACGCATTAACATGCTCATCTCTCACATTAACAGAGCCACCTCCACGCATTAACAGTGCTCATCTCTCACATTAACAGAGCCACCTCCACGCATTAAGATGCTCATCTCTCACTTAACAGAGCCCCTCCACGCATTAACATGTTCATCTCTCACATAACATAGCCACCTCCACGCATTAACTGCCATCTCTCACACATTAACGAGCACCTCCACGCATTAAACATGCTCATCTCTCACATTAACATAGCCCCTCCAGCATTAACAGCTACTCTCTCACAGTAACATAGCCACCTCCACGCATTAACACTAATCTCTCACATTAACATAGCCCCTCCACGCATTAACATGCTAATCTCTCACATAACATAGCCACCTCCACGCATTAACATGCTCATCTCTCGCATTAACATAGCCACCTCCACGCATTAACATGTTCATCTCTCACATTAACATAGCCACCTTCACGCATTAACATGCCAATCTCTCACATTAACAGAGCCACCTCCACGCATTAACATGCTCATCTCTCACATTAACGTAGCCATCTCCACGCCCAATGGGAGGCCCTCTCTGCTTACACCAACATGCTAATCTCTCACATTAACATAGCCACCTCCACGCATTAACATGCTCATCTCTCACATTAACATAGCCACCTCCACGCATTAACATGCTCATCTCTCACATTAACAGAGCCACATCCACGCATTAACATGCTCATCTCTCACATTAACAGAGCCACCTCCACGCATTAACATGCTCATCTCTCACATTAACAGAGCCACCTCCACATTAACATGCTCATATCTCACATTAACAGAGCCACCCCACGCATTAACATGCTCTCTCTCACATTAACAGAGCCACCTCCACGCATAACATGCTCATCTCTCACATTAACAGAGCCACCTTCACGCATTAACATGCTCATCTCTCATTAACAGAGCCACCTCCACGCATTAAGATGCCATCTCTCACATTAACAGAGCCACCTCCACGCATTAACATGCTCATCTCTCACATTAACGGAGCCACCTCCACGCATTAACATGCTAAATCTCTCACATTAACACAGAGCCACCTCCACGCATTACCATGCTAATCTCTCACATTAACATAGCCACCTCCACGCATAACATGCTAATCCTCCATTAACAGAGCACTTCCACGCATTACATGCTCACTCTCACATTAAATAGCCACCTCCATGCATTAACATGCTAATCTCTCACATTAACAGAGCACCTCCACGCATTAACATGCTAATCTCTCACATTACATAGCCACCTCCACGCATTAACATGCTCATCTCTCACATTAACATAGCCACCTCACGCATTAACATGCTCATCTCTCACATTAACATAGCCACCTCCATGCATTAACAGCTAATCTCTCACATTAACAGAGCCACCTCCACGCATTAACATGCTCATCTTTCACATTAATAGCCACCTCCACGCATTAACATGCTCATCTCTCACATTAACAGAGCCACCTCCCGCATTAACATGCTCATCTCTCACATTAACATAGCCACCTCCACATTAACATGCTAATCTCTCACATTAACAGAGCCACTCCACGCATTAACATGCTCATCTCTCACATTAACATAGCCACCTCACGCATTAACATGCTAATCTCTCACATTAACTAGCCACCTCCACGCATTAACATGCTAATCTCTCACATTAACAGAGCCACTTCCATGCATTAACATGCTCATTTCTCACATTAACATAGCCACATCCACGCATTAACATGCTAATCTCTCACATTAACAGAGCCACCTCCACGCATTAACATGCTAATCTCTCATTAACAGAGCCACCTCCACGCATTAACATGCTCATCTCTCACATTAACATAGCCACCTCCACGCATTAACATGCTCAGCTCTCAATTAACATAGCCACCTCCACGCATTAACATGCTCATCTCTCACATTAACATAGCCACCTCCACGCATTAACATGCTAATCTCTCACATTAACATAGCCACCTCCACGCATTAACATGCTCCTCTCTCACATTAACATAGCCACCTCACGCATTACATGCTCATCTCTCACATAACATAGCCACCTCCACGCATCAACATGATAACTCTCCATTAACAGAGCCACCTCCACGCATTAACATGCTCATCTTTCACATTAACATAGCCACCTCCACGCATTAACATGCTCATCTCTCACATTAACAGAGCCACCTCCACGCATTAACCTTGCTAATCTCTCACATTAACGAGCCACCACCTCCACGCATTAACATGCTCATCTCTCAC
>NC_083818.1:279074-438217 GCF_015708825.2 Lethenteron reissneri
CCCGGGACCTGCAAGTCCCAGTCAACCTGTGCCTTGCACACCTGCTGGCACAACATGGAAGTTAAAGTTCTGTGGAGTCGCTCCACCATCCCGTCAGTCTGTCAGTGGTACAGGGAGGTACGCACATTTTTTGTACCCAAAAGGTCGCACACCTCATGCAGCAATTTGCTCAAAAAATTCTTCCCCTGGTCGGTCAGCAAGCGTTCAGGAGCCCCCTTGTCCAAGACGTAGCCCTGGACAAAGGCATCCGCCACGGCCGCCGCCGACTGGTTGGCGAGTGGCCACGCCATAGGCCATCGAGTAAAGTATTCCACACCAACCAACAGGTACTTGTTACCCCTAGGCGTGACAGGAAAAGGCCCCAAAATATCCAGCGCAACGAGCTCGTTAGTGCGCGAGACCTGAATGGACTGCAGCGGTGGATTTGGCGCAACGGGCGGTGTTTTTCGTTTCGCGCAATCCACACACCCCTTCAGTATATTGACCACATCGCTCCCCATTCCCGGCCAATAATAGTCACGCTGGAGCAGAGCGAGCATTTTGTTTACTCCCAGATGCAGGAGGCGTTCGTGTGCGGCCAGAACAACTTTGCCCCGCATAGCGGAAGGCACGACGAGTGCGTGCCGCTGGGACATATTGTCCCATCTCAGCAGGCCCTGCTTGAGCAGCCAGGAGCCAGCTCGCTTCTGACCTTCGTCGGGACCCCCCGCCCTGCGACGCAACGCGAGCAGGGAGCTGTCAGCCATCTGGAGTCGGCCCCACTCAACGAGAGACAGTGAGAGTAGCGAGTCCCTGCCCGCAGGAGTAGCGGGAATGTCAACCAACGGTGCATTCGCGGCCGCGACCAACTCACCCTCGGGTACAGCACCATGTGGTTTACAGTGCGCCGACCCCATCAAGCACGCACATTCAGGACGAGGCGACAACCGCGACAGGGCATCCGCGTTGGTGTGGCACAACCCCTTACGGTAAGTGGTCGTAAATTGATAGTCCTGGAGGACCTCCAACCACCGTGATAATTTGCCCGAGAGTTGGGCGACCCTCAATGTGTACTGAACCGCCGCATGGTCCGTACGGACCGTAAAATGACGGCCATAGAGATAAGGTCTAAATTGCTGTACAAAAAAAACAATAGCCAGCAACTCGCGACGGGTCACGCAGTAGCGCTGTTCTGCTGGCGATAAAACCCTGCTACCATAGGCGACCACCCGTTCAACTCCCCCAACGACCTGTGAGAGCACCCCCCCAATGCCCGTGTTACTAGCATCAGTATCCAGCAAGAAGGGTCTCGTAAAATCAGGGTAACATAAGGGCGGGGCACCCACCAAGGCGTCCCGAAAGGAGCAGAACGCGGCCTCCTCCTCTGGCCCCCATCGAAACCTGACCCCTTTGTCTCTCAGAGCATGCAAGGGTTTGGCAATGGTGGCGAAATGCTCAACGAATCGGCGGTAGTAGGAAGCAAATCCAATGAAACTGCGGACCTCAGAAACCGACGTGGGCGTCGGCCATGAACTGACACAGTTCGTCTTCGCGGGATCGGTGGAGATCCCCGAAGAGTCGACAACGTGGCCCAAGTACCTTACGGATTTCAGAAGCAGGTTTCATTTAGCTGGTTTAAACTTCAACTTAGCCGATCGCATCCGCAAGAACACCCCCCTTAATTGCTGGAGGTGTTCCTCGAAAGTTCTACTGAAAACAATGACATTGTCAAGGTAAATCAAGCAAGTATCCCATTGCAGACCCGACAAAACCAATTCCATAAGGCGCTGAAACGTCGCAGGAGCGGAATGGAGTCCCATGGGCAAGCGATTAAACTGGAACAGGCCCCCTGGGGTCCGGAATGCGGTCTTAGGTTTAGACTCATCGTCGAGTGGTAGTTGCCAGAATCCCTACAGTAAGTCAAGTGGAGAAAAATACCGCGCCCCGGATAATGCGTCCAGAGACTCATCCATTCTGGGGAGCGGATACGCGTCAGCCACGGAGATCTTATTAAGGCGACGGAAATCTACACAAAAACGCAAGGACCCGTCTTGCTTATTAACCAGAACGATAGGTGCTCCCCACGGACTGGATGAGGGCGAAATGATGTCGGCAGTCAGCATGTCATTGACGGCCGATTGAACGTGTTCCTTCTCGGCAGGACTCAGCCGGAAGGGATTCTGCCGGACTGGTGCCGCATCATCTGTTTCAATGTGGTGGCGTAACAGGTCCGTGCACCCAATATCATATTTGTGCTTGCTGAACACATCGGAGAATTCGATCAGCAGAGCGTGCAGCGCACCCAATTACACCCTCGACAAATCACTGGAGCCCGCACACAGCGAATCCACCCATTCAAGGTCCTCACCTGATTGAATTTTCTGCGCCGGGACGGGATCAACATGCGCAATAAGCCGCTCTTCCGCAGGGACCCGTGCCACGTGAGCAAGCACGGTGCCCTGCGGAATAACGGCCGGCCGCGAACCAGCGTTTAAAACCATAACGAACAGGTCCCCGTCAGCCCAAACCAACGTTTGAGCCACCGCCAAATCCAGACCCCCGACAGCTCTATTCGACGGACCCAAAAGCACGCCTTGTCCCGCAGTCTCCCCACCCAATGGCTTCCACAACCGGATGGGTACCAACATCTGCGAATCCGGGGGCACGTGCACCGTATGGGTCGCTAGCGCTTGGATCGTCGCACAAGCTGTCCGCATTTCAGTAGGGTTAGACAAAAAGGAAATATGGCGACCCGATGGCAGCTCAATACAACCTTGATCAACCAGAATTTTAATGGGCATCTTAGCCAAAAAGTCTGTACCCAACAGACAAGGAACCGCTAGGGAAGAGGAGACCAAAACAGGTCCCGCCAATTTAATATCCCCTATGCAAATGCTCGCCCGAATCTGACCGACAATGCCCAACGAGCCCCCATTTGCCGCGTAACATGGCACGTCCACCGGGAGCAGAGGTCGACATTGGATGGGGGGAATGTTATAAATGAGATCGGAAATGATAGTCGCCGACGCTCCCGTGTCCACCAACACCCTGACCTCGATACCGTCTATGAATCCCGTAACGACAGACGAGCCAGCCGACGCAGCCACTATTCTGTGGCCCAACTCGGACCATTTAATTTCCCCCGGGCCCCGTACGAACCCCCCTTTCCGAACCGAATCCCCGGCCCCCAATCGCACCTCCTCCGCCGCAAAGCGGCGGCCCATGTGTGCCGTGTATGTAGGCCGAGCATGTGAAGTGCCACGACTTGCCGGGGGTAGTTGGGACGACTTGGGGCCTTGGTCGTTGTCCAGCCGAGGTACTGTGGCGTGCTGACGTGGAGCACGGCACCCGGATGCCACATGGCCCCGAAGGCCGCAGTTGTAGCACGTGACGAGGGACGTCGGAGGTCTCGGTTGCTCCAGCTTGCGGGTCGATCGCAGAGGCGAACGACCCCCCGACCTCCAATTCCCTGGTCGTGCTGCAGCGAACGCCTCCTCCCGTGGGCGAATGACTTGGGGCTCGGTGTCCACCGGGGCCGGAGCTGAGACCGCGGCAGAAGCGCAGACGACCACCTGTTTCCACTTCAGGACCTCGTGCGCCTGGATGCTCGTCGCAACACGCAATGAACATATGTCCACCTCGTCGGCTGTGTTGATGGGGACCCCCAGGTCCTGAGCCAATTTCAGCAGTTGTTCCAAAACCATAGCGTCCTGCCCCTCCTCGTCCATACGAGGGAATGCGGCGTCCGCGAGAGCCAACAACGCCGTGCGGTAGGTGAGCGCGGTCTCCGTGTCCGCCTTCCGTCGCTCGTAAAATTGGTGGCGGCAGGCCGAAGGTGGTTCATACACCTTGGCCATGAGGCCTAGCGCGGCCTTGAGCGTGGAGCGGGCCGATCTCGGGGTGGACCTGAAGGCCGTGAGCGCGTTGTCGTCCAGCATCGCAGGCAGTGCCCGCAGCGCCATAGCGTCGGACCAGGCCGACATCTCTTGATGGGCGAGAAATTTTCGCTGGAATGCGCCCCAGTCACCCCCTTCCGCCTTGAAAGCAGTCAACGCGGGAAGACGCTGCTGGAAAATAATGTCGTCCTCCGCCTCGTGATTTTCCCGCGCCGCACCGTCGATATGAGAAATGGCGGCCCCTATGACGGGTGGCTGATGGCGGCCCGTAGCGCACGCTGATGACGTGAGCGGCAGAGATTGGAGGACCCCCGCCACGTGTTGCTCGCGATTCCCGCCAATAGACGGCTGCTCGGTAGAAATGGCGGGATTTTCAAAGTCATTCGTGTGAAGCACATTTTGGCGGGAATCTGCAACGCGACCCCTTTCGATGTCCGTCGACGTTCTCCCTCCTCCAGACGTGGTGATCTCCGCTAGGATGGACGCCGCAGCGAGTAGCAGCTCTGCCAGGCGGGAGTGCGCGTCGCGGAGTCCGACATCGGACCCCAGCGGCTCGTTGGGCGCCCATGAGGGGTCCTGTGGCGCCGGCATCTCTTCTTCTCCCCCCGATGCCTGCTGGCCCGAGTCGTCGTGGTTTTCCTCCCGGTCACGCTCGTGAGTCCGATGAGTCTTCCTGGTATCCATGGCTGGAAGACTGTTTCACTTCTGACGCCAGTTGTAATATCGTAAATTACGGCGGGAGACCACTTGATGGGTAGCACACTTTATTAACATTTTCCTTAGCCACAATAACACGTGTGGACAACTACAGCTCACGCTACATGTTCCACCCGGCTACACACACACGGGCTCTCCAGCCCCGTAGCTTCCAGGGGAACTCACAGACCCACCCCAGCTGGGGTATGGATCACGACCACTGGGTCCCGCAGCCCGGCCCTCACAAGGACGTCCGGCCCCGGGTCCCAAGGTCCTGCCTCTGAGCCACACAGGGTCCCGGCCCTTACAAGTGTAGTGACATAAGAAGGGAGGGGCTGCTGGGGGCTCTGGGATCCCAGGCGAGTCCAGACGCTTAAGCCTCTGGGCGCCAGGCGCTGGGTTCCCAGGGGGTCCAGACGCTTAAGCCTCTGGGCGCCAGGCGTTGAGTTCCCAGGCGCTTAATCCCCTGGGCGCCGCCAACGGGGGGGGGCTGTGTGTGCTCTGTGGGATGTCTGGTGGCGCACACGGCCCCACCCCTCGTTGGACCAGGCATAAAAGGAGAGCTCCCTGGACGATCGGGGCCGAGTTGTAACTCAAGACCCAAGACCCACGACCAGCCATCTGAAGACCCTGGGATGCTGTGAGAGCCAGCGCTGGGACTCTGGAACTCCCGACTCTACGGCCTTGTGAGGGCGAGCGTAGCCAGAGTAGAGTATCTAGGCTGTGTAGCTAGGCTGTGTACCTAGGCTGTAACAGAGTATCAGGACTGTTGGAGTGTTGTATTGTAATAAAGAAGTTACATCTACAAGTGTCTCCGGAACCCGTTACACAAGGACAGCTGGGCTAGGGGTCTCAGGGCTCTATCTCTTCCTCCTCCGTCTTCCGTCTTCACTGGTTACCAACTCCTCGAGCGCCCGCGCGCATCGCCTTCTATAGTCCTCCGCTCCCGAGGGGGCGGAGCCTATGCGGACCGCGATGTAAGCACCCACTCTAGTTGACCAATCACCACGCGCTACCACACGATCCCTTTTGCCAGCGCGTATCACCACCCCATAACCAATCACCACGCGCTGCCACACGATCCCTCACTGTCAGCGCGCATCACCAATACACAGCCAATCACCACGCGCTGCCACACGATCCCTACTGCCAGCGCGTATCACCACTACACATATATTATCAGAGTATGTTTTTTGTTTGCATACTGACCACAAGTATTGTGGTTAATTCAGACATGATTCCTTGTAAAAGGTTTCAGTTTTTTTTTTACATCTTAACACCTGTTTTGTTGCCAGGAAAAAGGGGAAAATCTATTCTCATATTTTGGTATTGGCAAAGGAGGTCCCATGATGTTCCACGTTATAATGCCTTGCTTTGTGAGAGCCACGTTCAGTCACGAATCAGCTATGGCTCAGTCTCTAAAACTCAGGCTCAGCTCCAGCTCAGCTCCAGCTCAGCCGTGGTTTGGCTCAGGCTTGAGCCACTCAGCTGCTGATAAAGATACACGAGTGGCTCAGCCGTGGCTTGGCTCAACTCCTGGAAATCCTGAGTGTGGCTGGGGCCATGCTCGGAGTCGGCTCAATTCACACATTAGGGAATCACTACGTTAAGGCAGCACCCCAAACCCCCTCTATCCCTTGCTTATTTTATCCTCTTCCCTATCCTTTCTGGAACCTTCCATGAGCGTGCTACTGGAACTCACAATGACATTACACTTGGGGAAATTATATTTAATTCTGAATATAATTTGTTTCTGGTCATTCCTTAAGCAAGTATAAGTCATGATTCATTTGTGGATTTTCTCTGCACAGCTCCAAGCGTGATAAATCTCAGAGAATGGAGATCAAGATCGCTCTGGAACTTCAGGGCGAGGGCAGTGATGAGGACTACAACATCGTCAAAGTCCTGAACCATTTTGACTTCAGAGGACACCACTGCATTGTCCTGGAGCTGTTGAAGTACGTACCATTTGGTCCCACCGCCCCCCCCCCCCTGGCGTGGTTAACTTCATTAGCTAAACAAAAACTATTTTATTTAGCAGGTAAAGCCCACTGCCCGATTAGTTATTTTTCACAAGCGGCCTGGCTACAAATGATAGCTCAAAAAAGTGGCTGATGTGGAAATGTATGGCAGCCAAATACTCTAAACACATATTTCTAAATGTGGAGGGAAAAACCAGAGGACCCGGAGAAAAATCCACGTGACCAGGGGGAGAACATGCAAACTCAGAATATACATGCGTCAGGGTCAGGATCAAAGCCCCGATCTCTTCCACACTAGGGGGGTGATAACATCACACCACCGGGGCTAGATGTTACTTTTGGGATTCCCGTGCCAACCTCGCATTGCGATACTGTGGAGCTGTCATGTGCCCCAGGTGCACTAGAGGCCACTCCTCTTTTCTCAATCAGCGCCGCCCACTTTTATATAGCCACGCCTCCACTCGATCAGCAGGTTGGCTGCAGCGCAGTGGTGACGCTTGTGCCCCTCGGTGACACGGACGCCTTTCTGTGTGGAGTTTGTATCTCCTAATAGATAACTCCACCACCCGGAAACAGAGCCAATGAAAGCAAGTGGTCAGATGTGCTAGCTGATTCGGTGTATCAGCAAACCAATGACTCATATTAGTCGTGAATGTGCAAATAGAATATTAATATTGTCGTTATCATAATCCACGCAGTATTGCAGGGTATGCCACTGACACTGCGTCGTTGTTGTAATTGTTTCAATTTAAAGCTTTCGTGACTGCAGGGATTCATCTTCTTGGTTATTTCGGTAAAGTCACGTAGAAGGGTAGTAATAAAATAATAAAAATAAAACATAATAAAATAAAATAATTCTCACGACGTTTCGGCTACAACGCAAGCAGCCGTCTTCAGGTGAAGAAGACGGCTACAACGCAAGCAGCCGTCTTCAGGTGAAGAAGACGGCTGCTTGCGTTGTAGCCGAAACGTCGTGAGAATTATTTTATTTTATTATGTTTTATTTTTATTATTTTATTACTTCCCTTCTACGTGACTTCACCGAAAGAACCAAGAAGTTGTAATTGTTGTTGTTGCTTCTGCCTCTTTCACAGGGAGAGCTGTGATGCCGCCGCCGCGAAGCCGTTCGGCAGGCGCCAAATCCCCGACCTCGCCACCACCAAGCAACGGAGCCGACCCCTCGTCTCCCTCACCTCACCTCACATGAACACACCCGCACTCATTTCCCCCCCATAGAGCTCCGAGGGGAGGTCGCCTGGCCGACCGGTTTTTATCCGAGAAACCCTTATCGGGATCAACTCTCACGGTTTCCGGCGATCAGGGAATTGGATGACCTCCCCAGTGCTACGTTGCGCCGCGGCGCTGCGACCGGCCTTAATATTGTGTGGTCGCGGCGTGGGGCATTCGGCCACCGCGGTTGAGGCGCATTTCCCCCCACACACGCCAGTATCGACGGGGCAGGCAGAGGGAATAAGCATTGTGATGGAGGAGCATCATTAGAAAACACGCAGCGCATCTGAACTGCGTAATCAGGCACCCCCACACCGGCAGCGGAGGGACGGCATAATTACGCTCGGGTACGCAGGCACCATTGTTAGGGGAGTTAAAGGATAAGGCTATTAGTATAAATAATCGGGAGAGGGGAGGCGCGCGAGGAGCCATGCACAGCTTCCCACGACGGGCCTTTGTGATGGACACCGCCGCATGAACCTCGATGATGGGGGCCTGCGTGAGAAAAGGATTGATTGGAATTTGCGCCGTGCAGGTCGCTCATTGATTAGCGGAACAAAGGCACCGCGGAGTTGCCTGGCCCGGGCGAGGGGGGCGCGTGCCATTGTTTGGAGTTCACGCCGCGCGGACATAGCATAGCGAAGGCGCACGGTGCGTGGGAAGGGGGTAGGGGTCCGGGAATCAGGATAAATGGGGAGCGCAAAGGGGAAATCGCTCTCTTACTCCAGCGCCAGGCGACCAGACGCAGCTCCAGCCAGCGACCCGGACGTCCGTGAGACACACCGAGGCACGCGGTGAGCACAAGGATCAGCGGACCGCCGTGGACACTTAACAGTGAGTAAGAAGGTGAATTAGAATCATAGCAGATAAATCGGGAATAGGTATAGAGGTATCAGCATAGGCCAGCCTCGTCGACTCACTGATTTAACATCTAGTTCCAGGTAGCGGATAATAAATCATTAATAGCGAAGCGTGGTCTCGTGTGATCTCGTGTTATAAGTGTGAACGCGTGTGGTACGGTGTATGCGTAAGCTCGCGGCGTGCGTAATCGGCGTACCCCAGGTGCGTGATCATAACGTGAGCGGCCAGCAGGCGGCGAGCGCTGCGCAGAGCGGCGCGAGAGTGGGTATCGCGTGTGGAGCTGTATGCGTGTGTGCGCGCACGTTCACTACGTGTATAATACAGGTGCGCGACCCTAACGTGAGTGGGCTGTGTTGAGTGAGTGCCGCGCAGAGCTGTGTGTGGGTGTGCGCGTACGTAATTAACCATGCCTATTACGCGGACCCGCGGGGGAGGGGAATCCTCGAGCGACGGCTCTCACCCCATGGGTGAAGAACCCAACAGCGGTTCGCCTAGTAGCGAGGGGGCGAGTAATGAGGTTAATAATGAGGTTAACCCGGCCATTAGCGGTACAGATGGAGGGATCTCGGGGGCCAGCGACCCCCACAAATTGGTGTCAGAAACGGGACGTTCCCCCGCGCCCCCAAGGGAAAGAGGCCCCCCAACCCAGGTTAAAATCAAATGCACATTTACGGGCAAAGGAATTCCATCATGGAAATCGTTTGCCCGCAGCATCAGGGGGGCTAAAAAGGTTAATGGGTGGTCGGATGAGGAGGCGTTGCAGCAGTTAGAGATACATTTAGATGGGCGAGCAGCTGACTTTGTGGAAGCTTTGCCCGCAAGCGCACAAACTCAGTGGGAAAAATTAATGTGCGAACTCGAACGGCGCTTCGGCGCCTATGACGAGGAGGAGGCGCAGGCGGCCTTAGAGGCACGCCGCCGTCAGCCCGGCGAGGATCTGCGAGATTACGCCGAGGACGTACGCATGTTGACCCAGCTCGCGTACCCGGAGCACGAGGCGAAAGTAATTGAGAGCCTCGCCGCCAGGAAGGTCCAGCGATATTTGGCACGCACCCCGTGGTGGCAGCCAAATATAGACGGTGCACGCCTCTCCTTTAACACACTTGTCGAGCGCGCGCGTAAATGCGAGAAGCTCTCGGGTGAGCGCGCGCAGCCTCGAGGGAGGGGACGAGAGTGTGCCGTAGCGAGCCTACTCTCGGACGAGGAGGAGGAGCTCGCCATCGCAGGAAGGGGACGGGCAAAGGAGCCCCAGAGACCCAGCGAGAAAACCCCGGGGTGGGTAGCTGGGTTACAGGCCGGTATGGGAGATATGATAAACCAAGTAGGTGAGAGGGTAACCCACGTAGGTGAGAGGGTAACCCAGGTACGTGAGGAAGCAAATAAAAATATGAAGACCCTCCAGTCTGAGATGGGTGAACTACGTTCCACGGTAGGGGGGCTAGCCGGGAGGGTGTCCCAATTAGAGTCCGATTTGGGACAACTGCGTACTGGGGGAGGGAGAGGGAGTGGGCAGGGGGCCCACTACGGAGCCGCCCCCCCTCCTCGGGCATGTTATATGTGCGATCGCCGAGGGCATTTAGTGAGAGATTGTCCTGAAATCACCCGAGCTAGGCAGATGCGGGGGTTAAACTCCAACGCCCCCTAGAAAGCGGACCAACTAGGGGTGCAATCGACGCGGTCCCGATACAAATAGACGATAATGAGAATAATGGCGAGCGAGTGATCTCCACACAGGTTCCAGCAACAACGCCCACGGAAACGGTGACTCCCGGCGACTGGCTACGGGAGCTGGTGGCGGGGATCACGGGGGCCACGTCGCTGGTGGAAGGGGAGGTTAACGGAGTGCGTACCCGAATCCTGCTGGACACGGGGGCGGTGGCCTCGCTCGTGAGCGCAGCGCACTGCAGCGCGATCGGGGTCGACGTGCGTCACCTGCAGGCCCCGGACCGCGCGCTGCACACTGCGAGCGGAGCCGGAATGGGGCTGCTGGGGAGAGCCACCCTAGAGGTCCGCATAGGCAGCCAGGTGTGCACGCAGGAGTTCTACGTGTCGAGTGCGTTGTGTCACGAGTGTATCGCAGGCACCGACCTCCTAGAACGGTTGGGACTCAACGTGCAACCCCGCCAGCGATGCGCCACCATGGAGAGCAACGGCGAGCGGATACCGTTCCTGGGACGAGAACCAACGCGCCTCCGCTTTGCACCTGTGGCCGCTATCCTGGCGACGGCAGTCACCATCGGGCCGCTCACCGAGATGCTGGTGCCGGTGGCAACATCCCCCACCGACCCCGCGCTCTGACCATCAGGGGAGGTAATGCTAACTCCTCACCCGGAGTTGGCAAAACGGTATGGGGTTGTGGGATCCGCCACGTTGGTAAACGCAGATGGGGACCGATTGTTTATGCGGATGTTTAACCCCCACAATACCCCAGCGATACTGCGACGGCGCACCCCGATAGCCACAGTACACCCCCTGCACGCACGCCACTCTAACGACTCGGTGTTCGCACTCTGGGCTGAGGACCCCGGTCGTCCTGAGGGTGAGCAGGACCTGGCCTGGCGAGTCGGCCCGACTCCCCGAGCCGAGGTCGTTCCCCTGCTCGACGCGTTACATGTACCATGGGCGGACTTACCTAAGGAAGAGGCCGATCGGCTGCGCGAGTTACTGCGGGAGTATGCCGACGTGTTCAGCGAACACGACTCGGACGTTGGTCGGACCGACCTTGTTAAGCACCAAATTGACACCGGTGCAGCCCGACCCATCAAACTCCCTGCATACCGAGTGGGCGCACCCGAACGCACCCAGATCAAAGAGGCGGTTGGGGACATGCTTCGCGATAACATAATTCAGCCCTCGGCAAGCCCCTGGTCAGCCCCGGTGGTACTAGTAATGAAAAAGGATGGGTCAACCCGGTTTTGCGTCGATTATCGTAAACTGAACGCAGTCACGCTCGGCGACGCCTTCCCCATACCCCGCATCGACGACACTTTTGACAGCCTCGCCGGAGCGCGATATTTTTCCACCCTCGATCTCGCGTCCGGGTACTGGCAGGTGGAGATGGCGGAGGGGGATCGGCCGAAAACCGCATTCACCACCCCGATGGGACTATTCGAGTTTCGAGTACTCCCGTTCGGACTCACCAATGCACCCGCGACGTTCCAGCGGCTGATGGAGTTGGTGATGCGGGGTTTGCAATGGGAACAGTGCCTGATTTACTTGGACGATGTGATCGTGTTCAGTAGATCTTTGTCTGGCTACGAGAGGTGTTCCAGCGACTGCGAGCGGCTCATCTCAAGCTCAAGCCACGTAAGTGTTACATCGCACAACGCGAGGTGGGGTACCTTGGGCATCGCGTCAGCGAGGCAGGCGTGCGCACCGATCCGGAGAAGGTACGCGCCGTAGTGGAATGGCCACGGCCAAGGAATCTGACGGAGATCAGATCATTTTTGGGGCTCGCCACTTATTATCGTCGATTTGTAAAGGGATTCAGCGAGATTGCACGCCCCCTCACCCAACTCACCTCCCCTAAGCACCCCTACCAGTGGACGGGGGCCTGCCAGACGGCCTTCACCACTCTCAAAGATCACCTCACCCACGCCCCCACCCTCGCTTTCCCCGATTTTACCACCGATTTTATTTTGGACACCGACGCCTGCAGCAGCGGGCTGGGCGCAGTGTTGTCACAGGTACAGGATGGGACGGAACGAGTCATCGCGTACGCCAGCCGGACCTTGAGTGGTGCCGAGCTGAACTATTGCGTGACCCGCCAAGAGTTGTACGCTGTGATTTTCGCATGTAAGCAGTTCCGGCCGTATTTGTACGGCCGGAGATGTCGCGTACGCACTGACCATTATGCTCTTCAGTTCCTTCTTACATTCAAGGAGCCGCGGGGGCAGATGGCCCGTTGGTTGGCGCAGTTGCAGGAGTACAACCTGCAAATCGAGTATCGGGCTGGCCGGACGCATGCAAACGCGGACGCCTTGTCGAGGCGACCCACGGTGTACGCCGAGACGAGAGCGGAGGAGGCCTGCCCGTGTTTCACGGGGGGACGCTGCCGGCAGGCAACGGACCCCCGAGAGGCCGCGGCCACTGACCCCCCCCCAGCGAGAGAGAGTGCAGTGTGCGCCACAGAGACCCTCACAGGTGGCACTGAGGATCCCGTCGACCGCCCGGCAAGCGCGGGACCCGCGGCTCGGGACCCGATCGGACGGATCCAGGAGGACGTCGGCTGCACCTTCCCGGGCCTAAACGACGAGCAGCTGAGACAGACCCAGCAACGAGATCCGGATCTGGCGGCAGTGGAGGCGGCACTGCGGGAGGAAAAGAGCGCCCTACCAGGACCCTGGAGCGGTTTGTATGCCCGGTTGTGTGTGCAGAACGGAGTGGTACGGGAGTTAACCGAGGCCGGCCAGCCGGGGTGCATCTGTGTTCCTGCCCAGGTGCGACCCCAGCTGCTACGGCTGGTGCATGACCACCCACTCGGGGGCCACGATGGGGAACGACGTACTCGAGAGACCCTGCGTCGCCAGTATCTCTGGCCCAAATTGGCACAAGACGTGGCGGCCTGGGTACAGGGCTGCCGCGCCTGTCAGCAGTGCGGGCCGAAACCGGCACGATACCAGGTACCCCTAAGGCCGTTCCGCGTCAGCCGCACGAATCAGCTGGTCGGGATCGACCTACAGGGGCCATTCCCGCGATCCCATCAAGGCAACCGATATATCCTAGTCGCAGTAGAGTATTTCACCCGCTACCCCGTGGCAGTGGCCATCCCTGATAAAACGGCCTTGGTGGTGGCCCGGGCATTTGTGGAACACTACGTACTTAAGCACGGGATCCCAGAACGAGTCCTCACCAACCAGGGTAGCGAGTTCGAGGCCGAGTTGTTCCAGGCACTGTGCCGAGAATTCGGAATCCAGAAGGACCGAACCACAGCGTACCACCCCCAGGCGAATGGTATGGTGGAGCGCATGAATCAGACCTTAGCGGGGAAACTCAAACGTATGGCGGCTGCAAATCAACGGGGTTGGGACGAACACCTCCCCTACGCCCTTTTCGCCTACGCCACCACCGTTCACACGTCGACGGGACAAACCCCGTTTTTAATGATGTTCGGCCGTGAGTCTCGTTTACCCGCAGATCTGCTATTCGGCGTCCCTTCCCCCCAGCCGGAGGAGGGAAGCCGCCCCGTGGAACACCTGTTGGAGACCCTGCGAGAAGCCCGAGGCCGAGCATACCCGCAAGGGGAAGCCGCGCATCGGCGGCAGGAACAGGGCACCCGACCCCGCATGGAACCCCCCTTATTCCTGACAGGCGCTAAGGTGTGGCTACACACCCCTCGCGTCGGGGCCGGGCAGGTGGGGAAACTGACGACCTACTGGCGGGGACCCTGGACCGTGGTACGACAGATCTCCCCCTGGACGGTACTAATTGATGGCGGGGAGAGGGGTCGAGAGACGGTGGTCAATGTCCGCCGCTTAAAACCATGGAAAGCGGCCCCGGCGAGAGAGAACCCCGTCACCCGAAGGCCCCGAAATCCCGGAGTACCCGCACCCCTCGTGTTGGGGGGCCTCGCACACTACATGGGCCCCGCCGGGCCCCCGAGACGCCCCAATCCAGTCCGGAGACGGCGCGGACGACGGCCGCTAAACCCTTCCGCTGCTGAGTTTGTGCCCCAGCCCACAGGTGCCGGAGGACGGGGAGAGCTGCTGGAGTGGAGGAGGAGACTGCCGCAGGAGCTACAGAGGACGGAACCACCCGCCCCGAGGCCAGCCACCAGGTCCGGACGGATCCCCCGGACCCCGCAACGTTTTCTCGTGGGCGCGGCCCAAGCGAGGTGCTCCAGTCAACCCGGGACGGGGACTGGCACCTCGGGGGGCTATGTGATGCCGCCGCCGCGAAGCCGTTCGGCAGGCGCCAAATCCCCGACCTCGCCACCACCAAGCAACGGAGCCGACCCCTCGTCTCCCTCACCTCACCTCACATGAACACACCCGCACTCATTTCCCCCCCATAGAGCTCCGAGGGGAGGTCGCCTGGCCGACCGGTTTTTATCCGAGAAACCCTTATCGGGATCAACTCTCACGGTTTCCGGCGATCAGGGAATTGGATGACCTCCCCCGTGCTACGTTGTGCCGCGGCGCTGCGACCGGCCTTAATATTGTGTGGTCGCGGCGTGGGGCATTCGGCCACCGCGGTTGAGGCGCATTTCCCCCCACACACGCCAGTATCGACGGGGCAGGCAGAGGGAATAAGCATTGTGATGGAGGAGCATCATTAGAAAACACGCAGCGCATCTGAACTGCGTAATCAGGCACCCCCACACCGGCAGCGGAGGGACGGCATAATTACGCTCGGGTACGCAGGCACCATTGTTAGGGGAGTTAAAGGATAAGGCTATTAGTATAAATAATCGGGAGAGGGGAGGCGCGCGAGGAGCCATGCACAGCTTCCCACGACGGGCCTTTGTGATGGACACCGCCGCATGAACCTCGATGATGGGGGCCTGCGTGAGAAAAGGATTGATTGGAATTTGCGCCGTGCAGGTCGCTCATTGATTAGCGGAACAAAGGCACCGCGGAGTTGCCTGGCCCGGGCGAGGGGGGCGCGTGCCATTGTTTGGAGTTCACGCCGCGCGGACAAAGGATTAATTAGCATAGCGAAGGCGCACGGTGCGTGGGAAGGGGGTAGGGGTCCGGGAATCAGGATAAATGGGGAGCGCAAAGGGGAAATCGCTCTCTTACTCCAGCGCCAGGCGACCAGACGCAGCTCCAGCCAGCGACCCGGACGTCCGTGAGACGCACCGAGGCACGCGGTGAGCACAAGGATCAGCGGACCGCCGTGGACACTTAACAGTGAGTAAGAAGGTGAATTAGAATCATAGCAGATAAATCGGGAATAGGTATAGAGGTATCAGCGTAGGCCAGCCTCGTCGACTCACTGATTTAACATCTAGTTCCAGGTAGCGGATAATAAATCATTAATAGCGAAGCGTGGTCTCGTGTGATCTCGTGTTATAAGTGTGAACGCGTGTGGTACGGTGTATGCGTAAGCTCGCGGCGTGCGTAATCGGCGTACCCCAGGTGCGCGATCATAACGTGAGCGGCCAGCAGGCGGCGAGCGCTGCGCAGAGCGGCGCGAGAGTGGGTATCGCGTGTGGAGCTGTATGCGTGTGTGCGCGCACGTTCACTACGTGTATAATACAGGTGCGCGACCCTAACGTGAGTGGGCTGTGTTGAGTGAGTGCCGCGCAGAGCTGTGTGTGGGTGTGCGCGTACGTAATTAACCATGCCTATTACGCGGACCCGCGGGGGAGGGGAATCCTCGAGCGACGGCTCTCACCCCATGGGTGAAGAACCCAACAGCGGTTCGCCTAGTAGCGAGGGGGCGAGTAATGAGGTTAATAATGAGGTTAACCCGGCCGTTAGCGGTACAGATGGAGGGATCTCGGGGGCCAGCGACCCCCACAGAGCCTCCATGATGTGATTAAGGAAGCGGGGCTCCGGCAATTGCACATGGGGATGGTGAAAACTTACACCAGGGGCATCCTCAAGTTCCTTTGCCACACCAAGGCCAGGAGCATCATCCATGCGGACATCAAGCCAGTGAGTGGACACAGCATTCAGCGCGACTTTGTTCCAGAGTTGTGTCATTATTGGGGACTCGGACCATACAGAAAACTGCCCACGTTGGTCACAGGGTCGATGTGTTAGCTCTGTCCGTCTATTTGGAAGAAGACAGGGTCACGTTACCTCTGGTGATGATCCGGTATGAATTAAACTGTCGTGTAGAGTCGTGTCGCTATTGGGGGACTCACCACAGAGAAAACCAGCAATGTAGATCACAGCGTTGCCACAAACTTTGGGAAACACAAACCGGAGCTGAAAAGAATGATTTTCAAAACGTGCCAAACACGCGTTTGAACTGACAGGTGCTCATTGTCGGCTTCCATGCTGTGAATGGAAAACTTCCCAAATAGTTACTAAATCCGTGTGCCCTCGAGTGTGGTTTTTGGTTCGTAACTCGTTAACGGGCAGCTGTGAGCAACTAGGATAAGTTGTCTATAGAGCCGCACCCTTTTACTTAGATGGTGCTTCAGAGAGCTTTAAATGTGATGAGCCTCGACAAACATCGCTCGTCTTGACGCATTTGAAAGGGGCACCCCCAGTGGCAGCTGTCAGAACACAGGGAATGTTGCACTTGACTAAAGGTTGACGACGGCGCTACGCCTCACCTAGTTCCCCTGTTTAGTATGTACTGTGGTACGTGATTGATCCACTGCTGGCTGAATGCTATTGGCATATTCTTCGAGTGTGAATTCCTTCTTCCTCTCTTGCTTTAGGAAAATGTTCTAATCAAGGACACCGTGACCGGCACTATCAGTGTCTGTACATGTGACAGTGTGTGATAACAATGCTGTTCATGACATAGTGAGTACACACATACATATTTGTTGTTGTTGTGATTGTTGTGCAGCTCTGCATGTTGGTGGGACCCTGCCATTCCAATCTCCGGAGGTATTGCTGGGTTACAGCTTGACCTGTGCAGTGGACATGTGGGCACTGGGCTGCACGGTGGTGGAGTTGGTGACCGGCAGGGAATTATTCCAGTCGGACAGCCGCGACGACCACCTCCCGTGCTGCATGGAGGTATTTCCAACTGGGCATTCACCCACTCGTGATTCCCCCCTCCCTTGAAGTTGTAGGCTCTGGGGGGGGGGGAGGTAGGAGAGGGGGGGGCGATTGGGTACTTGGTGACCTGGCGAATGGCAGCCATCGTATGTTGTATGTCTGTACACGTGTTTGTCTTGTACGTGTGGGGGAAGCAGTGGTGCAGCGGTTAGCGTGCTCAGCTACTAACCCGGTAATGCGAGTTTGATTCCAAATCACGGCCAACATCAGTATGGATTATCTGAACCGGTACTGGGCATCCCCGAGTTCGACTCAACCTCAAATGAGTACCTGGTGCGGTGTGTACCTGCTTCAATATGGGCAACCATCCCCTCTCTGTGTGTGCCACAGTCCTGGCCCTCAACAGGTGCCGCTACTGTTGCTGCTGTTTCTACTCACTACTAAAAGCACTTGCCCCTACAGTCTGCTGCAGCTACACGGGTGACTTTTGCCTTTATCTCAACCATGTGCAGATCCTCGGGTTGCCTCCAAGATGTATGATGGATGCAGCTCCTGACGGAATGCACTACTTTGGTGAGTTGAAGGGTGGGGCGAGCAACCGACCGGATTCAGTGTTAGGGTGTGGCCTGGAGCTGTTGTAGTTTTTTTTGGGGGGTTGGCCATGGGGGGGGGGGCCTCTTTGTATTTTCAATTCTTTGGGTGAGTGGGTGGGTAAATGGGTGTGTGGGAGAATGGGTGAGTGAGTAAGTGGGTAGGTGGGCAAAGTGGTGGTTGGTGACTGTGTGTCTCTGTAATGCGGGCGTAAACGGCCTCGCGGATATGACATAACAGGGGGGAAGAGTTGGGTCACGTGGGGAGAAGGGAGAGCTCTTAAGGGCAGGAACCGGAAGGGCCGGGGGAGAGTGTAAGAATAAAGATGGGAGGAGGCCATGCAGGGCAGGAGGTGGAAAGTGGCGTGATCGCCACAGGACAGGACTCGACACCGTTGGTCAGCGGTGTCCGGGCACGGGGGAGACGGAGAGCAGCAGTGGGGCTGCAGAGAGAGCAGCCGAGGGGCTGCAGAGAGAGCAGCCGAGGGGCTGCAGATCGAGGGTGGAGAGGCTGAGAGAAAATCCAGCAGCGAAGCTGCATCGGGAGCCAGCAGCAAGGCTACGTGAGCGACGGCAGCAGAAGGGCTGCCGAGCGGGAGGTGGAGGAGACTCTGAGCGAGGCGCCGTGCGGGCAAAGTTGTACGAACCCAAATAAAGGACAACGGAGACAGACACAGTGAAAGAGTCCTTTATTACACTGGTGTCAGAAGTGAAACGGCATGTCAAAACAGCTCAGAAGAAAGAATATCCCCGCACCATCGTCTGCTACATCTTCTAACGACGACGACCTTCCTCAAGCAGTGGACCTGCCTGCAATGGAGGAGGAAATCCGAGCGGGAACGAGTGGTGGTCCGGGAGTGCAAGATGTCGCCGCGTCGGTGGATCCGCCCGCGCCGGAGGACGCTGACCAACAATGGAGACAGATGGCGGCCCAGCTGGAGACCTTGAAGACCGTATTGGCGCAACTGTGTGACCTCGTCACACCGGCGACGGCGTCGGAGAGGCCCGGGGGTGATCGGCAAGCCGCGGCCTTGCCTGCACTGCCTGCGCCCTCTGCCACGCGGCGCGAAGACGCCATCTTGGGCGTGGCAGGGGAAGAACCGCGGGAAGCCGCCATCTTGCGCCCTCCGCGGCGGGAGGCCGCCATCTTTGACACGTTGCGGTGCGACCCCATCTTGAATATGCCACGCAATGCGTCGTCTGCGGAGGACGGCGGAGCGAGGAGTCGCAGCCGTCACTTGACAACTGTTAAAGAATTCTCGATTGGAGGTGATTGGAGTGCATTCGCCTGCAGATTTTTAGCGGCGGTGCGCTCCGCCAGGTGGACTGACGCAGAGGCCCTGGAAATTCTGCCAACTCTTCTCGACGACGAGTCGGTCCGATTTTTCCGTTCCATCAAGGCCGAGAAAAAGAAGACACTGAGAGGAGTTTTTGACGAGATGGCGGATGCGTACGAGCCACCGGATGATGCTCACCGACGATTCGTTCAACGCCAGCAGGCACCCGAAGAGTCGCCGGTGGCATACAGCGGTGCTGTCTTGGAATTAGCCATGGCCGCATACCCTGAGACGGAGCCTGACCTACTGGAACCCCTGATTTTGGGCAAGATGCTTGAGCTGTCGAGAGATTTGGGGATCCCTATGCCGGTGTGTGGCCATGAGAAGCTGACGTCTCGGGCGGCCGCAAAGTGTCTGGATGCCCAGTTTAAATTGCGCCGCTGGAAGCAAGTGACAGCGTGGATGGGGGGGCCCATCGTCGAAGGAGGTGCCGTGGGTTGGGATCCCAAGAAGGCGGTGTACGTTCCTGATGGGGGAGGCCTGCAGGAGCTGACAGCCGCCTCTGCGCAGTGGCCGGCCCGCGGTGGACCGGGGCCGCGATCTGCGCCGCCGATGCGGGAGCGTCGGGATGGGGGGAGTGCGGTGCGTCGTAATGACGTCGAGTGCTTCCGCTGCGGTCGCAAGGGCCATTACGCCAGGGACTGCTGGGCCCATATC
Source organism: Lethenteron reissneri (assembly GCF_015708825.2). Classification (NCBI taxonomy): domain Eukaryota; kingdom Metazoa; phylum Chordata; class Hyperoartia; order Petromyzontiformes; family Petromyzontidae; genus Lethenteron; species Lethenteron reissneri. The sequence goes on from NC_083818.1 coordinate 298,930, forward strand.
CTGGGACCGCCCCAGCAGGAGGCCTCGACAGCAGACGTGCCGCGGAAGGACCCTCCTGGACAGGCCAGTCGGTGCACACCAGACACCCGGCAAGGCTTGGCACCTCATTCATCACCATTGCCGCGCAATCCGGGTGTTGTTAACAACGGGAGGCCACCGACTGGGCCATGTCGCTCGGTAACGCAGTGGCATAAATTGGCACGGCGGGTTGTCGCGGCCGCTACTGGTTTGTCCACTGTGCAGGGTTCTATACAGGGGATTGACGTGCGCATTTTAGTGGATTCCGGTGCGTCCGCGACTATTATATCTGATGTCATTTTCCATCTGTTGGGCATCCCACCGGAGGCTGTGCGCCCGGTTTACGATTCCTGCGTTGCAGCGAACGGGGGAAGTATGGGCATTGTGGGCCAGGTGGACGCCAATATATCTATCGGGGGGGTGTCGGCCTCGGGAATTGTGTTAATCTTGAGGTCCCTTGCGGTTCCGTGTTTGTTGCGAACTGATTTTCTGGCCAAAATGCCCATTCTGATAAGAGTTAATCAAAATTGTATCGAATTACCGGGGGGTCGAAAAATTACATTTTTGCCGTCACCCTGGGGGCGACCTGCTCTGGTCTGCCAGGTGCAGGCGCTGTCCGAGGTATCTGTTGACATTCCACCTGGCTCACAGATGCTTATCCCTTTGCGATATCGGAAACCGGTGCCTGGTCGGGAGGGAGCAACTGGGGTTTTGTTATCGCCGTCCGCTACCATAACGGGCGGATCGACGCTGGTCGGGGCGCAAACTATTATCCGGCCGGACCAGCAGCCATTTTTGCAGGTGCTTAATGGGAGTACGGAAAATGTTTGCGTGCCGGCCGGAACGGTCCCATGCCACTATGGCGTTTTACGGCCCAGGACCATCTGGGCCGCCGGGATATGGTTGCCGGTGTTTCAGGCCCTGTGGCCCCAGATGATCGCTGGATCGCCGAATTGTGCGGGGAAAATTCTTTCCTGTCCAGGGAACAGCGTTCCGCGCTTTGCGCGCTATTGTTGAGTTATTCCGATGTGTTTAGCTCCGACGATTTGGACTTGGGACGCACCTCCCTGCTTTCCCATCATATTGACACAGGGGACGCTGCTCCCATTCGGTTGAACTCGCATCGGATGAGCCCGGCGGAGCAAGACCATGTTCGAGGAGCGGTGGATGACATGTTGGCTGCGGACATAATATCTCCGTCTAACAGCCCATGGGGCGCGCCTGTAGTCTTGTTTAAAAAGAAAGACGGGAAATTGCGATTTTGCGTCGATTTTCGCAAATTGAACAAAGTGTCCATGGCGGATGCGTACCCCCTGCCGCGTATGGATGATTCCCTCGATGCCTTGTTGGGGGCAAAGTTCTTTTCGATGCTGGATCTCTCTTCGGGATTCTGGCAGCTTCCCCTCGATGAGTCCTCACGGGAAAAGACTGCTTTCCGTACGCCGCAGGGTTTATTTCAATTTAATTGTCTTCCGATGGGGTTGAATGCTGCCCCCGCCACATTTCAGAGGTTGATGGAACTGGTATTAACGGGGTTGCAGTGGGAGACATGTCTGATATATTTAGACGATATTATCGTCTTCAGCCGCACATTTGACGAACATTTACTGAGATTGGAGGCGGTGTTCGCCAGGATGCGCTCCGCCAATCTGAAATTTAAACCTAAGAAATGTCACCTACGGCAACTGTCCGTGCGCTATTTGGGACATATAGTCAGTGCCGACGGGGTTGCCACGGATCCGGAAAAGACAGCGTGCGTCCGTGACTGGCCAACCCCGGCCACGGTGGGGGATGTGCGTCGCTTTTTGGGGTTTGCCTCATATTATCGTAGGTTCGTTCCCAATTTCGCAACGATTGCGAGGCCTCTGCACCTCCTTACGGGTAAAGGACGGAAATTCGATTTGGGACCGCCGGAGGAGGCGGCGTTTAAAGGCCTGCGCGATCGGTTGGCTACGGCGCCGACGTTGGACTATCCCGATTTTGATCACCCCTTCATTCTGGACACGGACGCGAGTGACACGGGCATTGGGGCCGTGCTGTCACAGTCCAAAGGCGGTGTGGAACGCGTGGTGGCGTACGGTAGCCGGGTTCTGTCCCCCGCCGAAACCCGCTACTGCGTCACTCGCCGGGAACTTTTGGCTATTGTCTATTTTCTCCGCCAATTTCGGCCGTATTTCTACGGCCGTTCGTTTATTGTGCGCACGGATCATGCGGCTTTGCAATATGCCCTGAAGGTAGACCAACCGTCTGGCCAGCTGGCACGATGGTTGGACACACTGTAGGCGTTTTCCTTCCAAATTCAATATCGGAAGGGGGTGCGTCACGCGAATGCGGACGCGCTCTCTAGGTTGCCGCAGCGATCCCCTTGCGCGTGCGTGTCGGGTACACATAGGTGTACGCCGATCCAGCAGCCCCCTCGGCCTATTGCGTTGGCGGTCGAGGTGCTTGAGGCTCCAGTGTGGCCGGGACCGGCCGATGGGATTTTGAACCTTCCACAGGCTGTATGGATTCGTGAACAAATGCTGGACTCGTTGGGGACCCTGCGGAGTCGGGCTGCGAAGGGGGGACTGGTTTCCGGAGGGACGCCGGGGACCGCTCTCCGCGACGGACTGCTCATGTGGAGGGAGGGGTGTTAATAGTATGTAGCTGCAGTAACTAAAACCACCACGTAAACAACTAAAGTATAAACTACATAGTATCACCTTATGGAAGAGGTACGTAGATGACACTTTTGTCATCTGGCCACATGGCCGGCCTGCTCTAGACCAATTTCTCGAACACATCAATTCCATACACCCAGCCATCAGATTCACCATGGAAGTCGAAAAAGATGGCAAGCTACCCTTTTTGGATGTCCTAATTAAAAGGAGACCTGATGGTTCAATGAGCCACTCTGTCTACAGTAAAGCCACCCATACGGATGCTTACCTAAAACCAGATTCCCACCACCATCCATCCCAGAAGAATTCCCTCATGAAGACTCTATACCAGGGGTCCTCAAACTATGGCCCGCGGGCCACATGCGGCCCGCCGAGGACATTTATCCGGCCCATGGTCACTAATTGGGCTGCGCTTGTGAGCACTAATTGGGCTGCGCTGGTGAGCACTAATTGGGCTGCGCTGGTGAGCACTAATTGGGCTGCGCTGGTGGGCACTGATTGGCCTGCGGTGGCGAGCACTGATTTGGCTGCGCTGGTGAGCACTGATTGAGCTGCAGCGGTGGGCACTGATTGAGCTGCGGTGGTGGGCACTCATTGGGCTGCGCTGGTGAATGGTTCAATGGGCCAATTGACTGGACTTGCCCCCCAGGCCTAAGGCTGCCAGCCCTCCCCTGGCTGCGCCTGACTGGCTCTCCTTCCCTCAGCTCCCTCACTTGCCCCTCGGCTCCACTTCCAGTGATATCCCTGTGTGCTGGGAATGTAGATCCCCTGTGTGCTGGGGATGTAGATCCCCAGCACACGCACCGCTGAGTAAATGATAGAGGGGTAATAACAGAGTGATCTCTGATCTCTGGAGGGGCTGCCTGCTGTTTTCCCGTGCTGGTCAGTGACAGACAGCCGAGGAGTAGGAAACCCAATTTAAATGACAGTAAGTGCATTTATATTCTGATTGCTATTCAGTTGTATGAGGTTATATGTTGTATGTTGTGTAAGCCCCGGTTCATACTGTTGCGATCTCTGAGCAGTGCGAGTTCAGCCATATGCTTGTATGGCTGAACTTGCATTAGATTCGGAAGAAAAAAGGCACATGTGCCTTATTTTTTCCTGCAGTGGAATCGGATCGCATGGGTCTTCTCCTCCATGCGATCAGATTCCTATGCGAGTTCGCAGATCGCATTGCGATCTGTGGACAAAACTGCAGGTGGAATTAACTTTTTAATGGCACCCGCACCAGTGTGAGCCTGGGGTTAAAGCGGAGTTCCCCCAATCAGACTGCATTGATGGGCAGTGCAGTCTGTATGTCTCTGTGTGGGCAAAGTTATTGCTGGTATATTGTTTTTGTAGCGCTGTATATATATTGGTATTTTACTAATAGCAATTTTGACTGCCTAGGAAACAATGATGTCAAGAAATAGAAAAATTGACTCGGAGTGTAGGATATTCAAAGAACAGTGGACTTATGATTACTTTTTCATGCAGTACAAGGACAGAGCTGTGTGTCTGATATGCCAGAATATAGTGTCTGTGTTCAGAAAATACAATTTACGTCGACACTATGAAACTCAACATTAAGATAAATATGATTGTTTGGTCGGAGAAGTGAGAAAAGATAAAATATTAAAACTGAAAAATACATTAACAACTCAGCAAAATACTTTTGTGAAGCAGAAGCAGCTAAATATGTCATCACTGCGAGCAAGTTTTCAAGTTGCCAAGCTAATAGCGTGCACTGGCAGACCATTCGTGGAGGGAGAATTTGTTAAAGAATGTCTTCTTTCTGTTGCCAAAGAGATGTGTCCAGAGAAGGCCGATTTATTTAGTACAGTGAGTCTTTCAGGACCTACAATTACACGGAGGATTGAAGAAATGGGAGACAATTTGCATCAGTATTTGCAAAACTCCACAAAAAAACTTTCCTATTTTTCCTTGGCACTCGACGAAAGCAATGATGTTCGTGATTCTGCACAACTTCTAATTTTTATTCGTGGGACGAATGACTATTTCGAAGTCATCGAAGTCACAGAAGAGCTTGCTGCACTGCAAAGCATCAAAGGAACAACTACAGGAGAGGATATCTATGAACAGGTTTGCCAAACTGTGAATGGTTTGGAGCTGAACTGGGTTAAACTAGCCAGTGTGACAACTGATGGTGCTCCTAGCATGGTGGGGTCTAAGAAAGGAGTAATTGCTCGCATTAACCAAGAGATGGACAAACATAACCATTCTCATCCAATAGCCATACACTGCCTCATCCACCAACAAGCGCTGTGTAGTAAATCACTGAAGTGGAACTCTGTTATGAAAATTGTGGTATCTTGTGTTAACTTCATTAGAGCTCATGCACTAAACCACAGAAAATTTCAGGAATTTCTGTCTGAGCTAAATGTTGACTATGAAGATGTTCTGTACCACACAGAAGTCCGTTGGCTGAGTCGAGGGAGAGTTTTGAAACGTTTCTATGACTTACTTCCACAGATTACAGCTTTTCTGCTTTCAAAAAACAAAGAAGTACCAGAGCTCAATGATGCAGAATGGAAATGGCACCTTCTCTTTTTGACAGATGTAACAGAGCTACTCAACAGTTTCAATGTGCAACTTCAAGGAAAGGGGAAGCTCATCTGTGATATGCAATCACATGTCAAAGCATTTGAAGTAAAATTAGGCCTCCTCATCAAACAAGTGAAGGAGGAAAACTTCTGCCATCTCCCCACAACTCAAAATCTGTTAGCGGAAAAACCATTGGTTGCATTCCCAAACAAAACATGTGTGGATTCACTGGAAAATTTGCAAAAGGAGTTCCAATTTAGATTTAAAGAGCTTCATCTCCATGAACAGGACATACAGCTTTTCCGTAACCCGTTTTCTATTGACATTGAAAATGTGGATACAATTTACCAAATGGAACTGGCTGAACTGCAGAATTGTGACTCTCTGAAAGACGCATTCAAGTCAAGCAGTCTTCATAATGTCTATGCATCTCTCCCCTCTGAGACATATCCTCATCTCAGGAACCATGCACTCAAAATGGCAACCATCTTTGGCAGCACTTATGTCTGTGAACAGACTTTTTCCAGAATGAAACATTTGAAATCTCCAACCAGATCTAGACTAACGGATGCACACTTGCATCACTTGTTACGACTAGCAGTGACAAATATGGAACCGGACATTGACCATCTCATTAGCCAAAAGCAGGCCCATAGTTCCCATTGAAATACTGGCAAGTTTGTTGATTTAACTTTGCTTGTTCTTCATTTTAAATATTGTATTTGTTCCCGTTTTGTTTCTTCACTTCAAAATAAGATATATGCAGTGTGCAGAGGAATTTGTTCATAGTTTTTTTAACTATAGTCCGGCCCTCCAACGGTCTGAGGGACAGTGAACTGGCCCCCTGTTTAAAAAGTTTGAGGACCCCTGCTCTATACCATAGAGCCCAATGCATATCCGACCAGGAACACATTGCCAGTGAACTAAAACACGTACGCCAAGCTCTTAAGGCTAATGGTTACTCCGACTACACAATCCGCAAAGCCATCACTCCAACCATCAAGAAGGAGCCTTTTGAGGAGCCTTTCAAGACCATCACCTTGCCCTACATTACTGGGGTCACAAAAAATATCTCCAAAATCCTGATAAAACACAAGATCCAGGTCCGATTCAACACAATACATAAAATCCGTGATCTGGTCCCGTCTGTAAAAGATGTGGTTCCAGACATACAGTACCCTGGCGTCTACAAACTAAGTTTCCTCTGTGGTAGCAGTTACATTGGAGAAACCAAACGAAATGTCTCGGACCGCATCCGTGAACATAAAGCAGACTTGAAACACGGTAGGACAAACACCTCAGCCGTGGCAGATCACTGTTACAATTCAGTGGGCTCACATGATATTGACTTCTCCAAGACAGAGGTTCTCTGCAAGCCATCTGGCTACCATGAGAGATTCGTTCATGAGGCAATCCACATATACAAACACAGAGACAATTTCAACCGAGAAGATGGATTCTGGCTTAGCAATCATTGGAAGGACGTAATCAATTATTTCGGATCTTAACTGATTGTGCTCACGTTTATGGTGACTTTCAGACCGCGGTACAGTGTATAATAACACATAGTATAACATTTATATGCTTAATACAATGTACAAAGTAATATATAGTATCGTAATTGTATAGTGAATATACAGCAGTGTGATATACATTAGGGTGGGTAGAATAATACATAGTGTAATATTACAATGTCTAAGGTGGTTTATAGCAATACAGTATGTAATTTAATGTTGGGTTTGTCTATGGCAGTATATAGTATGGTGTAGACTCGTGTGATGTAAGAGAATACAGTTTAGATGGAAGCATATTATATATATTTGTTTTACGACGTAGAATTGTAATGTATTACTTACTGTTAGTAACTCAGCTTATTGTAGAGTATATTTAGTATACTGATGATATGTAATTTATACTTTAGTTGTTTACGTGGTGGTTTTAGTTACTGCAGCTACATACTATTAACACTCCTTCCCTTCATTATTGCTACCCCTACCCCTCCCTTTGATGCTGCTAATCCTGCATAATGCACGGGCATAAATAGTACTATTCACATACCTGTGTAGTGACATAAGAAGGGAGGGGTTGCTGGGGGCTCTGGGTTCCCAGGTGGGTCCAGACGCTTAAGCCTCTGGGTGCCAGGCGCTGGGTTCCCAGGGGGTCCAGACGCTTAAGCCTCTGGGCGCCAGGCGTTGGGTTCCCAGGCGCTTAAGCCTTTTTGGCGCCGCCAACGGTGGGGGGGGGGGGGGGCTGTGTGTGCTCTGTGGGATGTCTGGTGGCGCACACGGCCCCACCCCTCGTTAGACCAGGCATAAAAGGAGAGCTCCCTGGACGATCAGGGCCCAGTTGTAACTCAAGACCCAAGACCCACGACCAGCCATCTGAAGACCCTGGGATGCTGTGAGAGCCAGCGCTGGGACTCTGGAACTCCCGACTCTACGACCTTGTGAGGGCGAGTTCCGGAGCGTAGCCAGAGTAGAGTATCTAGGCTGTGTAGCTAGGCTGTGTACCTAGGCTGTAACAGAGTATCAGGACTGTTGGAGAGTTGGAGGACTGTTGGAGTGTTGTATTGTAATAAAGAAGTTACATCTACAAGTGTCTCCGGAACCCGTTACACCTGCATTTCTCATATCACATACCTACATTTCCCTTATACCCCTCCCTTTGATGCTGCTAATCCTGCATAATGCACGGGCATATGCAGTACTAATCACACACCTGCATTTCCCATAAATATGCTAAATTCCTCTTGATATGCATATTCTTTTTTCAAGGCTCCCCCTTTCTTCCCCCCTTCCAACCCAGCTTATATACATGCTCCAAGCGCGTGTGCTGTTTCATTCAGACGCTGTCGCCTCGACAGACCTAGTTTTCACCTGAGGACGGCTACTTGCGTTGTGGCCGAAACGTCGTGAGAATAATTTTATTATGTTTTATTTTTATTATTTTATTACTTCCCTTCTACGTGACTTTACCGAAAGAACCAAGAAGATGAATCCCTGCAGTCACGAAAGCTTTAAATCGAAAAAAAAATTATTTTCATTATTTATGGCCCGATAAAAACAAATAACCCTCAACACGATCAACACAAATTCTGCAAGTAATCTCAGTTGGAGAGAGATGCACAGAGACGAGGGGAGTCACCTCTTATGCCACGCAGCCCGGGGAGACGCGTTAACTTCCACCGTCTAAGGCCAAGCTCAGATGTCATACACATTATATAATTCTAAAACCTGTGTTGAAACTTGATCTACGCCACAACTGTCTTGGGTATGTGTGAGCGTGCGTGTGCATGCATGCGTGTGTTACCGATGCTGAGGGTTTGTATGGCTGATGAGTTTTTAGTCTCGGCCATGCAGTACGGTAGTACATGGACAGCGCCAAGTTGAGCTTCTCGTTGTGGTAGTGAGCGGCGTGGTACCGCACGTAGAAGTATCTGGGATTCACCACGTGGGTTAGCATCACCTGCTCTGAGTGCAACGCGTCTGCGCACATGAGCCCACGGCACAACAGAACATAAACGGAGAAATCCACTTCACGTCGTGCACCACTTCACGTGGTTCGGTGTGTAAACATCGCCAAACACACAAAGACATCGACTTATCCACACACACATATGGACTGGCACACACACACATCGACTTCAGATACACACACATAGAGTAACACACACATACATGTACTCACACACACACACATGCACGTACACGTACATACACACAAAGAAAAGGACTTACACACTCACATGGAGCCATGCACACACATCGACCGACACATGCCCACATCGACTCTTCCACACACACATAGACCCTCAGACACAAACATTGACTAATGCACACACAGATGGACTCATACACAGGCATCGACCATAGATACACACACATGGAGTAACGCACACACATGGACTCATACAACAACAACAACAACCGCCATTCGCCACTAAGTGGCGGTGACGTCACCACGACGCTTGTGCCAGGCCATGTGCATCTTGAGGTACACATGGCCTGGCACAAGCGTCGTACACACACACATGCACCTACAAACACACAAAGAAAAGGACTTATACACTCGCATGGAGCCCCGCACATACATCGACTGAAACACACACACTCATTGATTTGCACACACACATGGACCCTGAGACACACACATCGGCTAACGCACACACAAACATACGGACTCGCACACACAGAAATCGACTTTAGATATGCACACATGCAGAGACACATCGGCGCACACACACGTGCACTTACACACACTCAAAGAAATGGACTTACACATTCACATGGAGGCACACAACAACAACAACAGCCATTCGCCACTAAGTGGCGGTGACGTCGATGCACCACCTGTGCCCCCTACTGTGCCAACTTGCTGGGCCCCAGCCACCCGGCGCTTCGATCGTTGTTGTGGGCGTCGCTCCTCCGCCCTCTGTTGTTGTTGGAGGGCGACTGCCTCCAACTGCCCAGTAGCGTCATTCACGAGCATCCACAGAGGCCAATCTTGACACCGCTGGTACCAGTCATCGGCAAGTCCACTCAGCTCCACATCCTCCTGTACCATATCACTCCATCTCTTCTCTAGCCCGTGCTGCGCCCGTTTAGCCCCCTCGATCTGGCCGAACAAAAGCTGTTTGGGCATGCGGTGATTGGGCATGCGGGCTACATGGCCCAGCCAACGCAGCCTTGCCTGCCGGAGGAGCTCACCGATGGGACTTTGTCCAGATCTTTCAAGGATTTGTGAGCTCCTCACACAATCCAGCCTGGTAAAACCCAGGATTGATCGTAGGCAGGCCAGCCTAAATGTTTCTAACCGGCGGAGATGTTTCATTAAAGGGGTCCACGTTTCGCAAGCATAGAGAAGGGAGGGAATGATTGTGGCCGAGAAGACCCGAAGCTTCGTGCGGAGCAACAGACCAGGTAGCTTCCACACAGCGTTACGCAACCAATGAAAAGATAATGCCGCTCGACTGATTCGGAGTGAGACCTCTGCTGTTAAACCGGAGCCGGTCATGTTGTTGTATACTAACCCTTCTTCCAAAATTGAGATTAATAATATTTGATGATATTTTTATATATTATCTTTTTACTTGTTTTTTAATGAATGAAACACACCAAAGCGCAGCAAACTGCTAAACACCAGGTGTTGTTAAGTAATGAACTGGAGGAGGGCTAGGATGGCAGAATTTGCAACCTTGCTTCAAGGAAAGATAAGGCCTGATGAACGGGCACATGTCACCCGTGCAGGCGGCAGAGACAGTGGGAGTGTCAGCCAGACATAGTTAAGGCAAAAAGCCCAACCATCCTGCATGGTTTTAAAGTAACGTCAAAATTCGAAATTCAACAACAGAGTAGGCTAAATTATCGATCCTCGCGCTCGCTCAAATTGGAGACCAGGCTGCGAGCTACATCAATGAACCATTGCCCATTTGCTAATCCAATACTGAATGTTAATATTACTGAAGTCAAAACGAATTCTATGACCTCAGCACATGGGCAAATAATAGGGCAGTGTCGACTCAAAGGCAATGGAAGAAAGCAGAGGCGCCTTTGTCTAAATCACAACCACAGAAAGCCAGGAATCATCACTGATTGTGTGTTTAGGGATTCCGAGCTAGTTGGAACACGTGCACAGGGGAGGGAGCTGATTTAAACAACCCTGCACGTCTGAACGTGAGGGGGCCTTTGACCTGAAATTAAGAATAACACTCCCAGAGCAGAAGGTTGGATGGCCACAGTGAGAGGAGAATAAGAGTGGTGTATATCTCTCAAGGAGGCAGACCCAGCTGAACAACAAGGCTGCGGGGGTCACCAGAAGTTCGCGTTCGCCTAGTTAAGACAAAAAGCTCAATTATTCTGTATTGCTATTAAAGTAACGTTAAAGTCGGAATTTAACAACAGGGTAGGCTAAAGTTATTGATATTCACACCCACTCCAATTAAACCAGGCCACAAGTTACGCCTACTGAACCATCACCATCATTAAGTCAATATGAAATGTTATTTCCATACTTTAATACTTTCTATACAACTCGACCCGAAGCATATGACAATCAGAACCTTCCTAAGTCAAAATTGAATCGCACCCAGACAGGAGCGAATAGTCGATATAAGGTTGAAGAGGGAAGGAAATTAAGAGCACGGCGAACTGCAAACGTAAGCAAAAAGCCGGGAACGACACCAGCCCAGCAACAGCGAGTCGGGCTTCGACAGGCCATAAAAGTAGGAATAATAACTCCCGGGGTCAGGGGACACAAGAAGAAGCAGGCAGACAAAAACCAGAACTGACTCCAAGGTTCAACCGCCCTCACCTACAAGGAGTGACGGAAATTAATGAGGCCTTGAGTTAACGGCGTCAGCTGGACGGCAACAACAACGGCGAGCAGAGATAGGGTGGGGCAAAGACTGCGGGGCTATGGAATGCAACTTCGTGTCAGTAAAGCTCTGACAAACAAGTTAAGTTAAAGACATCACAATACATAATATCGTACATAACATCAATGTTAACGCTATTCACCGTAAACTATATTCCGCTTATATAACCATGCAGACACCAAGGAATACGAATTCCTAGGATCAAGAAACTTACCCCTTAACCTAAGATATCGGAAATAAATTAATGATAATAAGCATATGCATGAAAAGACAAAAGTAAAACTTATGAAAAGCCAGGATAACGGGATGAATCACCACCAGGTCGAATATAAATACATAATAAAAAAAAAACCGATGTTAAACCCAGGGTCGGAGAGAAAGGGAGATCCCGGCCGTCTTTGTATCCCCGCAGCGCGGGATAGGAGTGTGTATACGCTCGGGGAAACACCTCCACTTGAGTCAAGCACCACGATGGGAAACGCCAGACCTTAGGTTACATACAGAATCATAACTGTGAAATAGTAAGGGACAAATGTTAACTTAAAACTTCTTAACCATTTCTTTGTGCGCCGGGTCGGAGAGAGTGTTGCCCCTCCCTCCAGGTTGTGCAACACGAACAAAGACGCCTATGAGACGATTTGTAACGTCTGTGTTTTGGGTTCATGAAGAAGGCCAGACAAGAGATAATATTGCACCCAGACAGAGAGACGACTTCGAGGCAATTTGTAACATCTGATTGTTTGCTCGTGGGTTTTATGGAGGGAGTGTGACAACGGAATATACCGTACGGACACACACATGGACACACCTGCCTACGGACAGATCCTGACACAGCAAAAATCGAAAGAAGCCCCGCCTTGTGGGCGGGATCCAGGGGGATTTTTCGGCATAAAGGAAAGGATCCTGAGCATTGGAAACTAGTGCGACCAGCGGGTCGACTCAGGAGCGAGTGCGACCAGCGGGTCGACTCAGGAGTGCGACCAGCGGGTCGACTCAGGAGCGAGTGCGACCAGCGGGTCGACTCAGGAGTGCGACCAGCGGGTCGACTCAGGAGCGAGCCCGACCGGGAGGGTCGGCTCAGGAGCGAGCTGCGACCAGCGGGTCGGCTCGACTCATCTTCAGCTCGTCTGGGACTCAGCCGAGTTCGATCGGCTTACCAAAGCCGGCTCTCGGGCCTCGACTCAAGCGGCTCCCCATCTCCTCTGCAGGCGGGCAAGACCCGCTTGACAGCTCAACTCGGCCTGCGTGGGTCAACCTCTGCCGAGTCGGAGGTCTCTGCTGCCGCCGGAGTGGTGAGGGTCGCGGTTTGGCGACGAGGCTCCGTGCACACCCTGGTCGACGACAACACTGCACGCTGCGAGCGAGTTGTGGGCGCCACCTACCGACCGGGTTCCGAACTGCGACAGCGTATCAACGGGCATCCGAACCAGTTCACCACGGTGACAGGGGAGCGACTGATACGTATGACGCGCACCGCCCCTCACCACACGACCACCAGGCGTCTGTTTGACATAAAGAATCGACTCCGAACACTGACTATTCAAGACAACTCTTACCACTCAAACACACTCGAACCCATAAGCCATCCGTGGCTGGGAAGGCATCACAACGAGACCGAGTGATGGCCATCCGTCGTTTATAAAAGTATTCGTAATTTTTATCTTTAATATTTAGTGGGCTGTACTCTTAATCGCATAAATTCCCAACAGATCCATCAATACGAACTGATTCTTGGCACCTCCTTCCGCCGAGCCACGCGCACGTGGGGAGTGGTGGCCCACCGGATCCTTATCAGGTGATCTGGTCCCCAATTAGTAAACTTGGTATAAGATAACGATCTTCGGAAAAGGAGCACCGTCGCAGGCCCTTACTCTGAGCCGTTCTGTTGTCAGATAACCTGCCGATGTATCTGTTGAGATTGGTGCCTTTAAGAATAATAACTGTTTTTGATTGTGTTTTTTTTATCGCCGTATAATCTTTCAAGTATCTTTCAGTCATAATCGCCGCACGTACTCGCATCCTCTACAGAATATTCAACTGTCCCGTGACCCAAGGTGCTAACAACGTGATAAGGGTTGCGTATGATCAATAAGGAGTGCGGTACTGCGTGAACAATATTGAGTATAATCATTCATTAACGTTAAGGTTTTCTTAGCATAGTATTTGCATATTTTAACGACTCTCTCTCTCACTAACAACCATCGCGTTATGCGGGATCCATGTGCCGTTGTCAAAGTGAAATCAGACAATCGTTGATGATACTGTATTGATGCCGTGTTGACGTTCCGGGATTGAGAGTTCGCATACTATATCATAGTTAAGGTTGAATTAGTAATAAATTGATCAATACAGAAGTGGTTGTGTGATTCTTTCCTGAAATCTATGCATAAGATCTGCTTCTGCGTCGAGATCTGAACTTGGTGACCTTAATAAACACACTAATACATACTCAGTAAATGTTAAAGCGATAACGGGGTGAACCGGGGACCTAAAATATAACCACGAATACACACTCTGGGAATGTTAAAGCGAGAATGAGACGAACCTAGACAACGATGCCGAGTTAATCTAAGTTAATCTTGCATACTTACACCACACCTGCATAACTGCATACGATTAATTGCCTTATTCCGATCGATAACCCACCCTCATCACCGAGGCGGGGTCTGGTTATCATAACGACTTGCATTATCATAATTACACCCACTCGCATAATTAATACGATTACCTCTCGAATTGGCATAATTAAAATGTGCATAATTACATAAATTAACATATTTCCGGATAATTACACATTTGGCCAAATTTCATTTAATTATTATTATTTTCACTGAATATTCATAACCCACATATACAACATAATAATTTCACCCACGCACGCATACAACATAACAAATTTTGATAACCAACATATACAACATAATGGGTGGCGTCGTCCGGGATCTCTCGCAGACAGTTTATGCATGAATTCAGGAACGAATCACTGTTGTGTTAATCAAAGTGTTGTGAACTAACGTTGCCTTGTGATTGTAAACGGGGGTATACAAACAAAACGCGCTCTGAAAGGAAATACCAGAGTAGCAGAGTATAACAAAGACAGCTGGGCTGAGATTATTTGCTCGAGTTGAACTGACACATCCTGTGATACAATTGTTTATATGTGCTCTGAAGGGGAATTCTAGAGTAACTCACGACGCACATGAGATGTTAGAATTAAGATACACTCTTAAGTCTATTAACCACACTACATAATAGAGATGGCACAGGATCCACAACATTCTGAGTTTGACACACCAACGCATAACACTGATACAGAGTGGACCTCTGAGGAGGAGATGGAATCTATGGAAAAACAATATCGGGAATTTGTGTTAAAACGTACTGGACGGACTGCTAGCCAGCAGACGGAGCAGAGAGATATATGGGAGGGGAGCCATACAGAAGATGTTAAGGCCCATAGAAGGAAACTACTTAAGGACGTGATGAAATGTGGCAAAGCCAAACGTGACGTAAAAATTGCAGAAATAGCGAGGGTAGACTCGTATCTCCTCGCACAGACAGACAGAGAAAGATTATGGAATGAGGAAAAATTTGAAAGGGAGAGACAAGAGAAACTGTCCTTAATGGTGCAGGTAGAGCGTCTGCACGCCCTCGTGAGAGAGAAAGAATCCGCACTAAATGCACCAGTGAAACACCCAGACGTTGATACACAGAACACATACGGGAGTAACAATTTACCACACTCCGAGCCACGTGGACGTAGCCCAGGGCCAGGTCTCACAATGAGTATGGCTACTATGCAAAGCAATTTTGATAAAGTAACACCCTCGCAAATCGAGGAGAGAGAAGAGGAAATAATAATACAAACGGGAAAACATGAGGCCGACCACCCCAACGTTATAGAGAGACAAATAATTAACCCTAAGTCATCAGGATACACTGTAATGATAGAGCGGAAAAGGGCGGAGCTGGTGCAAGACGGGAAACATGACATAAACAGCACACCAGGCAGACGCACGCTACGCAAGTATGGCCGACATGATGCAGATGACAAAGACAGCTCACCAGAGAAACGCACCTCGCACAAACACGACCAACACGACACGGGTAACAGGAGCTCACCAGAGAAACGCACCTCGCACAAACACGACCAACACGACACGGGTAACAGGAGCTCACCAGAGAGACGCACATCACACAAGCATGAGCCATGGGATAAGCAGAAATCACCGAGCCAAGTTGACCCACGTAACAGGTGCAAAAGGCACTACCAAAGTTATGTTAAGCAGAGCCACCGTGATGGTGACGGCTCATCTGACACTGACTCCTCTGACGATGACCAACACGACATGGGTAACAGAGAGAGCTCACCAGAGGGACGCATGACATGTAAAAATCACCCACGCAAAACCACCCGCACCACAGATGACAGAGACAGGAATCCCGATAACCATGAAGCACGAGACAAACATAAATACAACACCTCACCTAGCAGGCACCACACACGTAGTAGGCAGCATGAAGGTCAAGGACAAAAACACTCACCACATAGACACCGCTCAAGGAGATCACGCACACCAACCCACAAGCACGAATCACAAGACCCACATAAGGAAAACAAGAGACACAAGCAACGGGACAGATACGAATCCTCGGACAGAGGGAGATCACGACACAGACATGGGACACATGACAACAGTGATAGTGGAGACAAGGGTAGCTCAAGGGAGCACTCCTCAGGAACCGACACCACTGATGACGAACAACCCACTTTTAACAGTAAGACACTAAAACTAATGGACAAAGCACTCGTGAGAATTCCCTATTTCGATCCACATAACAAGAACAGGGATATACACACTCACATAGCTACAGTAGAACAGGAGGCTAAGATCCGGGGTCTGGGTAAATCAGCAGAAAAGGCATGTTTATTATCAAGGAGCCTACATGAACCCGCCAGACCATGGGTAGCCTCCCTGCCAAATAGGGTGAAGAGTGACTTTAAACAATTGAGCCGAGCAGTAGTTAAGAGATTTGGGGAATACTCCACACTATCCGAAGGATTGAACGCGGCAAAGTTGATGACCCAGCGTGTAGACGAAGACCCACGAGATTATCTCCTACGCCTTAAGAAAGCATATTATGCAGGGGACGTGGACAATGCCCAGGGAGATAAGACAGTCTTAAAAGTGATGTTCTTCCAATCATTGAGACCTGAAATAGTGAGAATAGTAGGAATGATGTTGGACCCCGAGACTGCCTCCCTACGCCAGATTGAAAGCAAGGCCCACACGGCCTGGGTGAACGGACGGAAAACCACTGGCATAGCCAAAACCCACATCGTCACCAGAGATAAAGAATGCCTCGATCTGGAGGGAAGCGAATCTCCAAGGAATAATATTAGCGCCACACGGGGTGGACATGAATTCCCCCAGGAGAGGGCGCCTAACCCAATAGAATCAACACCCGTCCACAACACGCTGAATAACGTTCCACGTGGGGGGAGGAACGAGGCCAGAGGAACCTGGCACCCACAGCCGCCACCACCATGGAATGCAGAAGAGGGCGGAGGCTGGAATTATGGAGGAGGAAGAGCGAGTGACGGGCCATACCTACCCCGCGGAGGCCGACGCCCACCAAACCAGTTACCATATCGTCCCCCACTGCCGCCTCCACTAGCAATAGAGCATAGACCACCGTTAGCTAACAGGAATCGATATGCTCACCACATTAGGATGGAAAAAGAGCTCCTAGGGAGTATGAAGACTCCCATGCAAGTAGCGAAGGGAAGAATACCAACTATACCCACACAGGAGGAGGACACACCCAGCGCAAAGGTAGCCCAAGTGAACGTAGGGAAGACAAGAAGCCTCGAAGCAATCACCGAAGTGGTACCAGAGGGAAAAGGGTACCATCTGGGGGAATTGATTCCCGTAGGACCAGTCGGACGAGTCCACGTGGAAGTAATACTGCAAGACACCCTGACCAGCCAGGGCCTTTGTGATACTGGAGCAGAAATATCCATGATATCCAGAGAATTATTTGACGAACTCCAGACTGCCCTCCAGAGGAAGAATGAAACACTACAAATGATGCCAAGTAAACTTACCTACTCAGGATGTGAAGGGACCCACATGCGACCATTGGGCAAAGTTATGACGAAGTTGACGTTCAACAAAATCAACATGAACCATCCCCTATATGTCGTACGGAACCCCGGAAAAGAGCTGATCATTGGGATAGAACTACTGAATCGCCTGAAACCCATTATGAACCTTGAATCCCGACAAATTTGGGCACAGTCAATGCCGGAGCAACAAAGGGACTCAGAAGATGAAGACGTTATGAGAGACTCCACGGGAATCCAAGTGATAACACAAGAGCTCGACGACCTATCAACGACAATCAGGAACGAAGACGAGCTCCCAGCAGGAATTCGAATCACTCAGCTAATGACTAACAGACTGAGAGAAGACCGAAAGGAAGCCGACTTAGAGTCAGTATCACCAAATGACCGTCCCCTCATGGAGTATATACCGCCCCCTGGAGGCCAAACCGACGAACTGCAAACTGATGAAGGAGAACACAAGGGCAAGAGCGTATTACCCTCGGATGAAGCCAAGGCAACTCAACCGATAGTAACGCAAAAGGAACTTTCAACCGAGCCGCCCGAAACCACGAAGGCCTTGGACCCAGACCCAGGACAAGGAGTCTCCATAATAGAAGAACAAATCGAACAACAAATTGAAGCAGCAGACGCCCTCGAGAACGACACTCAACGAAATGAGCTTCGTCAACTGCTCCACAAATACCACTTCCTGTTCTCAGAAGACCCCTATGATTGCGGCAAAACCGGCCTACACGTGGTATCTATTCCCACACTGGAAGGAGCGCCAGCGGTATATGTGAAACAATACAAGATTCCACTGGCTGCCTACGAATCAATCCAAGAAACCTTGGAGAACCTACTCAAGAAGAATATAATTCGAGAATGCAACTCAACCTACAACTCACCGATTTGGCCTGTATTGAAACCCACAGGCAAGTGGCGACTCACCATCGACTATAGGCAACTCAACAAAACGGTTCCCCTATCTCGATGGCCAATGGCAGAAATCGACCAGAATCTCAACCAAATAAAAGGCGCAAAAATTCTCACCACCATGGATCTATCAAATGGCTTCTGGACCATGCCCGTGAAAGAAGCGGATCAATACAAGTTGGCATTTACATTCAATGGAATACAGTATACTTGGAACCGATGTCCATTTGGATACTCAAATTCACCTGCGGACTTTAACATATTCCTACACAAGGCAATGGACGACGCAAAAGAGCGAGGTACCATCGTCTATGTCGACGATATACTGGTCAAGGACTCCTCATGGGAAGAACACCTCGAGAGCCTCCAGCATACCCTCGAGCAGTTAAAGGAAGCAGGCGCAAAGATTTCAATACAAAAAGGACAGTGGGCACGCAAAAGGGTGGACTACCTCGGGCTCCAGGTCGGCACTGAGGGAATGTTACCCCAAACCAAAAGACTTGAAGCCCTCCTCGCACTCAAATCGCCCACCACAGTCACGACCCTTCGGAGCTTCTTAGGGATTTGCAACTACCTTCGACAGTTCGTGGACGACTACGCAGGAATCGTTCGACCCTTAGTCAGACTACTGCAAAAAGACGAACCATGGGAGTGGGGACAGGAACAGGAAGCCGCAGAAAAAGAATTAAAACGACAGATCACAGAGGCATCCTGCCTAGCATACCCAGAGAAAGGGAAAGAATACTACCTGGAGACCGCATACTCAGATCATAGTATCAGCTCGGTACTGTACCAGAGACAGGAAGCAGAGAAACGAGTTATTGCCTATGCCAGCAAAGCCCTCCGGGGAGTGGAGATGAAGTTCTCCGAGTGTGAGAAGGCGATATTTGGAAACATCTGGGCCATACAACATTTTCGGAACTTGTTGAACGGAGAGAAGATCATCCTGGAAACGAATCATGAATCCTTGGCATACCTCAACAGTAAGAAGATTCGAGAGGGCCGCGTAACCAGCAGCCGAATAGCCAGCTGGGCACTGACACTCCAAGGCCTACCAATCACAGTGAAATACGCAAAAAACAAGAAAAGTCCAATGGCCCAAGGTCTTGCCGATTTACATGATTGTACCTTTGACAGCATAGAAGCAGAGGACGAAAAGATACCTCCGGAGGACAACAGGTACCTGCCCTTCAGGAAGGAGACATGTGCCGACCTACCAGTGGTATACATCGATGGATGCTCCAAGATGAAGGAGAACAAGCTTCACGCTGGGTCAGGAGTCATTTGGGAAACTGGCCCACTCACAGGGATTCAAGAGGGATTTCAGCTGGGACCAAAGTCAAACCAGTATGCAGAGTTGGTCGGGGTACACATCGCTGTCCAAATGGCATCCGATAACCAAATACGGACCATGGTGGTGTGCACTGATTCCAACTACGTACAGCACAGCTTCCTGCACCACCTACCCATATGGAAAAAAAACGAGATGAAGAACCATAGGAATAAACCAATTCGCCATCGAGAACTATTCGAGGCCATAGATAAGATGGTTCAGAACAAGGATATGAAGATATTTTGGAAGAAACTCAAAGGGCACTCCAAGATACCTGGTCAAGAGAAAACTGGGAACGACCAAGCCGATGCCATAGCAAAAGTGGGAAGCCTGGAAGGCACCCCGTGGAAGCTAGAAGACCAAACCGACAGAGACGGACAACAAGAGTCGACGAACCAAGACATCGCCGTGATAAGACTGGTCACAAGAAGTGGGAAGAACCCGGCAGAAGCTGGAACCAGAGCCCAATTGAACAGTGCCCAGCCTTCCGAAGACCTGATCAGAATGCAACAAGAAGACGAAACACTAAAGACACTCGCCGATCATATCCAAGATCCAGCAGGAAAACCAATCACTACTGACAACTTGAATGACAACAAAGAGCTCGAGATCATGCATAGCCAAATCAAAAGGTTCTCAATGCGAAAAGGGCTACTGGTATACACAAACGAAAAAGACGGTCGACCTAGATGGGTAGTCCCCTCTCAATATCGAGAAATAATGTTACAACACGCCCACAATGAACCGTGCAGCGGCCACCGATGCGAGGTGAATACGGGACAGATGCTGCGACAGGTGGCCTACTGGCCAAAAATGGGGGAAGACATACACAAACATGTGTCCAACTGTCTCGTGTGTTGTAAGTACCAGCCAACGACCCCACAGCATAGGGCACCCCTACAGAGGAGGGGAACAGATTATCCTTGGTCCAACCTACAAATCGACTGGATAGGACCTGTCAACCGATCAACCAAAGGGAACAAGTACATGCTAACTGTGACCTGTGCATTCTCTAAATGGACAGAGTGTTTACCAGCACCCAACAACACCGCGGAAACGACCGCTATCCTACTGATCAACCAAATATTCAGTAGATGGGGCCTACCGTCAACGATCGATTCAGACAAAGGAAGCCACTTCACAGCCGAGGTCATCACAGAAGTGTGGAAGATGTTGGGAGTAAAAAGACAATTACATGTCGCATACCATCCACAATCCTCAGGACAGGTGGAAAGAGCCAACAGGACCATCGTGAGCCTCCTAAAGAAATATGTGTCTACCACGGGCCGCGACTGGGATACGAAACTACCCCTAGTCTTGATGGCCATGCGAGCCACACCCAACCGAGCTACAGGCAGGACACCCTTCGAGATCATGACAGGGAGGCTAATGACCCTCCCAGTACACCTGTTATATGTCCCAGCGGAGGACGAGACCCCGACGGCAATGACGCCAACTGAATACCTGACGGGACTCAATAGTCACCTACAGAGCACATTCGCTATGGTCAGGGACCAGTTGCAAGTAGAGGCTCAGGGGAGCAAAGCATACTATGACCAAAAAGCCAGCCACGCAGAATACCAGCTAGGAGACCAGGTGTGGTACCTCAATTACGAGAAAAGAAAACAGAAGTGCAGGAAATTCCTGCCTTCCTGGACAGGACCACACGAGGTTGTTGACAAAATGTCCCCAGTCGTATATCAGCTAAAAATCACAAAGACAGGAAGAGAGCAGCAATACAAGTTGGTGCACATCAACCAAATCAAACCGTACCCTGTGCTGGTGGAGCAAGATGAGGAATAAAGGTGGAAAAAGGGGGGGGGGGACTAAACTAATGGGCTTATCACACTACAATAATATGTAACATGTTTTCCAGGGAATGGCAGCCCTCCTGCTCACGCTCCTGCTAACGTACCTTGCCAAGCTAGAAGGGAGCCAAGAGCTGATCAAGCCAGGACCAGAATCCGGGGTGATGCTGAGAGACTCCTCCAGCTTCCTAGTAACCGAAACGAAAATAGTAACCCAACAAGTCTATGTCTCCTTGGAACCTGCCTTGGTGGTAAAGAAGCACTTCGGGAAGTTACCACCCCAAGCCACCAAAGCAACCCGAATATGGTATTATGACTTCCTAAGATATAGTGAACAGAATATCGGAACGATCCTGAAGCAATTACAAAGAACCATGATACTTCCCCCCACCACTGTCAACCTAACACGTTCCAAGAGGTCTATCGGCCTGGGAGGGGTCTTTGGAATACTATCCGGTTTTAGCTCCTTAATCACACTAGGAGTATCCATATCCAACGCCGTAAAGATTGGACACCTCACGCAAGGTATCGAGAATTTACAGCTCGATATGCATCAGATCTATCAGCAAATACAACACCAACAAAAGAATCTGGTCGAAATGGGATCCACCCTCCGAGACACCGTGGTTCTCGTAAACCTACATTCTATCATGATTAACTTAACATTCCAAGAATTGAGTTCTGCAATCCGAGGTCTATACGAAGAAGAGAGTATTCGAGAGCCAATTCAGTGGGTGATCCAAGACTTGTTGCGTAGCATCAGCGGCAGCATCAGTGATCTTATACAAGGACAAATTCCGTCATATCTGGTAACTCCTACACTGATAAAAGATATGCTACAAGCAGCATCCCCGGAAACAATCAGTCCAACTCAAGTACAAATTGCCTTCAACATGGGTACAGCCACACCCATACATGTGGACCCCCAAACTAGACAGCTGGCATTTTTGCTAAATTTACCCCTGGTCAAACCCGGAAATGTATTTCGATTGCGGACAGTATTGAACGTGGGTACATGGAATAACGACATTTACTCCAAGATGGAAACTCCCTTAGTGGTGGCCTACCAGGAAGAAGGCCCCCTTAAGTACCTGGTGCCTGACCTAAACCTGTGTCAAATAATGAAAGAGGTTCATTGGCTCTGCCCAGGGGAACCATTTCTGACCAATACAGCAGAAATAATGTGTGGTCTGTCAAACCTAAGCTCCAAGGAAACTTGCAAGTTTAAGCTAAGTAAACCCAAAGAAAGAACCGGAACAGTGGCCATGATAGCTAATGCCCAGTGGTTGATTAGCACCCCTCTAGACACGGCAATTGTTTCCACCGATCAACACTCCATAACCATGGAAGTTCCGATTCCAAGCCACGTCGCACTGGTCACAATACCAAGAGGAACATTCGTACGCATAGGGGACAAGGTATTATATAACCTAGACAAAAGCCTACACCAAGCGGAGGTAGAAATAGTAGACACATTCCGAGGCCACAAGTTTGAGATAAGCAGCACTCTGTCCAACTTGTTGAACAGTAAAGAATTCCATATGGTGAAATTATCCCTCAGCGAATCAGAGATTAACATAACAGATCTTACTTGGGCGACCGAAGAGGCTGGATATCAGCGAAATCAACAGATGGGGATGGGAATCACAGGGGCAACAGGGATGATCATACTAGTCCTGGCTATTCTAACCTTAACATACCATGTGGCCAAAATGAATGCCGAACTTAAAAGACTAATCGCAGGCACAAGCCACCTACCATTCAAGCCCAGGAACAGGGATAGAGCCAAGGCCTGATGATGCCACCCAAGAATAACCGTAGAAACTATCTTTTTAACGATATCTCCTATAACACGTAGTCAATAGAATCATTTTTCCCTCCCTTATCGTTTTACCTTCCTTTAGAATTTTTTTTTCTCTTTTTCTTTTTTCCTCTCTCTTGTCACATATAACCATGTTAAGTTGTGACACGTACGCGCGCGTTGTAAGGAATAGCAGCAAAACTTGAGGACAATCGATGGTTCATGATGGAAGAAGGGTATACATTTTTTTTAAAAATAACCCGTGGCCATTTGACCACTGGTCATTTTTAAAAGGGCGGAATGTTGTATACTAACCCTTCTTCCAAAATTGAGATTAATAATATTTGATGATATTTTTATATATTATCTTTTTACTTGTTTTTTAATGAATGAAACACACCAAAGCGCAGCAAACTGCAAAACACCAGGTGTTGTTAAGTAATGAACTGGAGGAGGGCTAGGATGGCAGAATTTGCAACCTTGCTTCAAGGAAAGATAAGGCCTGATGAACGGGCACATGTCACCCGTGCAGGCGGCAGAGACAGTGGGAGTGTCAGCCAGACATAGTTAAGGCAAAAAGCCCAACCATCCTGCATGGTTTTAAAGTAACGTCAAAATTCGAAATTCAACAACAGAGTAGGCTAAATTATCGATCCTCGCGCTCGCTCAAATTGGAGACCAGGCTGCGAGCTACATCAATGAACCATTGCCCATTTGCTAATCCAATACTGAATGTTAATATTACTGAAGTCAAAACGAATTCTATGACCTCAGCACATGGGCAAATAATAGGGCAGTGTCGACTCAAAGGCAATGGAAGAAAGCAGAGGCGCCTTTGTCTAAATCACAACCACAGAAAGCCAGGAATCATCACTGATTGTGTGTTTAGGGATTCCGAGCTAGTTGGAACACGTGCACAGGGGAGGGAGCTGATTTAAACAACCCTGCACGTCTGAACGTGAGGGGGCCTTTGACCTGAAATTAAGAATAACACTCCCAGAGCAGAAGGTTGGATGGCCACAGTGAGAGGAGAATAAGAGTGGTGTATATCTCTCAAGGAGGCAGACCCAGCTGAACAACAAGGCTGCGGGGGTCACCAGAAGTTCGCGTTCGCCTAGTTAAGACAAAAAGCTCAATTATTCTGTATTGCTATTAAAGTAACGTTAAAGTCGGAATTTAACAACAGGGTAGGCTAAAGTTATTGATATTCACACCCACTCCAATTAAACCAGGCCACAAGTTACGCCTACTGAACCATCACCATCATTAAGTCAATATGAAATGTTATTTCCATACTTTAATACTTTCTATACAACTCGACCCGAAGCATATGACAATCAGAACCTTCCTAAGTCAAAATTGAATCGCACCCAGACAGGAGCGAATAGTCGATATAAGGTTGAAGAGGGAAGGAAATTAAGAGCACGGCGAACTGCAAACGTAAGCAAAAAGCCGGGAACGACACCAGCCCAGCAACAGCGAGTCGGGCTTCGACAGGCCATAAAAGTAGGAATAATAACTCCCGGGGTCAGGGGACACAAGAAGAAGCAGGCAGACAAAAACCAGAACTGACTCCAAGGTTCAACCGCCCTCACCTACAAGGAGTGACGGAAATTAATGAGGCCTTGAGTTAACGGCGTCAGCTGGACGGCAACAACAACGGCGAGCAGAGATAGGGTGGGGCAATGACTGCGGGGCTATGGAATGCAACTTCGTGTCAGTAAAGCTCTGACAAACAAGTTAAGTTAAAGACATCACAATACATAATATCGTACATAACATCAATGTTAACGCTATTCACCGTAAACTATATTCCGCTTATATAACCATGCAGACACCAAGGAATACGAATTCCTAGGATCAAGAAACTTACCCCTTAACCTAAGATATCGGAAATAAATTAATGATAATAAGCATATGCATGAAAAGACAAAAGTAAAACTTATGAAAAGCCAGGATAACGGGATGAATCACCACCAGGTCGAATATAAATACATAATAAAAAAAAAACCGATGTTAAACCCAGGGTCGGAGAGAAAGGGAGATCCCGGCCGTCTTTGTATCCCCGCAGCGCGGGATAGGAGTGTGTATACGCTCGGGGAAACACCTCCACTTGAGTCAAGCACCACGATGGGAAACGACAGACCTTAGGTTACATACAGAATCATAACTGTGAAATAGTAAGGGACAAATGTTAACTTAAAACTTCTTAACCATTTCTTTGTGCGCCGGGTCGGAGAGAGTGTTGCCCCTCCCTCCAGGTTGTGCAACACGAACAAAGACGCCTATGAGACGATTTGTAACGTCTGTGTTTTGGGTTCATGAAGAAGGCCAGACAAGAGATAATATTGCACCCAGACAGAGAGACGACTTCGAGGCAATTTGTAACATCTGATTGTTTGCTCGTGGGTTTTATGGAGGGAGTGTGACAACGGAATATACCGTACGGACACACACATGGACACACCTGCCTATGGACAGATCCTGACACAGCAAAAATCGAAAGAAGCCCCGCCTTGTGGGCGGGATCCAGGGGGATTTTTCGGCATAAAGGAAAGGATCCTGAGCATTGGAAACTAGTGCGACCAGCGGGTCGACTCAGGAGCGAGTGCGACCAGCGGGTCGACTCAGGAGTGCGACCAGCGGGTCGACTCAGGAGCGAGTGCGACCAGCGGGTCGACTCAGGAGTGCGACCAGCGGGTCGACTCAGGAGCGAGCCCGACCGGGAGGGTCGGCTCAGGAGCGAGCTGCGACCAGCGGGTCGGCTCGACTCATCTTCAGCTCGTCTGGGACTCAGCCGAGTTCGATCGGCTTACCAAAGCCGGCTCTCGGGGCTCGACTCAAGCGGCTCCCCATCTCCTCTGCAGGCGGGCAAGACCCGCTTGACAGCTCAACTCGGCCTGCGTGGGTCAACCTCTGCCGAGTCGGAGGTCTCTGCTGCCGCCGGAGTGGTGAGGGTCGCGGTTTGGCGACGAGGCTCCGTGCACACCCTGGTCGACGACAACACTGCACGCTGCGAGCGAGTTGTGGGCGCCACCTACCGACCGGGTTCCGAACTGCGACAGCGTATCAACGGGCATCCGAACCAGTTCACCACGGTGACAGGGGAGCGACTGATACGTATGACGCGCACCGCCCCTCACCACACGACCACCAGGCGTCTGTTTGACATAAAGAATCGACTCCGAACACTGACTATTCAAGACAACTCTTACCACTCAAACACACTCGAACCCATAAGCCATCCGTGGCTGGGAAGGCATCACAACGAGACCGAGTGATGGCCATCCGTCGTTTATAAAAGTATTCGTAATTTTTATCTTTAATATTTAGTGGGCTGTACTCTTAATCGCATAAATTCCCAACAGATCCATCAATACGAACTGATTCTTGGCACCTCCTTCCGCCGAGCCACGCTCACGTGGGGAGTGGTGGCCCACCGGATCCTTATCAGGTGATCTGGTCCCCAATTAGTAAACTTGGTATAAGATAACGATCTTCGGAAAAGGAGCACCGTCGCAGGCCCTTACTCTGAGCCGTTCTGTTGTCAGATAACCTGCCGATGTATCTGTTGAGATTGGTGCCTTTAAGAATAATAACTGTTTTTGATTGTGTTTTTTTTATCGCCGTATAATCTTTCAAGTATCTTTCAGTCATAATCGCCGCACGTACTCGCATCCTCTACAGAATATTCAACTGTCCCGTGACCCAAGGTGCTAACAACGTGATAAGGGTTGCGTATGATCAATAAGGAGTGCGGTACTGCGTGAACAATATTGAGTATAATCATTCATTAACGTTAAGGTTTTCTTAGCATAGTATTTGCATATTTTAACGACTCTCTCTCTCACTAACAACCATCGCGTTATGCGGGATCCATGTGCCGTTGTCAAAGTGAAATCAGACAATCGTTGATGATACTGTATTGATGCCGTGTTGACGTTCCGGGATTGAGAGTTCGCATACTATATCATAGTTAAGGTTGAATTAGTAATAAATTGATCAATACAGAAGTGGTTGTGTGATTCTTTCCTGAAATCTATGCATAAGATCTGCTTCTGCGTCGAGATCTGAACTTGGTGACCTTAATAAACACACTAATACATACTCAGTAAATGTTAAAGCGATAACGGGGTGAACCGGGGACCTAAAATATAACCACGAATACACACTCTGGGAATGTTAAAGCGAGAATGAGACGAACCTAGACAACGATGCCGAGTTAATCTAAGTTAATCTTGCATACTTACACCACACCTGCATAACTGCATACGATTAATTGCCTTATTCCGATCGATAACCCACCCTCATCACCGAGGCGGGGTCTGGTTATCATAACGACTTGCATTATCATAATTACACCCACTCGCATAATTAATACGATTACCTCTCGAATTGGCATAATAAAAATGTGCATAATTACATAAATTAACATATTTCCGGATAATTACACATTTGGCCAAATTTCATTTAATTATTATTATTTTCACTGAATATTCATAACCCACATATACAACATAATAATTTCACCCACGCACGCATACAACATAACAAATTTTGATAACCAACATATACAACAATGTGCACACTGCCCAGTTATGGGAAACTCTCCACTCTCTCCACAACTGCCCTATCACTGATTGGGAGTTGTGGCGGTGGAGTGCCCGATGGTACAAAATACCCAGGCAGGTGCTTGGTTTTGGTGGGGCTGATAGTAAGGCCCCACCTCTTAGTGGCACACTCCAGCTTCAGCAGCAACGCCTCCAACTCCTCCTCTGAGTGAGCCGCAATTACCAGGTCGTCGGTATACATAACGTGGTTGACCAATAGGGAGCCATCCCTTGACTGCACCCGGGCATCGATCAGCCTCCCATTGTATCTGTACCAGAAGGAAAATCCTCCGGTACAGCTACTGAAGGCCTCACGATCTACGTGGTCAAAATAGATGTTAAATGATGTGGGAGCCAGAGGACATCCCTGTCGCACCCCAAGGTGTACAGCGAATGGCTCCGACTCCTGGCCACGTAGTTTTACCCGGGCCTGCTCACCATCATGAAGGTCCTTAATGAGCGTGAGCAGAGGGTCAGGGACTCTGAAAGCACGAAGAACAACCCAGAGCACAGGCCTACTGATGGTATCATAGGCCTTGACCAGGTCAATAAAGCAGAGATGTAGGTCTTGTTGGAATTCCCTACACCTCTGCTGTAGCGGACGGACAGAAAATATGGCATCTGTGCAGGACCGCTCTTTCCTGAAACCACATTGGGGCTCTGCAAGCCTCTCCTCAGCGTATCTAGCAAGGCGATGTTGAATAAACCTTGCCAGGACCTTTACCGGCACACTGAGAAGTGAAATGCCCCTGTAGTTGTTACAATCTGTGTGGTCCCCCTTCTTAAAGAGGGGGACCACCAGGGCATCCTTCCAGTCCTGTGGAACCCGTCCAGTGGCCCAGACTGTTGTTATGATGTCATGTAGGGCAGTCTGCGCACAAACGCCACCCTCCCTCAGCATTTCTCTTGGGAGATCATCTCTGCCCGGTGCCTTTTCTAGTCTAAGACTCTGAATCGCCTTCAGTACTTCCTAAACGGATGGCACCTCAGCCAGCCACTCACAGGGGTTGACTTCCTCCTCCAATATTTGAGGCACCGCAGCCTCAGCAGGATCATCCCCACTTTGTCCCATGATGTTTTCCAGGCTAAGGGATTACCTCACAGAAATGCTCAGCAAATCTGCATACCTGTTCCTGGGGGTCGGAGATTGTATCACCGTTCTTTCCCCTAATGATGGTAATACGTGTGATGCTGCAGGTTACTTTTTTGATGGAGTTAAATAGGGATTTGTGATCGTGGGCCATTGAGGCAGACTCCATCTCCTCAGCAACCTGTGACCACCACCCATCCTTGCAGCGCCTCACTGCTCTCCGAACCTCCGAGCGAAGGCTGCGGTAAGCCTCCTCATTCTCTAACGTGGGATGCTGTAGACGATTAGAGTGGGCCTGTCGCTTTTTCTCAACCATCCTGAACACCTCTGTCAGCCAGGGTCTCTGGGGAGGTCTGGACCGCGTACCCAAAGCAGCCATTGCAGCTGCATGAGTCACAGTCCTAAACCTCGCCCATTTACCCTCAACATCTGGAGTGGGGGACGATGCCAACCCCAGCCGCAAGCGATGATGAAATTCTCGCTTGCAACTTCCATCAGCTAGTTGAGACCAGGCCACCTTAGGTTGGAATGGAGTCCTGGGTGTACACACACCACCGGAGTGGAAGAATGGCAGGCGCATCTTACAGATGACAAGTCGATGATCAGAGGGCAGATCAGCTCCACGGTAGGTCCTGGTGTCAAGGACATGTGCTCGCATCCGCTGGTCCGTCACTATGTAGTCCACCAGATGTTCTTGCTTGGACCCGGCATGCATCCATGATGTTGTGTGGATGCGCCGATGCTGGAACAGCGTGTTGGTAATTACAAGCCCATGGGCTGCACAAACATCTAGCAGCCTCCTACTGTTGTTATTGAGCTGATCTGGCCCATGCCTTCCTATCACTCCAGACCAGGTGCCAGCATCAGGCACACACACACACTTGTAATAAACCCACTCCGGACGATATCGTATCTCTTGTCTTGTCTTTATTTGTTCTTCATTTACACAGCTCCTCACACGCTGGGTTCCTTTTTCCTGTTACTCGAACGTGGCGTTCGCTCGCTTCCCTCGCCTGCCACGTGGCTGCTGGCGTGCCGGAGGCACAGACGTGGTCTCTCCTCAAACCTCTCCACACTGACCACGAGCCGTCTCTCGTTATAACACCTGGCTCACGTGATGCCACGCAGCCAATCATCAGCCTCACCCTAGAACCTTCTAGATGTTGCTATACAACCACAGGGCTACGCCTCTGGCTCGACATCCCATTGGCTGCGGGCTGAGGCCAGCAGAGCCTATCACCATCGCCCAGTTACCCCCTCCCCCCCGTGCATCCTCATATTACACATTGACTCACACACACATTGACTCACACTCACACATGCACCTACACGCACAAAAAGTGATGGCCTTACACAGTAAAATGGAGCCGCACACACACATCGACTGACACACTGATATATCAAGTCATGCACACACACATCATAAATAGTACTAAATGTGTAGGGGTGTTAGAGAGAGGGCCCGTTATGTATGGCAGTCTATGGGAAACAAACACAGTGGGCGGGGCTACGTGTGTGCACAGGGAGATGCCCTCTGCGACGTCCGAGCCAGACACCCTGGGGGGGGCTGGTTTGGCGTTATGATCCCCCGGGGCCCCACCCCTCAAGGAGGGTTGGGTATAAAAGGGGACGTTATAGGGGCTCGGGAGGAGTTATGTTAAAAGCTAACCAAGAAGACTGAAGACGTCTTAGATAGAGCCCTGGACTCCCCTCGTTCGATGTCCTTGTCAGGGCCGAACAGGACTGAGCCAGCGGCGTGGTCCCGAGAGCCAGAGCCGGTGCTCTTCTAAGAGCTGGTCTGGGACTCCGGGTACCGGGCCCGACTTACCAGTGTCGGGCCAAGTAGCCTCCCCTAGCCCAATAGTGGAGGACTGTGAGGCAGGCTAGGACTAGCTAGGAAGTGTATCCTTAGCTAGTCGGGTGAGGGGGCCGCTACCCCCTCCAGTGCTGTATGTCACAAACCGAGTTGTGTTAAATAAATATACGTGTGCCTCCACCTCGGCGTCAAGTGTCTTCACCGGTACTTCAACTGGTGTCAGAAGTAAAACTCGAACATGGACACGCGGAGGACAGCGCGGGCCAAAGTACCGAAAGAGGAAGATACTGCCGAGATCGTCTAGCCCGAGACGGCTACACAAGCCATGGTGCAGCCGGGGCCTGATGTCTCCTTACCGGGGCATCTGAGTAAAGAAGGACCACAGCCAGACGCGTTGCGGCTGGCTCACGGGAGGCTGGCGGAGCTGCTATATGCCGCTGCCGCCACGCTGGAGACCATCACGCGGCTGGGGGCCGGTGATTCAACACGGGCTGAGGCGGGCCAACGACCAGGGCGCCTTCCCGCCATTTCGGAGCGGCCCGAGTTTGAAACTCCCGCCATCGACGCTGCAGCTGTTCGGGGCGTGGCCAGCCTACACATCCACTCCGGCATCGCCGTCGCTGAAGCTGCGACGTCATCACCACCGCGATAGGCGATCCCATCGGCCGCTCGCACTGACGCACAGCCGAGTGGAGGTGACATCTGCCCGCAGGGATCTACAACAACCGCTGCGCTCCATCAGAGGCTGCGGGCCCGGGCTGCTCGCCATCGACGGCGAGTTGGAACGACGTCGCCCGTCAACTCGACCAGCTGCTGGTGGCAAGGGAGTGGCCGGGTGTTGGTGAGTGACGGCGAAATTGGCTGTGGCGTTCGCGCCGTTTCGGCGGTGTCGGCGTTCCCGCCATTTGCACCATGCCGGCGTTTTACGCCACTTCAACGTGCCGGCGTTCCCGCCTTTTGCGCCTTGTGTGCTTTGCGCCTTGTGTGCCGGCCTGGCGGCGTACCACTGCAGCCCTGTGATTACGGGCCTCCCTCCCCCCATTGAAGTAAGAAGAGCGGGGGAGGGCATCGGTGGTGAGAGCGAGAGGGGTCCGTGATTGAAGAGAGGGTTCCGACTATGGAGACACTGCTGGGAGGAACTTTTTCAGTTTGACACTCCGGTTTTGTGTTCCTCACGGACGGTTTTTCCCTCTGTTCTTTTTGCATTTTGGCTTGTAAGAGTGTTATTTGGTTAATGTTGAAGGGGATTTTGAAATTACAGGTTCGGGTTGTTTCAAACCCACTGGTTGGTTCCTGTCCGTTGTTGCACAGAGGATGTCTTTTGTGCGGGAATGCTCCTCGTGTTCTACATGGATCGGGGGTGCGTTTCCGTTAATTGCGTTGCTCTCTCCACTCGGTTGGTACAGCTGCATTGCTGCAATGCGAGTCTCGGAGATGAGGTGTACGGATACGGGATGTGAGGTGTATGTGTTGTGATGGTGTTAAATTGCGATGGTGACATGCTGCCAGGGATTTGGAATTGTGGTGCTGGCTGTCACTTATCTTGGGGCGCAGATCCTGACCAGGATGGCCCTGTGAGTGTTGCGTGTTTAACATGAGCGTTGTGGTCCCGTCATGCAATGGCTGACGGCTTGACCTGACAGCCCGGAGATTAAAACACTCCGTGGTATGTCTAGCCTAGTGGGCTGTGTGCTCACATGGCTCAGAGAGTGTGGTCCCGTCATGCAATGGCTGACGGCTTGACCTGACAGCCCGGAGATTAAAACACTCCGTGGTATGTCTAGCCTAGTGGGCTGTGTGCTCACATGGCTCAGAGAGTGTGGTCCCGTCATGCAATGGCTGACGGCTTGACCTGACAGCCCGGAGATTAAAACACTCCGTGGTATGTCTAGCCTTGTGGGCTGTGCGCTCACATGGCTCAGGGAGGGTGGTCCCGTCATGCTATGGCTGACGGCTTGACCTGACAGCCCGTAGATTAAAACACTCCGTGGTATGTCTAGCCTAGTGGGCTGTGTGCTCACATGGCTCAGGGAGTGTGGTCCCGTCATGCTGTGTCTGACGGCTTGACCTGACAGCCCGGAGATTAAAACACTCCGTGGTATGTCTAGCCTAGTGGGC
The DNA here is from genome assembly GCF_015708825.2 of Lethenteron reissneri. NCBI lineage: Eukaryota > Metazoa > Chordata > Hyperoartia > Petromyzontiformes > Petromyzontidae > Lethenteron > Lethenteron reissneri. The sequence continues at coordinate 332,146 of NC_083818.1, forward strand.
TGTGTGCTCACATGGCTCAGGGAGTGTGGTCCCGTCATGCTGTGTCTGACGGCTTGACCTGACAGCCCGGAGATTAAAACACTCCGTGGTATGTCTAGCCTTGTGGGCTGTGCGCTCACATGGCTCAGGGAGGGTGGTCCCGTCATGCTATGGCTGACGGCTTGACCTGACGGCTCGGAGGTTGAGACCCTCTGAGGCGCGTTGAAACAGTGAGCTGGAGATTCGTAAGGTTCGAGTGGGTTAGCCAGTTTCATGTATATAGGTTGTGTTCATTGTATGTTGTGTGGGGGGTGTGTTCCCTGCCCATTGAAATGTACGTACGTTGGGTTCACCTGGTGTTGTGTGTATGGTGGGTTCCCTGCAAATTGTATATAGCTTGTTTTTTTTACGGAATTCGTATTTATTCAAGGGGGGGTGCGTCGGGTTGTTTTCTCTTCTTGCTGTTGCATTTTGTTGTGTTCTTGTTGCCGTTCTTGTTATTGTTGAAAATTAGTGAGGCACACGCGCGGTTACGGTATAAATTCATTTTTATTGTCATTGTGTATGTTGGCAGCCGGGACGGCTGCGAGCTATGCAGGGGGGAGTGATGTAGGGGTGTTAGAGAGAGGGCCCGTTATGTATGGCAGTCTATGGGAAACAAACACAGTGGGCGGGGCTACGTGTGTGCACAGGGAGATGCCCTCTGCGACGTCCGAGCCAGACACCCTGGGGGGGGCTGGTTTGGCGTTATGATCCCCGGGGCCCCACCCCTCAAGGAGGGTTGGGTATAAAAGGGGACGTTATAGGGGCTCGGGAGGAGTTATGTTAAAAGCTAACCAAGAAGACTGAAGACGTCTTAGATAGAGCCCTGGACTCCCCTCGTTCGATGTCCTTGTCAGGGCCGAACAGGACTGAGCCAGCGGCGTGGTCCCGAGAGCCAGAGCCGGTGCTCTTCTAAGAGCTGGTCTGGGACTCCGGGTACCGGGCCCGACTTACCAGTGTCGGGCCAAGTAGCCTCCCCTAGCCCAATAGTGGAGGACTGTGAGGCAGGCTAGGACTAGCTAGGAAGTGTATCCTTAGCTAGTCGGGTGAGGGGGCCGCTACCCCCTCCAGTGCTGTATGTCACAAACCGAGTTGTGTTAAATAAATATACGTGTGCCTCCACCTCGGCGTCAAGTGTCTTCACCGGTACTTCAAATGTACTAACATACTTTTAAAAGTTGAGTTGTCTACGCACACACGCAGACCACACACACACATTGACTAACACACACACATCGACTGACACACAGATAGATCAAGTCATGCACACACACATTGACTCGCACACACATCGACTTGTACACGTGTAGGGGTGTTACGGAGGGCCTGTTATACATGGGATCACACGGGAAACAAACACAGTGGGCGGGGCTACGTGAGTGCACGGCGTCCGCACCGGGCAGCCTGGCCCCACCCCTCAGTGGGGGGTTTTGGTATATAAGGAGATGAGCCGGAGGGCTCGGGGGAATAATGTTAAAGCTAAACCAGTGAAGACCGAAGATCGTCCAGATAGAGCCCTGGACTCCCCTGGATCGCCGCCCTTATCAGGGCCGAACAGGACCGAGCCAGCGGCGTGGTCCCGAGAGCCAGAGCCGGTGCTCTTATCAGAGCTGGTCTGGGACTCCGGGTACCGTAAGCCCGACTTACCAGTGTCGGGCCAGATAGCCTCCCCTAGCCCATTAGTGGAGGACTAGGAGGTAGGTTAGGCATAGCTGGCAAGTGTATCCCCAGCTAGCCGGGTGAGGGGGCCGATACCCCCTCCAGTGTTGTATGTCCGTGATTGTGCCAACTGACGCGGAATAAATACGTGTGCCTCCAACCCCGGCGTCCAAGAGTCCTCAACTATATTACACACGCACGCACACGGACGTAGACAGACACACATGGTGGCAGACACGGACAGGGACTCACACGCACACAAGGATCTAGAGGCAATTTAGAATATATAAATATAGATAAAGGTAAATGGTAGTAGTGTTGTATATATGGGCCTTTTCCAAAATTCATATTAAGAATAATTCGGCCAATATATATTTTTTTATAATAAATAATGAAACCAAAACATTTAACCCCACTACCACTCACAAGCACCAAGCATCTGGAGGTCGTAAAATGCCATTAAATAATAAACTCGGGGCAAAGGAAGTGGCTCTCACAGAGGGTTTTATTGCAGTTGGGAGTCTGTTTTCCACGGATGAAAAGATGTCTTGAGGAAGCAAATTATCACCCACAATAAAGTAGAACAAACACACACACACGGACACACGTACAATCCCCCCCCCCCCCCCCCCCACAGCAAAGCGACATCAAAGGAAACTCGGGTTTTGTGAGAAGAGAAAGAGGGGAGGGAATTATACATTTTTAAGCACGAACACAGATCGTGCGGACTCAGTCTCGCGAGGGAGCATGGGCAGCAGTCTTGCGACGGAGGCTTGCAAGGGAGGCTTGCGAGGGAACAGGCACCGACATCAACCATGGGTGTCATGTCTCGCAGAGAGAAGGGGCAATGTGTTGTTAAGAGCTGAGTTCGGCATGAGCCGACAGAGTATCGCTGAAAGTTTTATTCTACATTTATCCTGATGTGTTGAGTCGCTCGCAAAGTCAAGGATTGCGACAAGTTGTGTTGTACTAAGCTTTCACAGTTGTTTAATAGGTGTGCGAATACAATTCACACATTTTTAGAGTAAGTGCCAGCTGACAAGCAGCGCCAGCGAGAGCGCCGTGGGCTCGACCACACACATCACCAACAGAGAAGCTTTGATAGAGAAGAAGCTTGCCAGCAGAAGAAGACTCCAGCAACAGAAGAAGGGCCAGCAATCAACCAGGATGGCGAGGCTCGCTGAGTAGCAATGTGCTACCCAGTGCGAATTCAGCGCTGACTGAAGAAGTATCGCTCGAAAGTTATTCTGCCCTGAGTGCCTGCTCCCACGAGCCACTGCAGTTCGAGTTGAGCTGACGAGAATTCCAGCAATCATCCTAGAGAAAGGGTGAAAAGCGCCAAACATCGACCAAGCCAGCATCACAGCGCCAGCCGCGCCATCGAGCAAGGGTGTTAGCTGCCAGCGGACAAGCGACAAGAGCGACCGAGCATCTTAAAGGACAAGCATCGTGCCGACGCAGCTCATCCAGCTGCGGAGAGAGACGGCAGCTAACAGCAAACACGCCCCAAGCGAGAGAGGGGGCTTTCCGAAGCCGTTCGTATGACATGCCCGCATTCGCACGCCAATATGCATCGCCGGCATCTGCCTAACGCAAAGAATTGATCAAGGGAACCAAAACGACACACACACACATATATATCCGGACTAACACAATAATTTATCAAGGAGACAATCCAACACACACCCACATGGAACCAACCCGAGCCAATCAAAAGAAGACTAATTATTAAAGTGCATGAACCATTAGCTGATCGTGAAGGCATTGGTGCTCATTGAGTGATAAGAATACAGTAGTTTATGAGTACATTAGTCGTTAATTTTTTTTATTTTAATCGCGTAAAAATTACCAATAGATTAATCGATGTAAACTAAGGTTTTGAATCCTTCGTTACGAATCTATACGCTCACAGGGAGAATATTGTGTTAAACCTTTCTTTTGATCACCGAATCTTGCCCACGAATTAATTTAAGCTTAGCCAAAAGATAAGCATCTGCGTCAGCAGACATACACGGCTGCTGTGATGCCACCGCCACGGAGCCGATCGGCGGGTGCCCCGCCCCGAGCAGCGAGGCCGACGCTGCTTCTCCCTGACCACCCCCCACCTAAACACACCCACTCACGCATTCCCCCCCACACATAGAGCGCGAGGAGAGACCTCCTGACTGACAGGTTTTTACCCGAAAAGCCCTCATAGGGATAATCTTAACGGTTTCCTACAGTCAGGGAATTGGACGGTCTCCTCTGACGCTAATGCGCACCGCGGCGTCGTGACTCGAGTGGAAAGTTGCATGGTCACGACGGGGCCGCCCAGCCACCGCGGTGAGGACGCGCACCCCCACCCCCCACGGATTGACAAGGCAGACAGGGTATACGGCTAATTAGCGTGGCAGGGGCACGCGGAGGCCGCCGTCGCACAACATCCCATGACGGGCCTTTGTTATGGGAGTTACGGCTAGTTAGCGTGGCAGAGGCACGCGGAGGCCGCCGTCGCACAACATCCCACGACGGGCCTTTGTTATGGGAATTATGGCTAGTTAGCGTGGCAGAGGCATGCGGACGCCGCCGTCGCACAACTTCCCACGACGGGCCTTTGTTATGGGAATTATGGCTAGTTAGCGTGGCAGAGGCACGCGGAGGCCGCCGTCGCACAACTTCCCACGATGAGCCTTTGTTATGGATGCCGCGGCTAATTTGCATAACAAAAGATGCCCGCAAGCCGCCGGGCTCATTGTTTGGGCAATCAGGAATGGGGCCAAAACGAGCATTGCGATCTGATTGGCCAGGAAGGCGTGCGAGCCGGTATTCTTTGATGTAGTTTTGGGTATAAAAAGGGGACCCAGGGAGGTAAACGAGCTCTTGCGCCAGAGATCAGCACCCGAGACAGCTCCCAGCCCGCCACGCGAGCGTCCGCGAGACGTGTCGGCGTGCGCAGAGGGAACGAAGCCGCGGAACGCCGCAAGCATCGAACCGTGAGTAAAGGAGGTAAAGGCGTATCATAAGTAGTTAAATCGGGAGTAGACATTTGGGTGTTAGCGTAGGTCCGCCTTGTCGACCCGTACTGACTTAACAGCGCATCGCAGGTAGCCGGTAATAAATCATTAAATAACCAATAAAACCTCGTGTGGTCTCGTTGAGAAGGGTGAACACGTGGGGTGCTGGGTGTACATTTGCTCGCCTCGTATGAGTACGGCGCGGCGCAAGAACAGGTATTGCCTTTGGATGATCAGTGCTGTGTATGTGCATACGCTCGCGGTGTGCGTAATCAGCGTTCCACAGGTGCGCGCTCGTAATGTGGGTATTCGTTTGATTGACGGGGCTGTGCGTACGTACGCTCACAGCGTGTGAGTGCTGTGCGGGGCTGCGCGAGGGGAGGCATTGCGTGTGACTGAAGAAGAGGCAACGCCGTGTTAACAGGCATACGGGAGCCGGCGACAAGCTATGCCCTCCACGCGAACCCGAGGTGGGGGGGCCCAGGGAGGGGAACCATCAGACGATGGTCCTTGCCCCGTGGGCGATGAGCACAGCAGCAGCGAGGGGTCAGGGAGCGGTGGAACCCCTGTAGTCTGGAGAGAGTCAGGGGAGATCTCGGGGGCCAGCGACCTCCACATATTGGTGTCAGAAACGGGACGATCACCCGCACCCCCAAGGGAAAGAGGGCCCCAACCCAGGTTAAGATGAAATGCACATTCACGGGCAAAGGGATTCCGTCATGGAAATCGTTTGCCCGCAGCATCAGAGGGACTAAAAAGGTTAATGAATGGACAGAGGCAGAGGCGTTGCAGCAGATGGAGATGCATTTGGATGGGCGGGCAGCCGACTTTGTGGAAGCTTTGCCCGCAAGCACACAAACTCAGTGGGAGGAATTAATGCGCCAGCTTGAACTGCGCTTCAGCACGTATGATGAGGAGGACGCGCAGGCGGCCTTAGAGGAGCGCCGCCGCCAACCCGGTGAGGATTTGCGAGATTATGCCAAGGACGTACGCGAGCTGACCCAGATCGCGTACCTGGAGTACGAGGCAAAAGTAATAGAGGGCCTCGCCGCCGGGAAGGTCCAGAGATATTTGGCACGCACCTCGTGGTGGCAGCCAAATGTAGACGGTGCACGCCTCCCCTTCAACACCCTTGTCGAGCGCGCGTGAATGCGAGAAACTCTCTGGGGAGCGCACACAGCTCCGAGGGCGGGGACGGGAGTGCGCCGTGGCGAGCCTCCTCTCAGACGAGGAAGAGGAGGCGGAGCTCGCCATCATGGTAAAGGGACGGGTAAGGGAGCCCCAGAAACCCCGCGAGACAACCCCGGGGTGGGTTGCCGGGTTACAGGCCGGCATGGGAGATATGATAACCCAAGTAGGTGAGAGGGTAACCCAAGTAGGTGAGAGGGTAACTCAAGTAGACGACAGAATGAATAGAATTATGACCAAACTGCAATCCTCCGTTGAGACCATCCGATCCGAGATGGGGGACCTATGCACCACGGTAGGAGGGCTATCTGGAAGGGTAGCCCGACTAGAAGCGGAGGGTGGGCAGCGGCGTAATGGGGGGAGAGGGAGTGAGCAGGGGGCCCACTACGGAGCCGCCACCCCTCCCCGGACATGTTATATGTGCGACCGCCGAGGGCATCTAATGAGAGACTGTCCTGAGCTCGCCCGGGCTAGGCAGGCGCGGGGGTTAAACTCCAATGCCCCCTAGAGCGTGGACCAACTAGGGGTGCAAACGACGCGGTCCCGATACAAATGGATGATAATGAGAATAATGGCGAGCGAGTGATCTCCACACAGGTTCCAGCAACAACACCCAAGAGCGCGGTGACTCCTGGTGACTGGCTGCGGGAGCTGGTGGTGGGAATCACGGGGGCTACGTCGCTGGTGGAAGGGCAGGTCAACGGGCGGCGTACCCGGATCCTGCTAGATACGGGGGCGGTGGCCTCGCTCGTGAGCGCAGCGCACTGCAGCATGATCGGGGTCGATGTGAGCCACCTGCAGGCCCCGGACCGCGCACTGCATACGGCGAGCGGAGCCGGAATGGGACTACTGGGGATGGCCACCCTAGAGGTCCGCATAGGCAGCCAGGTGTGCACCCAGGAGTTCTACGTCTCGAGTGTGTTGTGCCACGAGTGTATTGCAGGTACCGACCTCCTGGAAAAGCTGGGACTCAACGTGCAACCCCGCCAACGGTGCGCCACCGTGGAAGGCAGCGATGAGCAGATACCATTCCTCGGACGGGAGCCAACTCGACCCCTCTTCGCACCCGTGGCTGCTACCCTGGTGACGGCCGTCACCATCGGGCCGCTCACCGAGATGCTGGTGCAGGTGACAACACCCTCCGCCGACGCCATGCACCGACCATCGGGTGAGGTAATGCTAACCCCCCACCTGGAGTTGGCGAAACGGTATGGGGTGGTAGGGTCAGCCACGTTGATAAACGCAGATGGGGGCCGATTGTTTATGCGGATGTTTAACCCTCACAGTACCCCGGCGATACTGCGATGGCGCACCCCGATAGCCACCATACACCCCCTGCACGCACGCCACTCTGACGACTCGGTGTTCGCACTCTGGGCTGAGGACCCCGGTCGTCCCGAGGGCGACCAGGACCTGGCCTGGCGAGTCGGCCCGACTCCCCGAGCCGAGGTCGTTCCCCTGCTCGACGCGTTACACGTACCTTGGGCAGATTTACCTAAGGGGGAGGCCGATCAGCTGCGCGAGTTACTGCGGGAGTACGCCGACGTGTTCAGTGAACACGAATCGGATGTGGGTCGAACAGATCTCGTTAAGCACCAAATCGACACCGGTGCCGCCCGACCCATAAAACTCCCTGCGTACCGAGTGGGCTTACCCGAACGCACCCAGATCAAGGAGGCGGTCAGAGACATGCTATGTAATAACATAATCCAGCCCTCGGCGAGCCCCTGGTCAGCCCCGGTGGTACTAGTAACAAAAAAGGATGGGTCAACCCGGTTCTGCGTCGATTACCGTAAATTTAACGCAGTCACCCTCGGCGATGCTTTCCCCATACCCCCCATCGACGACACTTTTGACAGCCTCGCCGGAGCGCGATATTCTTCCACCCTCGATCTCGCGTCCGGGTACTGGTAGGTGGAGATGGCGGAGGAGGATCGGCCGAAAACCGCATTCACCACCCCGATGGGACTATTCGAGTTTCGAGTACTCCCTTTCGGACTCACCAACGCGCCCGCAACGTTCCAGCGGCTGATATAGTTGGTGATGCGGGGCTTGCAATGGGAACAATGCCTGATTTACCTGGATGATGTGATAGTGTTCAGTAGATCTCTGAGCACTGGTCCAGGTTACGGGAGGGGTTCCAGCGACTGCGAGCGGCTCATCTCAAGCTCAAGCCGCGTAAGTGTTACCTTGCGCAGCGCGAGGTGGGGTACCTCGGACACCGCGTCAGCGAGGCAGGGGTGCGCACTGATCCGGAGAAGGTACGCGCCATAGTGGATTGGCCACGGCCAAGGAACCTGACGGAGATCAGATCATTCTTGGGGCTCGCCACCTATTATCGTCGATTTGTAAAGGGATTCAGCGAGATTGCATGCCCCCTCACCCAACTCACTTCCCCTAAGAACCCCTATCAGTGGACGGAGACTTGCCAGACGGCCTTCGCCACCCTCAAAGACCATCTCACCCACACCCCCACCCTTGGTTTCCCCGATTTCACCAACGATTTTATTTTGGACACTGATGCTTGCAGCAGCGGGCTGGGTGCGGTGTTGTCGCAGGTGCAGGATGGAACGGAGCGGGTCATCGCGTACGCCAGCCGGACCCTGAGCGGGGCCGAGCTGAACTATTGCGTGACTCGCCAAGAATTGTACGCTGTGATTTTCGCGTGTAAGCAGTTCCGACCATATTAGTACGGCAGGAAATGTCGCGTACGCACTGACCATTATGCTCTGCAGTTCCTTCTTACATTCAAGGAGCCGAGGGGGCAGATGGCCCGGTGGTTGGCGCAGTTGCAGGAGTACAACCTGCAAATCGAATATCGGGCTGGCCGGATGCATGCAAATGCGGACGCCTTATCGAGACGGCCCACGGTGTACGCCGAGACAAGGGCGGAGGAGGCCTACCCGTGTTTCACGGGGGGACGCTGCCGGCGGGCGATGAACCCCCGAGAGGCCATGACCACTGACCCCCCCCAGCGAGAGAGAGTGCGGTGTGCGCCACAGAGACCCTCACAGGTGGCACCGAGGATCCCGTCGACCGCCCGGCAAGCGCGTGACCCACGGCTCGGGACCCGGCGGACCACCCCGCCCCGATCGGACGGATCCAGGAGGACGTCGGCTGCACCTTCCCGGGCCTGAACGACGAGCAGCTGAGACAGACCCAGCAGCGGGATTCGGATCTGGCGGCGGTAGAGACGGCACTGCGGGAGAGGAAGAGCACCCTACCAGGACCCTGGAGCGGTTTGTATGCCCGGTTGTGTGTGCAGAACGGGGTGGTACGGGAGTTAACCGAGGCCGGCCAGCCGGGGTGCATCTGTGTTCCCGCCCAGGTGCGACCCCAGCTGCTGCGGCTGGTGCATGACCACCCGCTCGGGGGCCATGACGGGGAACGACGCACTCGGGAGACCCTGCATCACCAGTATCTCTGGCCCAAATTGGCACAAGACGTGGCCGCCTGGGTACAGGGCTGCCGCGCTTGTCAGCAGTGCGGGCCGAAACCGACACAATATCAGGTACCCCTAAGGCCGTTCCACGTCAGCCGCATGAACCAGCTGGTCGGGATCGACCTACAGGGTCCATTTCCTTGATCCCATCGAGGCAACCGGTATATCCTCGTAGTGGTGGAGTATTTCACCTGCTACCCCGTGGCAGTGGCCATCCCTGACAAAACGGCCCTTGTGGTGGCCCGGGCATTCGTAGAGCATTATGTACTTAAGCATGGGATCCCGGAACGAGTCCTCACCGACCAGGGTAACGAGTTTGAGGCCGAGCTGTTCCAGGCGCTGTGCCAAGAGTTCGGAATCCAGAAGGACCGAACCACAGCCTACCACCCCCAAGCGAACGGTATGGTGGAGCGCATGAATCAGACCTTAGCGAGGAAGCTCAAACGTATGGCGGCCGCAAATCAACGGGATTGGGACGAACACCTCCCCTACGCCCTGTTCGCCTACGCCACTACGGTACACACATCGACGGGACAAACCCCGTTCCTAATGATGTTTGGTCGTGAGTCTCGTTTACCCGCAGACCTGCTGTTCGGAGTTCCCCCACCCCAAACGGAGGAAGGGAGCCGCCCCGTGGAGCACCTGATGGAGACCCTACGAGGGGCCCGGGACTGGGCCTACCAGCAAGGGGAGGCCGCGCATCAGCGACAGGATCAGGGCACCCGACCCCACATGGAGCCCCCCCTCTTCGTGACAAGCACAAAGGTGTGGCTACACACCCCTCGCATCGGAGCCGGACAGGTGGGGAAGCTGACGACCTACTGGCGGGGACCCTGGACCGTGGTGCGGCAGATCTCCCCCTGGACGGTATTAATCCAGGGTGGTGAGAGGGGCCGCGAAACGGTGGTCAACGTCCGCCGCTTAAAACCATGGAGGGCAGCCCCGGCGGAGGAGGACCCCGCCGCCCGAGTACCGCGAACCCACGGGGCCCCCACACCACCCGGACACTAGGGCCTCGCGCGCTACATGGGCCCGGCCGGACCCCCAGCCCAGAGGCGTCCCGGCCCCGCCAGGGGACGGCGGGGACAGCGACCCCTAAACCCTTCTGCTGCTGAGTTTGTACCCCAGCCTGCAGGTGCCGAGGGACAGGGAGAGCAGTTGGAGTGGAGGAGAAGGCCGCCGCAGGAACCCCAGAGGACGGAGCCACATGCCCCGAGACCAGCCACGAGGTCTGGACGGATCCCCCGGACCCCGCAGCGTTTCCTCGTGGGGGCGCCCCAGGCGAGGTGCTCTAGTCAACTCGGGACGAGGACTGGCACCTCGGGGGGCTATGTGATGCCACCGCCATGGAGCAGATCGGCGGGTGCCCTGCCCCAAAACAGGGTATACGGCTAATTAGCGTGCCAGGGGCACGCGGAGGCCGCCGTCGCACAACATCCCACGATGGGCCTTTGTTATGGGAGTTACGGCTAGTTAGCGTGGCAGAGGCACGCGGAGGCCGCCGTCGCACAACTTCCCACGATGAGCCTTTATGATGGGAGTTACGGCTAGTTAGCGTGGCAGAGGCACGCGGAGGCCGCCGTCGCACAACATCCCACGATGGGCCTTTGTTATGGGAGTTACGGCTAGTTAGCGTGGCAGAGGCACGCGGAGGCCGCCGTCGCACAACTTCCCACGATGAGCCTTTGTTATGGGAGTTACGGCTAGTTAGCGTGGCAGAGGCACGCGGAGGCCGCCGTCGCACAACATCCCACGACGGGCCTTTGTTATGGGAGTTACGGCAAGTTAGCGTGGCAGAGGCACGCGGAGGCTGCCGTCACACAACTTCCCACGATGAGCCTTTGTTATGGAAGCCGCGGCTAATTGGCATAACAAAAGATGCCCGCAAGCCGCCGGGCTCATTGTTAGGGCAATCAGGAATGGGGCCAAAACGAGCATTGCGACCTGATTGGCCAGGAAGGCGTGCGAGCCGGTATTCTTTGATGTAGTTTTGGGTATAAAAAGGGGACCCAGGGAGGTAAACGAGTTCTTGCGCCAGAGATCAGCACCCGAGACAGCTCCCAGCCCGCCACGCGAGCGTCCGCGAGACGTGTCGGCGTGCGCAGAGGGAACGAGGCCGCGGAACGCTGCAAGCATCGAACCGTGAGTAAAGGAGGTAAAGGCGTATCATAAGTAGGTAAATCGGGAGTAGACATTTGGGTGTTAGCGTAGGTCCGCTTTGTCGACCCATACTGACTTAACAGCACATCGCAGGTAGCCGGTAATAAATCATGAAATAACTAATAGTAACCTCGTGTGGTCTCGTTGAGAAGTGTGAACACGTGGGGTGCTAGGTGTACATTTGCTCGCCTCGTATGAGTACGGCGCGGCGCAAGAACAGGTATTGCCTTTGGATGGTCAGTGCTGTGTATGTGCATACGCTCACGGTGTGCGTAATCAGCGTTCCACAGGTGCGTGCTCGTAATGTGGGTATTCGTTTGATTGACGGGGGCTGTGCGTACGTACGCTCACAGCGTGTGAGTGCTGTGCGGGGCTGCGCGAGGGGAGGCATTGCGTGTGACTGAAGGAGAGGCAACGCCGTGTTAACAGGCGTACGGGAGCCGGCGACGAGCTATGCCCTCCACGCGAACCCGAGGTGGGGGGGCCCAGGGAGGGGAACCATCAGACGATGGTCCTTGCCCCGTGGGCGATGAGCACAGCAGCAGCGAGGGGTCAGGGAGTGGCGGGACCCCTGTAGTCAGGAGAGAGTCAGGGGAGATCTCGGGGGCCAGCGACCTCCACACTGCACATTATTGCTCCAAGACATTTAGTTAATTATATCATCTTGCCGATTAATCTATTGATGTATACTTTTGCCTTCGGGATATAATAATTTGCTTTTTATTGCCTTTCGTATGAATATCTTCGCATGCATGTTTTAAGGACTTTCCCTATCGCCGTATATGCTCGCATTACTCGGTGAAATTAATCAATTGTTCGGTTGCCCAGTTTAACAACGCAATCATTGATGGTTAAATGTACGTGTAATAACACGCTGGAGACAGCTTGTGGAATCGGTCCTTTTATTTCACTTCTTTGCAGTTCACAAACACTCCCCGTTGCTGGCAGGCAACGGGAAGCGGGCAGACAGCCACCAGAGACACACCGCTTTTCACTCGTGTGACAAAGCATAGCCGAAAGGGTGCGGTTAAATCGTTCCACCATGCCGTCCGTTTGCGGATGGTAAGGGGAAGTGCGTATTTTGTTTGTGCCCAGCGCATCGCAAACATCCTTGAGCAATTTGGAGAAGTTACGTCCCTGATCCGTGAGCAGCCTCTCGGGTGCTCCTTTATCCATGACATAACCATTCACGAAGCATCGGTGATGGACGCGGCCGTCTGGTCAGGCAGAGGCCAGGCCATAGGCCATCGAGAAAAATATTCTACCCCTAGTCGATGGAGGGAACGGCCCGAGGATGTCCAGAGCAACTAATTCGTTTATACAGGACTAGCGGAAGTACCCGGCTTTGCCCGAGTGAAAAATATATTTCTTAAAAACCTTACATATATATACACAGATACTAAGGTATTGTCAAAGCCCGGTGGGCTGTTTGTACATTTCTCCACCAACAAATATATGAGGCTTTCACAAGTCCAAAAAGTTGTGGAAAGTGTGGGGTAAATAGTTGATGTCAAAATGTTTCCGAAAATTGCGGTCTCCCCCCCCCCCCCCCCTCAAAAAATATCTTTACCCCTCGTAGGTATATATACTAACAACACCTTACATACAACAGAGGAAGTGGTATCTATTGACTCTGTAGTAGTATCTACTGACTGTACAGTACTATCAACTGAGCCAGTAGTAGCTACTGACTGTGTAGTAGTATTTAGTGACTGTAATAACTACTGACCATAGTAGTATTTACTGGGCCTACAGTAGTATCTACCGACTATATACTCGTAACGACTAACTGTATAGTATCTGCTGACTCTATAGTTGTATCCACTGACTATAGTAGTAACTACAAAATCTATAGCAGTATCTACTCACTCTATAATAGTATCTACTGACTCTAGTAGCTACTCACCGTGGTAGTATGTACTGACTGTATAGTAGTATATACTGACTGTAGCAGTATTGACTGACTGTAGCGGTATATACTGACTGTTTTAGTATTTACTATAGCGGTATCTACCAACTCGATAGCAGTATCTACTATCACTGCAGCAATGTATACCGACTGAGGTCGTACCTGCTATCACTACAGCAGTGCATACTGCTGTGTTGGTACCTGTTATGATGACAGCAGTGCATATTGTGGTGGAACCTGCTATGATTACAGCAGTGCATACTGCTGTGGTGGTATCTGCTATGATGAGAGGAGTACATATTGTGGTGGTGGTACCTGGTATGATAACAGCAGTGCATATTGACTGTACTCATCATTCACCCTCACCATTCACCACTCACAACTCACCCTTACCACTCATCCTCACCACTCACCACTCCCACTCACTATTCACCATTCACCCTCACAACTCACCACTCACCAACCTCCCTCACCAATCTCCCTCACCACTCACCCTCACCAATCACCACTCACCCTCACCACTCACTCTCACCACTAACCCTCACCACTCTCACTCACCACTCTCCCTCACCACTCACTCTCACCATTCACCCTCACCATTCAGCCTCACCACTCACCCTCACCACTCACCCTCACCACTCACCATCACAACCACCACTCACCCTCACCACTCAACTTCACCCTCACTACTCACCATTCATCCTCACCAATCACCACTGACCAATCACCACTCACCACTCTCCACTAACCCTCACCACTCAACCTCACCACTCACCCTCAAAACTAACCACTCTCTCACCACTCACCCTCACCACTCAGCACTCACCCTCACCATTCACCCTCACCACTCACCCTCACCCCTCACCGCTCACCACTCACCCATCACCACTCACAACCGCCACTCACCCTCACCACTCATCCTCACCACTCACCCTCACAACAACCACTCACCCTCACCACTCACCCTGACCACTCACCACTCATCCTCACCAATCACACCCTCACCAATCACCACTCACCCGCACTGCTCACCCTCACCACTCACGCTCACCCTCACCACTCACCCCTCACTAACCGCCACTCACCCTCACCACTCACCACTCACCCTCAACACTCACCCTCAACACTCACCCTCACCACTCACCGTCACCACTCACCCTCACTACTCACCACTCATCCTCACCAATCACACCCTCAACAATCACCACTCACCCTCACAACTCACCCTCACAACTCACCCTCACCACTCACTCTCACCACTCACCACTCACCCTCACAACAACCACTCACCCTCACCGCTCAGCACTCACCCTCACTACTCACCCTCACCACTCACCACTAATCCTCACCAATCACACCCTCACCAATCACCACCCACCCTCACCACTTGCCACTCACCCTCACCATTCACCCTCACCACTCTCCCTCACCACTCTCCCTCACCACTCACCAGTCACGCTCACCACTCACCCTCACTACTCACCACTCACCCTCAACACTCACCCTCACCTCTCACCACTCACCCTCACCACTCAACCTCACCACTCACCCTGACCACTCACCACTCATCCTCACCAATCACACCCTCAACAATCACCACTCACCCTCACCACTCACGCTCAACACTCACCCTCACCACTCATGCTCACCACTAACCCTCACCACTCACCCTCACCACTCACTAATCACCACTAACAACCGCCACTCAGCCTCCACCACTCACCCTCACCAATCACCACTCTCCCTCACCACTCTCCCTCACCACTCTCCCTCACCACTCTCCCTCACCAGTCACGCTCACCACTCACGCTCACCACTCACCCTCACTACTCACCTTAACCACTCACCACTCACCCTCAACACTCACCCTCACCGCTCACCACTCACCCTCACTGCTCACCCTCACTGCTCACCCTCACCACTGACCCCTCACTAATCACCACTCACAACCGCCACTCACCCTCACCACTCACCACTCACCCTCACCACTCACCCTCACTACTCACCACTCATCCTCACCAATCACACCCTCAACAATCACCACTCATCCTCACCACTCACGCTCAACACTCACCCTCACCACTCATGCTCACCACTCACCCCTCACTAATCACCACTAACAACCACCACTCACCCTCCCCACTCACCCTCACCACTCAACCTCACCCTCACCACTCAACCTCACCCTCACCACTCACCCACACCACCACCACTCTCCCCCTCACCACTCTCCCCCTCACCACTCTCCCCCTCACCACTCTCCCCCTCACCACTCTCCCCCTCACCACTCTCCCCCTCACCACTCTCCCCCTCACCACTCTCTCCCTCACCACATGTTAAGGGCGTTCCTAAAGGAATCTACAACCTTCGATGATTCCTTTGCGCGATTCAAAGAATCGATTCCTGGCGCATAGGAGGTTTCCATTTTTAATTACAGAGTTTTAGTTTCATTCGTATGTTATGTTTTAAAGTTTTCAGGAGTTTTTAATTATATTTTAGCCCCGGTCAACGCCGGATATTTCCCATTCGCAGCAGTTTATATCAACTCTATAACCAACTTATATTAAACGGAAATAAGGCGATTCTAAGTGAATCTACAACCTTCGATTCTTTTTCGCGATTCAGAGAATCGATTCTTGGCGCGGTCGGGTTTAGAGTTTTAATTACACAGTTGTATTTTCATTGGGATGTTATGTTTTAAAGTTTTCAGAAGATTTTAAATGTATTTTTCCCCCGGGCAACGCTGGGTATATCGAGTTTATACCACAAAGTCGTCGCCTGACAGAGTTGCGTGTCGAGGCCTAGTACCGTGCAGAGCCTCCGGCCTCACCTAGATTGCCCACCCGGCTCAGGCTGGGTACTGGGGCCGTTAACCCCCCCCCCCCCCGCGCTACAATAATACTGTCTAATCGCTATAATTTTATTATCTACCGACCCTATAATAGTAATTGCACACATTGGGGTGGGGGGGGAGTGAAGAGGACGTGAAACTTTGATGAATTTACCTCAGAATCGCGTGTTAATGCGTGCGCATATTTTTAACGGGAATTCAAAATGGCGTCCACCCCGCAGCGAAGTTGTTGCTACCCGTTGCCAGGGGCAACCGCCGTGGTCCGCGCCGGCCGGCAAGAGTACATAAATAAAGCGTTAAATAAATAAAGAAATAGAAATCGCACTAAATCGATAATCGGTCCGATTTAAAGTTTAGAGACGAAAAATCGGAAATGCCTAAGTTTACCGCGGGGCCGGGGGCGTGCCCACCTGCAAAATTTAATCTCGCCGAACCCCACGGTCCGAGAGCTAAATCCCCCGGTAGGGAGCGTACGCGGACGGACGGACGGACAAAAAATGAATTATATAGGTTAGATACCTCAATGGAACGTAATGGCGGCACATAATGTTTCCGAGGCGGTTTCCTCTTCGCACAATCATGGCATGACCGGACAAAGTCGCTGACGTCTGCCGTCATTCCGGGCCAAAAGAAATCTTTCTGCATTGCGGCCAAAGTCTTCTGCACGCCGAGGTGCATTAATTTGTCAGCATGCAGAGCACGAAGTAGGTCATGGCACGACCAGGCGTGGTCGGTCAGACAATCCATCGGTACACATTAATAGTCCCGCCTGGCCCCGGAACATCCACCACTTCCATCCCGCCAAATGAGCTCTCGGTTTCCCGATCAATTTCCGCAGCGGAGCCAGAGAGGCATCGGCCTCCTGCTCGCGTAGCCAAACCGAGTGCGGCAGCCGCAGGGTATCATCAGTAACCACTGGCACATCCTGGCCGTCCTCATTTGACATCGCCCCCATAACCGGACAGGGCGAGGTAAGCGGCGCCCCGCAGCGGTGCATACCCGTCAGACAAGTGCACGGGGGAATGGGTGGTAACCTGGAGAGCGCGTCCGCGTTGGCGTGGCGAGCACCCTTGCGGTACGTGATATCGAAGGAAAATTCCTGTAACGATTCCAACCACTGAGCCAATTGGCCTGATGGTTGGTCCAATTTCAACGAGTATTGCAAAGCCGCGTGATCAGTGCGAACGAGGAATTTCCTTCCATACAGGTACGGCCGGTACAGGCGAACAAAATACCCATGCTACCCCCATTTGCGGCTACACACGCGTCATTAACCCGGCGGATTCACGACGTGGGAATAGACAAAAGATGAAAAATAACATCTGAAATGATGGTGGCAGACGCGCCAGTGTCCACCAAAATACGGACGTCGATGCCCTCGATGGTACCCCGTACCGTCGACGAACCCGACGCCGCAGCCACAACCCTACGAGCCAATTTTTTCCATTGTGTAGTAGAGCGTGGTAATGACACCGAAGAATCACAATTATCATTGGAAGTGCAACTATGTGTGCGAGTGGATGAATGATGTGACACGACCTGCCGGGTGTCCGATTTGCGCCGACTCACCCGAGGGTGTCGCGGCTCTGCGCCCGGTGGAGGAGATGGAGGCCCACTCGGCGGAAGCGGCGAAGGCAGAGGTCGGCAGCGGCAGTCGCGGGCAAAATGGCCTCGTCGGCCACACTTGAAGCACGTGGCCGTCGTCGGCCGGCGGTCGGTCGACCCGGCCCCCACACGTGGTTGGCTTGCGTAGTCACCACTCCGGTCGCGCAGCCGCCGTCTGGGGATCCAGTGCGGAACAGCAGCCACCACCTCGTCATCGCCGGAGTCGTCGGAGCAGTGGACGATCCGTCGTGGAGACCACCCTAAAGGTGGGCCGTCGATTTCGGGTTTCCCCGTCCATGCCGCCATCTGATCCCAGCGCTTGATGTTAAATTTAGCGTCCAAGCAGCGCGCCACCCATCGCGATGTAAGCGGTTCGTGGCCGCATACCGGCAGCGAGATGTTGAGTTCCTGGGACAGCTCCAGCATACGGGAAATGATGAGAGAATCGAGGTGATCAGTCATCGCGTCGGGGTAAGCGGCCATGGCCAACGCCACCAGCGCCCCCCGGTAAGCCAAAGGCGACTCCTCTGATCCTCGATGACGTGACATAAATTTTATCGTGGCTGCCGTCGGCGGGTCGTAAAACTCTGCCATTTCTGCGAAAGCATCACGAAGCGTCTTCTTCTTGGACGCCGGGATGGATCCGAAGACCGCCAGGGAAACATCGTCCAGCAGCGTGGGCAGCGCTTCCAGCGCCTCCACCTCCGTCCATTGCACGGATCTGAAGGCCGACTCAAAGCGCCACGTAAAAGCACTCCAATCGCCCCCGGTGATAAATTCCTTAATCTGTGGAAGCCGATGTCCGCGGTGGCAGGCAGACGCCTCGTGCGTCTCCATTTGCGCTTCCCGCGTTCTGCGCGTCTCCGACAAAATGGCGTCCTGCGCCCGCGTGGTGGCAGCCTCGCGCAAGATGGCGTCGAACGGCTCCGTCGCTGCCGCCCCGACCAAGATGGAGGCCTCCCCCCGTGTGGCAGGAGCAATGGCGGACGTCGTTTCCTGCCGAAGATCCTGGTCCTCGGCATTAAGCTGAACCGCAGGCGGCCAACCCAGGCCCGTAGAGGACGTGACCGCCGTCACCAGATTGAGCAGAATCGATCTGCTCCGCCATCAGCCGCCATCCTTCGTCCGCCCTTGAGGTGGTTGCCTCTTCCTCCCGTGGGCGATGAGCGGTGTTGAGGAGAGCGGCAGCTGGAGGCAGAGGAGCTGTAGCTCCCAGCAGATCGTCGTCGTCCGTCTCCACAACTTCTTCCGATGGAGGGTCGGGTGGGTTCTTCTTTCTGAGGTGCTTGGACATCTTGAAGATCGTCCAAACGGTCCCAGAAGAACTTTTGACACCAATGTAATAACACGCTGGAGACGGCTTGTGGAATCGGTCCTTTTATTTCACTTCTTTGCATTTCACAAACACTCCCCGTTGCTGGCAGGCAACGGGAAGCGGGCAGACAGCCACCAGAGACACACCGCTACGTGGCACCCGGAGCCCCACTCGCGCGTGGCCTCTCTCTCTTCTTTCCGTGTCTCACCACATGTCTCTCCTCTCTCCCCTTATTTAACGCCTGGGTCCCGTGGTACACTTCAGCCAATCCTCAATAGCCTGCGCCGAATGTTCCAGATTCCCCATCAACTCCCGGGACCACGCCCCTGACTTGTCTTCCCATTGGCTGAGGCCAAGACCAGCAAAACCAATCACCTAGCTGACATCCCGTGATCACGCCGAGGCCATGCTCCCAGGCTCTCCCCCCATTGGCTGTAAATCAGGACCGGCAAAGCCGATCACCACGTGAATCCGACATAGGCTCTTATTATATACGGATCCGTGAGGGGGGCTTCCCCGGTGGTCCTGTGCTGATAATTCCAAGCATGAGAGTTTACATATTAGAGTGTTACGTTTTTGTTTAGAATTAAAATTGTTTAACACAGAAGAGTCTGAGTGCTTCCTTCCTGAGTTTATGCATAATAATCTTACATATAAGAACTGTATCCTGATAATTGGTTCTTTACCCTTCTATCTGGCAACAAAACTGACACCCTTTTGCAAGGAGTCATGTTTGCATAGACCGCAATACCTGCAGTCATAAATACAAACAAAAGACATAACTCTGATAATGTGCACTGTCCTTGAAGTTGATTGGTCCACACCCGAGACAGCTTTCCTTCGAGCCTAGTCTCATATGGGTTGGACCAGATGACGCCAAAAGGCGCACAACTCAAGGACAATGCACCATCAGAGTATGAGAGCTCGGGGCAAGCATCTACACTATGGGGACCTCATTTGCCAGTAAAAATATGATAATTGGTTCTTTACCCTTCTATCTGGCAACAAAACTGACACCCTTTTGCAAGGAGTCATGTTTGCATAGACCGCAATACCTGCAGTCATAAATACAAACAAAAGACATAACTCTGATAATGTGCACTGTCCTTGAAGTTGATTGGTCCACACCCGAGACAGCTTTCCTTCGAGCCTAGTCTCATATGGGTTGGACCAGATGACGCCAAAAGGCGCACAACTCAAGGACAGGTATTGCGGTCTATGCAAACATGACTCCTTGCAAAAGGGTGTCAGTTTTGTTGCCAGATAGAAGGGTAAAGAACCAATTATCATATTTTTACTGGCAAATGAGGTCCCCATAGTGTAGATGCTTGCCCCGAGCTCTCATACTCTGATGGTGCATTGTCCTTGAGTTGTGCGCCTTTTGGCGTCATCTGGTCCAACCCATATGAGACTAGGCTCGAAGGAAAGCTGTCTCGGGTGTGGACCAATCAACTTCAAGGACAGTGCACATTATCAGAGTTATGTCTTTTGTTTGTATTTATGACTGCAGGTATTGCGGTCTATGCAAACATGACTCCTTGCAAAAGGGTGTCAGTTTTGTTGCCAGATAGAAGGGTAAAGAACCAATTATCATATTTTTACTGGCAAATGAGGTCCCCATAGTGTAGATGCTTGCCCCGAGCTCTCATACTCTGATGGTGCATTGTCCTTGAGTTGTGCGCCTTTTGGCGTCATCTGGTCCAACCCATATGAGACTAGGCTCGAAGGAAAGCTGTCTCGGGTGTGGACCAATCAACTTCAAGGACAGTGCACATTATCAGAGTTATGTCTTTTGTTTGTATTTATGACTGCAGGTATTGCGGTCTATGCAAACATGACTCCTTGCAAAAGGGTGTCAGTTTTGTTGCCAGATAGAAGGGTAAAGAACCAATTATCATATTTTTACTGGCAAATGAGGTCCCCATAGTGTAGATGCTTGCCCCGAGCTCTCATACTCTGATGGTGCATTGTCCTTGAGTTGTGCGCCTTTTGGCGTCATCTGGTCCAACCCATATGAGACTAGGCTCGAAGGAAAGCTGTCTCGGGTGTGGACCAATCAACTTCAAGGACAGTGCACATTATCAGAGTTATGTCTTTTGTTTGTATTTATGACTGCAGGTATTGCGGTCTATGCAAACATGACTCCTTGCAAAAGGGTGTCAGTTTTGTTGCCAGATAGAAGGGTAAAAAACCAATTATCATATTTTTACTGGCAAATGAGGTCCCCATAGTGTAACTGTATCCTGTGTTGAGAATTGAATTTGGAGACCTGACATAAACACACTAAGACATAATCAGTAAATGTTAAAGCGAGAATAATTGTATTGTCCCAGGGCAATGTAAAATATTAGGTGTGAGTACACAAAAATACGTTTTAATATTTGTAAGGTGCTTTTTTAATTGGCAGGGTTCTATGTATGTGAGTTTAGCGAAAGAAGCAATGAATGAAAAGAATAGTGTTCTGCACAGTATCATTATGAATGTAATAAAAGGAAGGTGAGTATGTAAATAAGAGGTTTCTGTCCATGTGGTTTTGCACATAAATATATCTCTTAATAATGGCCAAAGAAATTAAGCAATATTTTCTGTACCCAAACTAAAACAAACATTGTAATATTATCAAGGTGAATATGAAATTAGCAGGTTTCTATGTACGTGAGTTTAGCGAAAGAAGCAAGGAGGAGCAAAAATAGTTTTCTGCACGCAAACTTTTTGCAATGTAATGTTTGGAAGGTGATAATGGAAATCATAGGTTGTAATGTACATGAGTTTAGCAAAAGAAGCAAGCCACAGAAATGGCAGGTGTCTGTACATAAACAGTATTATTGTAATATTTGTAAGGTGATGATAGAAAACGTATGTTTCCATGAAGGCGAGTTGACATAAAAATATAATAAAAACGACCAAGTAATTTTCTAAATATTAGTTGTGAGCAGTCAAACAAAAAATGTTGTCTGCACACAAACGTAGGTAATTTAATATTAGGAAGGTTATTAGAAAAAAAAACGAGGTTGCTATCAAGGTGAGGTTAGGGAAAGAAGAAAAGGATATTGTGGCTAACATTGGCGTGGTGAGGCCAAGTCCAGTGCAAAGCACTCGGCCTTGCCTAGATTTCCTATCCGGCCGAGGTGTGGCAATTTTTTTTGACGAAAACCCCACCGTTTGAGAACCAAATCCCTTGCAAGCGCGTATGCGCAGACAGATGGACAGAGAAACAAAACATTACTTTTATAGGTTGGAATATAGTATTTGTAGTGTGCTACATGCAAATGTACAATATTTCTTAATGATGAGTTTAACAATCCTTCCCTTTTTGTTGAACAGTAACACATTTCATAACACTGACCTTATGGGCATATAAATGCAGTGCATTATTGTATTCCAACTTAAAAACCGTTCGACTTTCATATGGGTCTCAGTAACGAATTAGGCTCGTAAGTCGAGTACTGTTCGTATTCGAGTCTTGATGACATGGTCAGTCTGTATAACTCAAATGTGTCGAATGCACTGGAAACTCTGGCTCTACTCAAGACATGCGTTGTATCCCATGCCCGTCGATTATCTTTGTGTAATGACTCGACGACAAGTTATATGAAGAGCCACTTTTATTGAAGACTTCCACAATAGGGGACCCTAGGCTACGTGCTTGTCTTCCAGCTTGTATCTTCCTCCAAACGTGCCCACTCCTCGTGCTCTCCCCTTATATATCCCTCAGCCCCCTTTCTCGAATGTTACCTCACTGTATTTCCCTTAGCCAATCCCTGTCCTTTCCCTCTAACGGATCCAAACCGTCGCCTCTGGGTTCCATTTTGTTTCACGCATATTCTCATTTAAAACTTTTCCTCCAATCACTTCAAAAGCCTGCCTCCTAACCAATCCCTGTGGAGGCCTCTTTTCTCTAATCGGAGACCTTGCTTTTCTTTGAATAGCTGTTTGGCTGCACATTAGCTTGGGGTCATTTTCGGTCATTACATTTGTATAATGACCATCTCTGTTCTCTGATGTCACTAGGACGTAAGTTAGTACGCAGATGGAAGGATACAAACCTTGAAGTTCATTACCAAATCTAGAAACATCACCAATTAATCTATATAGATGCATTAAATAAGGCCAGATCATTGTTTTATTCAAATGCCATGAATAATGGTGTTGGTAACCATATAATTATCTTCTCTCTACCCTTGAGCA
Organism: Lethenteron reissneri; assembly: GCF_015708825.2. Classification (NCBI taxonomy): domain Eukaryota; kingdom Metazoa; phylum Chordata; class Hyperoartia; order Petromyzontiformes; family Petromyzontidae; genus Lethenteron; species Lethenteron reissneri. The sequence continues at coordinate 355,477 of NC_083818.1, forward strand.
GATGCTAAAATCGTCCACTGGTGTTAACCACGCTGGTTCCAGTGCTTAATGTAATTTTTTTTCTGGAATCCTTTTAGTCCAAGATTGATATAAATTGGAGTAATATTGTGTGCCGTATTATCGCTGAACCTAAGTTGACCTCATCTTGTGTGTTCTCGGGTTCTGTATTAAGTCTGTTCACCCCACCCTCGCCATCTCAACTTTGTGAACTTGCTAAACTCAATCCAACTACTAGTGACATTGACCCAATTCCTTATTTAGTTGTCTCGATAGTTCATGTTCTGTATCCATTGGTTTATTCCTTTGTAGATAAGTCTCTTATGACAGGAGTAATGCCTGTGTAGTGCCATAGGTGGGCCACACTTACCAGCAGTGGTGGACAGGGCCCATCTGCAGGTACATCGGACCTCCAGGGGAGGGTCCACTGTGCCAGCCCAAGAGGGGAGGGGCTGCTGGGGGCTCTAGGATCCTAGATAGCTAAGCCCTCGTCGCCAGCTCTAGGATCCCAGACAACCCAGACAGCTAAGCCCCTTGGCGCCACCAACGGGGGGCTGTGGGGTATCTGGGAGGACACAAACCCCACCCCTCGATGGGCAAGAGGGATAAAAGGGCCGCTCCCTGGCCGATCGGGGCCAGTCGCAGCTCAAGACCCAAGACCAGCCAGCTAAGGACCCTGGACCCCCTCGTCCCGCTTGTCCTTGTAAGGGCCGGGACGCTGTGCGGGCCAGTGGTGGGATTCTGGGACTCCCGGCTCTACGCCCTTGTAAGGGCGAGTTCCGAGGAAGCCAGAGTCTAGACCTGCACCTTGGCTGGTTCGGGTCAGGTAGCCTCCCCTAGGGTAATTGTAACCAGAGGACCCCAGAGCGTAGCTAGAGTAGGCTGTGTTCCTAGGCTGTGTTCCTAGGCTGTGTTCCTAGGCTGTGTCCCTAGGCTGTAACAGAGTATCAGGACTGTTGGAGTGTTGTATTGTAATAAAGACGTTACCTCTACAAGTGTCTCCGGAACCCATTACACCTGTGTCACTTTAAAATGGCTTCTATTTTACCATAATTAAAGCCAGGGTTGACTGTTATTTAACCTAAATACCGATTTCACACCTCTCCTTTCTGTCAAAAATCTTGGAATGGGTGGTAGTTCAGAAGTTACAGGATTATCTTACAAACCACAACCTCTTTCAGCCAATGCAGTCTGCGTTTAGGCCACTGCACAGTACTGAGACAGCACTTGTTAAGGTGGTTTATGATATTTTCATGACCGCTGAGTTGGGCTTACTTTCGACCTGGTGTTGTTGGATCTTAGTGCAGCATTCCATACCATTGAGCATCGTATTCTGCTCAAGCACCTCGAGACTCCGGTTGGCATCAGTGGTACAGCTATTTCCTGGCTTAGCACCTATCTGACGAATCAGAAACAGTGTGTCACTTTGGGGACCCATACAGGGGTCGACTTCAGGGGCTTTGTTATCTTCCATCTCTATAATGCCTCTTGGGAACGTTTTCCATCGTCATAGTCTGGAATGATCATTTTTATGCTTATGTAATAAACCTTCTTGAGATGGCTTCGGAATCAGTCCCTTTTATTTCCACTTCCACAATTACACTTTACTCACACACTCTCCGTTGCTGGCAGACAACGGAGAGAGGGCAGACTTCACACCAAGTCCCCACCGCGCACGTGGCACCCAGAGCCCCCGTACGCGCGTGACTCCTGCTCTTGTCGTTCCCCAGTCTGCTCTCGATCGTTCTCTCTCTCTCTTAATTCCTTCATCACGTGATACCCCCCAGCCAATCCTCCATGGACAGCCTTGACCGTTCTCGATGGTTCCCTGTCAATCCCGGGACCACGCCTCTGATCCGGCTCCCCATTAGCTGGGGCCCCGAATGGCCAGGCCAATCACCCCTGCTGACATGCCGTGATCACGCCGAGGCCATGCTCCCTGTCTCAATCCTTATTGGCTACAAAGCAGGACCGGCAAGCCAATCCCCACGTGAACCCTCTATGGCTGTTATTACACTTACAACACCCAAATATATCTGCAGACTAACCCTGATGCTGCTGTTTCAGTCCTGTCTCAGTTTCTTTCTGAGGTCAGAGGGTAGATGATTCTACATTCTCTGAAACGTTACTGTGACAAAACTGAGATTATGTTGTTAGGTTCCCAAAACCTGTTTCATCAAGTAAATGGTGATTGATCTTGGAATCATATCATCATCTAAGGTCTGGAATCTTGGGGTAATTTTTTTATGCCACCTTGACTTTTAAGTGTCATGCAAGGAATCTGACTGTTTCCTTCTTTCACCTGCAAAATATTTCACGGATTCCATCAATTATCTCAATGTCGGATGCTGAGAGACTGATACATGCTTTTACTTAATTAATACTTTATTACTGTATACCCTGTTTAGTGGTGCAACACGGAATGTTTTCAATTGGTTGCAACTTATCCAAAACTCTGTTGGCTGGGTCTTGTGTCGAGTGAGGAAATATGAGCACATCACACTTATTCTCCATTCCCTGCATCGGGTTACAGTAAAATAAGGATATAATTTAAAGTTATTATATTGACTTTCAGGGCCTTGAAGGGGTTAGCTCCTTTATACCTCAGTGATCTGCTATAAGCTGCAGAAACCAATCCACCAAATACAGGCACCTAGGCCAGATCTGTGTTCAATGGGTGATAGAGCTTTCTGTAGTCAGATGCCTCGTTTGTGGAACACCTTGCCTCAGACCGCTAGGGACTATCTCAGTCAGTCAAGGTTTTTAGGGCTCATCTGAAAACACATTTATTTTCTGTTGTATATCCATCTGTGTAGGGTTGTTTGTCTCTTAGTTTAAGTAGTAAGGGTTTTTAATGAGATTCTGTTGCAAAGCGCTGAGGCCTTGTGCAAATGGCGTGATAGAAATTGAGTTTTACTTACAACATAAACAACAACCGCCATTCACCACTAAGTGGCAGTGATGTCACCATAGTACTGTACTTGTGTCATGTTAGATGCACTTTGAGGCCATGTGAAGTGTCGAATGCCCACTGGCAGAAGATCTGGAACAGACCCAGGTGCCATGGGTTGACTGATTGAGATGACTGGCAGATGCATAAACTGTATTCCACACTCACCATTGGAACCTCATTTGCCAGTAGAAAAATATGATACTGTAATTGTTTTTTTACCCTTTAATCTGGCAACAAAACTGACACATTTTTACAAGGAGTCATGTTTGCAGAGACCACAATACCTGCAGTCGGAATGCAATCAAAAAAACGTGTCAGTTTTGTAAAAAAAGGTGTCATTTTGTTGCCAGATAAAAGGGTAAAAAAACAATTATCATATTTTTCTTCTGGCAAATGAAGTTCCAATGGTGTAAATGCTTACCCCGAGCTCTCATACTCTGATGGTGCATTGTCTTTGAGTTGTGCGCCTTTTGGCGTCATCTGGTCCAACACCATGTGAAACTAGGCTCTAAGGAAAGCTGTCTCGGGTGTGGACCAATCAACTTCAAGGACAGTGCATACATTATCAGAGTTATGTTTTTTGTTTGCATTCCGACTGCAGGTATTGTGGTCTATGCAAACATGACTCCTTGTAAAAAAGGTGCCAATTTTGTTGCTAGATAAAAGGGTAAAAAAAACAATTATCATATTGTATTCCACACTGCCACAACTCTCCGTGTTTTAGCCACCCAGTGCTCCACTCTTCTACCCTCCATTATAGCTTGAGGGCGACTGCCTCTAACTCCCCAGCAGCGGCCTTCACAAAACTCCTCCACATTGGCTGATCTTGACACTGTTGGTACCAGTCATCAGCAAGTCTAATCAGATCCACATCTTTATGTACCATTTCAGTCCACCTCTTCTCTAGCCTGTTAAGTACCATGTATCTGGCCAAACATAAGCTGCTTGGGTATGCGGTTGCTGGCCATGCGAGCTACATGACCAAGCCAATGCAGCCTCGCTTGCCACATGAGCTCACTGATGGGACTGTCTCCAGATCTTTCAATAATCTTTGAACTCCTCACACAATCCAGGCTGGTTAACACCAGGAAGGAAACGGGTGCAGATGTTACTTTAGAGGGCTCCATGTTTCGCAAGCATAGAGAAGGGAGGGCATAACTGAGGGCCAAGAATACCCGGAGCGTTGTATGGTGCAACAGGCAAGGTAGTTTCCACACAGCGGTACACAGCTGATGAAAATATAATGCCACTCAACATTTCGGAGTGAGACCTCAGCTGCCAAACTGGAGCAGGTCATAAACACACTGTCCAAGTACGAAAATTTATCCACTCTCTCGACAACTGCCCCATCACTCGTGAGGAGTTGAGGGAGGGAAGCATTTGATGACATTAAATACCCAGGCAGGTGCCTCGTTTTTGTAGGGCTGATGGTATGGCCTCATCTCTTTGTGGCATGCTCCAGGTCCAGTAGTAGCATTTCCAACTACTTAGTGGGCAGCAATCACCAGATCATCCGCATACATAATATGGTTGGTCAATATAGAGCAATCCCCTGATCGCACCTGAGATTCAATCAGCCTCTCATTGTATCTATACTAGATGGAAATTCTATTGGTATATCTGTAATGTACCTCTCAGAGACACCTTCTTGTTCAGTTATATGTATATTTATTATGAATAAAAGTTCGCAGAATCACTGATAACTTAACGAGTAACCGCGAGTGACTATATACACTTGGGTAACTTATGTGACTCTATGCGACGCTCCCTTTGTAGTTGGCTAGCTACACAGGAGTGGACGCATAGCAGTCACGGAGAAAATATAACTCTAGCCTTCCAAGACTACAAGGTGCCCGTTTCAGGACAATGAAGACGACCCGCTCCAAGATGACGACGGCGACGGCAGTTCCTTGGTTCCCCTACAACAGCAGCCCAGATCCCTGTTCCACGCTAGCTTTTATCACCCTCACGACCCGGCCACACCCCTCTTTCCAAACACTCTTTCACCGCATCTGGCCCTGTCTGTCTCTGTCCCAGTTATTATTTACGACCGTCTAGGTCCCGTGCTCATCCTCACGCGACCCTGTCAGTGCCCGTCGCATCAATCATTATTAACGGCTACTTAGGTCCATCACCCTTACGTGACCCTGTCTGTTCCCGTCATGCTAATTAGTAACCACGGCCACGGGAAGACGTACTATCCCTACATCACCCCGTACTGTCCTTACACATCCATCGAAAGCTTTTCGAACTACATGGTCAAAAACGATGTTAAATAGTGAAGGGATCTGAGGACCTCCCTGTCACAAGGTAAACAGAAAATGTCTCCAAAAATTTAACTTTACCCGGGCCTGTCCACCATCATGAAGGTCCTTAATGACTGTGAGAAGACCGTCTGGGGCTCCAAAAGCATGAATAATAACCTAGAACCCTGGCCTAATTCATGGTATCATAGACGTTTGACAAGGTCAATAAAGCAGAGACATAGGTCCTCTTGAAATGCTCTACACCCTCTGCTGTAGCATACAGATAAAGAAAATGGTGTTTATGCAGGTTTGCCCCAGTCTGAAACCACATTGGTGCTCCGCAACCTTTTCCTCAGCATGTCTAGCAAGGTATTGTTGAATAATTATTGCTTGGACCTTTCCCAACAAACTGAGGAGGGAGATATAGGGACTACCAGGGGATCCTTCCAATCCTGCGGAACCTGTCCTGTGGACCAGACGGTTGCAATGATGTGAAATAAAGCAGTCTGCACACAAATGCCACCCTCCCTTAGCAGTTCTCTTGGGAGGTCATATCTCGATTTAAAGCTTTCGTGGCTGCAGAGATTCATATTCTTGGTTCTTTCGGTAAAGTCACGTAGAAGGGAAATAATAAAAATAAAACATAATACAATTCTCACAACGTTTCGGCCACAATGCTGCTTGCGTTGTGGCCGGAACGTCGTGAGAATTGTATTGTTAAAAATTTATTATTTTATTATTTCCCTTCTACGTGACTTTACCGAAAGAACCAAGAATATAGGTCATATCTCCCTGGTGGTTTACCTGATTTAAAGCTTCGTATCTCTCTTCGCACTTCGTAAATGGAAAGCAAATGGGCCAAACGCTCACAATGATCGGCTACTTCCTCCAATATTTGAGACACAGCAGCACCAGCAGGGTCAACCCCACCTTGTCCTATGAAGTTGTTTCAGCTGAGGTGTTTCCACTCCCCCAAGACCTCACAGAAATGCTCAACAAATCTGTAAACCTGTTCTTGGGGGTCAGAGATCGGATCACCATTCTGCAAGTTATTTTTGTTGATGGTGTTAAAAACTGATTTATGATCACATGCTACTAAGGCAGTTTCCCTTTCCTCAACAATTCGCGACTACAGTAGAACCTCTGGTCACGAACGCTTCTGACCACAACCAAATCGGGTTCCGACCAAAAATTTCTAAAATTTTTAATCTGGTCACGAACACATACTCGGGTGGCGATCAAACACAGCCACGGCCGATTCCCCCTTTTTGTAAGCGCCAAATTTCCTGTTGTTTGTTTACAAACAACAGCGACCCACGTGTGGCCGCTTGCTCAGTTAGTCTCGCTTAGTAATCGGTCTCGGTCAGACGTGCGCTCATTCGCTGTGAACTCTGTGAGTGTAGTCATACCCCTCCCCCCTCATTCAAGCCGCAATTTAGAGAGCGAAAGTGCTGAGTACGTAAATCGCTAACATAAGAAACCGTTAATCTCTTCTCGCATTATTCATATGATGATGCGGTGAAGTAAACGTTCATACGATATTACGGCGAATGCTTCCAAAAACAATACTGTACCCAAATATTACTGTTAACTTACTTTCAATAGAAACATGAATTGCTCATACAAATATTCTCTCTCTCTCTCTCAGAATCGACAGACTGATGTAGCAGACGGAACAATCATCTTGTTGACTGATTCAAAACCTTAACGCGGCAATGTTAGTTTTTTCTGTTGTTCAAGGTTTTGTCAGTGTTATTCAATGTTTTTACATTTAGTTTACTATTACACTGAATTCTATGGCATAATTAACTATTTTTGTGCTTAAAAATCTTTTAAAAAACAATATTTATATACAGTTCGTAGGAGTCTGGAACGGATTAATCGTATTTACATACAATCCAATGGGGAAATTAGGTTCGAGTCACGACCAAATCGGGTTGCGACCAAAGTTATGGAACGAATTATGGTCGTGACCAGAGGTTCTACTGTACCACTAATTCTTGCAGCACCGTAAGGCTGTCTGAATTTCCAAGCGAAGGCTGCTGTAAGCCTCCTCATTCTTGGACATGGAATGTTGTAAACGTTGGGAGTGGATCTGCTGCTTACTTTCAACTAGCCGGAACACCTTCTCTGTTATCCATAATTTCTGGGGAGCTCTGGACTGCATACCCAATGCAGCAGTAGCAGCTGCATGAGTCGCTGTCTTAAAACCCACCAATTTCCCCTCGGTGTCAGGATTTGGGAGGGGGCTTTGCCAACTCCAGTTGCAAGTGATGATTCAATTCCCGCTTGCCACCTTCATCAGCTAAACAAGACCAGACCATTGTGGGTTTGAGTAAGGTCCTTGATGGATGATAGCCACCACAGTGAACATATGGTAGGCACATCTTACAGATGACAAGCTGATGGTCAGTAGGAAAATTTGCTCCACAATAGGTATTGGTGTCAAGGATGTGGGCTCGCATTTGCTGTTCTGTAACTATGTAGTCCAGCAGATGCTTTTGCATGGACCTGGCGTGCATTCATGATGTGTGAACGTGCCAATGCCGGAAGAACGTTATGGTGATTAAGTCCATGGGCTGCACAAAAATCTGACAGCCTCTTACCATTGTTATGGAGCTGATCTGGCCCATGCCTTCCAATCACTCCAAAGCAGGTGTCCACATCATGAGCCGTTCAGGCATTAAACTCACTTAAGAGGATGACTCTATGCCGAGGGGCCACTTTAGTCAGCACCTGGGACAGGTCAAAGAAGGCATCTGACTCATCAGCCTTGCCTGCATCCCGCTGCTGATGAGCATCTGCTGTGGGAGCTTAAGCCACCACCACAATATCTCTCCTTCCGTAGATCGGGAGGCAAGCCCACAATAGCCTGGGACTCACAGATTCCCACACCTTTTGTTCAAAGGAAGTGCCACTCCCTGTTGTTTGGCAGTTTCCTGCTCCGAGTGGAGAACTGTCCACTCCTCATAGTGACTGGAGTCAGAACCAGTCCACCGGACCTTTGGTATACCACAGAGGTCTAAGTGGTACGGGTCCATTTCCCGACAGAGGAATGGAAGCAGCTCCTCTGCAGTGAGCGTTTGGACATTCGACATGGCTAATGTCAATGCTATTCTGGTGTTTTTTTAAAAACCCCGTGGAGAGGAATAGAGTCTGGCTCCACCAACTGGGTTTTTGCCAGGATGCATCATAGATGACTCGCCTCCCTGGGCCTCAAGCACAAGCTTAAATTGGGGTTTTCAACATGGTTACTGATATAAATGAGTGCTAAAGTGGAGGGGTTACCATCTCCTTGCTAGGTCCTCCTGTGTTCAAACAGTGAGAATAGGCGTGCCTAAGACATGGAGACAGCAGCACACTCGCAGGCCCAACCACATGGTTACCTCTCCTGCATTTCGCACCCATCATTAGGCCCCACCTCCTCCCTTATCAGACCCCACCCTTTGCATCATCAGCCCCTCCCCCCCTGTGCTCCCGCAGTTCTGCCTCACGCCGCTGCTCCTCCCGAATCTCACGCTCGATGGCCGAGAGCGTGTAGTTGGGCCCTCCTCCTGCGCTCACACGGTGAGAATGGATAGACCTGTAACATGGAGACAGCAGCTCACTCGCAGGCCCAACCACGCGGTGCATCTTCTGCATTCCACACCTCTTCGCATAGGTGGGGGCTCCAGCACGATGACTCTGGTGGCGCGGACGGACAGCATGGTGCCCTCGGGGAATACAGCAGAGCCGTGGGGATGGCGGCATCTGCGCTGCACCACAATGAGGCGCTCTAGTGTCGGGCCCTCGCTTGCACCGGGTCCCATTGCATCTGCACTGGATGGAGGAGAATCCCGCATGGGTACATTCACTGCACACCCAGCAGTAATTTAACCAATCTCAGAGGACACCAGCAACACCACCCAAGACCACTATAATTAACAGTAACGAGCAATATAAGCGACACAGCCAATGCCCTCTTACCATCACTACTGCAAAGCATTTGTCATAAGAAACTGGATTAAAACACTAGGTGTGGTTGCCATTGTCAGAACAAATCGTGGAGGTTGCATGTCAACCTGCGCAGCAGCTACGGGAGCTGAAGAGGGTGGGAAGCTCTGGCAATGGTGTGTGGTGACATGAACGCCTTTGGCCATGATGACATGTTAATCTTGAAAACATCAGGATCCCAGGCTTATAATTCCATTTAAGCGGCCGTCCATAAATGATGCCACGCACTGAGGGGGGGAGGGGGGTCAGACATTTGTAACGATGTGTGACGAGAGGGGGAGGGGAGGTTGGTAAAATGTGACTTCACATCAAAATGCGCAACTTTAAATCAATATTAATTAAACATAATTGTTATAACACCAATTTTGATACATTTTCATTATTAACTATTTGATCATTTAAATTTACTAAGGTTACCTTTTATTTATTCCATTAAGGAACATTTTGCTTCTCCATGGGAGAATGGAGAAGCATATATTTAGTAAATTTTTTGAATGATTGTTATTAAACATTTTGATTCTAATGATTCTACCAGGACTTTTCATTCTGTGGAATGAATATGTGGTTGTTATAATTGTACTATCCATTTTGCTTCGTTCTACTACAAAGTTTCAAGTATTTTTTATCGTTATAATTACTTTTCATATTTTATAATTATAATAAAATTTCAATATAATATTCTGAACATCTGCAGTTTTAGTTAGACGTTGAATATTTTCAAGTGAATTTTATGCTAAAATTCAGCTTTCCAACGCCTTTTTAATACATGTTTTCTCCTACAACATCAAAGTGCAGCACCACGTTAAATACGCACTACAATGACAATAGTTTAAAGTGATTTGAAGCATGTTATATTTTCAAATTAGAATTTTGGGGGGGGGGCAGAGCTTTGTGACGTCATATTTGAGGGGGTCTTACTTTTTGTGACGCCGTGTGACGAGGGGGGGGGGGGGTTAAAAAATCGACAAAAATTGCGTTATGTTATTTATGGACGGCACCTAAATAGTATTATGGAATTGCCAGAGGTGGCCCACCCTGTTTCCTCATATACCATCTGGAAGCATGTGAGATTGTTGGTTCCAGTGCAAACTCAATTGTGTGAGTTCTCAAGTCTTCACAGTAACATGGGAATCATACATGATAATTGAGATTCGACATTTCCATCTAGTGGCCTAAACGCTTGTTGAAATTTCATCTGGACATTGTACGTGAGCAACTTTGGAGAAAGTAATTTGAATGTAGTTTATGAGCCCAGCCACAGCGCTCTGGGCTGGGGTTGAGGATCAGATTACATCACCTGCTCCAAGAGTCAAGCGTGCAATAAAAAAAAAACCTCAAGTATTATAAAGCGCCTTTCAAATTAGTAAGGGTTATTGTTTGGTCAGTAAATGGAAATACTGGTCGCAATCACATTCAAACCTCTCTGTGCGCTGGTTTCTTGTTTTATCGTATCCATTGTGTGGCCTTTTGTTCTGGCTACTCAGGTTTGTACCAGATAAAACACTGTTGTATCATGCATGGCAAGGCCGTAATCATAAAATATATTGGAGGGGGGACACATCCCCCCCCCACAATATTCAAATATTCTCAAAATGTCCCCCCCAATATATTGCTTACATTTTTGCTATGCTATGTAAATAAAAACAACAATTTGCTGAACCTCTCGGCCACAATATCTGGAGTTGTCTTCATATAAATAAATGCATAGATTTCTGTTTATATGATTGTGGTTATGGTTGTACTTTATTAATCCCTAATCTCTGCCGTTACATACAATGAAACAAGAAATGGTAAAAAAAAAGTTCAAACAGAGCAATGTAATACAATACACCATTAGACATTATTGTAAAAAAAAAGTTATTGAAATTTTTTTATATTTTAGGCAGGAAATTAGTTTTCAAATTTAGATATTTTTCTGGGTTGGGACCCCCAGACACCCTGGAAGATGTTGTCCCCCCCATTGTTGACTCCATAGCTACGGCCTTGATGCATGGGTGGTTTGTCAATAACACAGTGGCCTTAAAATTAAAATATATATAAGGTGACGTTTAGGGTAATAGCTCTTCTTCATAGGACAAAAAGTTGCTTATATATTTGTACTTTTACGGCCTCTGTTATTGACAAACGAGTTGATTTTTTTTTATTTGGGCTTTTGCACCACTGCCAAAGCAGTATCACCAAATACTGTAAGTTACGTAATGAGTGGTGAAATTATTGTTGTACAGGTTCCAAACAACACACAAGCACGTGTGAACAGCACACAGCCTCTGTGGATAAAAATATGTATTTAGCAAGTGACCAAACAACAGGGTTCAGGCCTGGTCAATGTTCTGTGAAGCTGGTCCACAGTTGTCTCATTTGTTACTGGGTGATATTTGCTCAAATTTATTTTGATGGCGATCTAGGACAAGTGAACCACAATGCACCACTTTATGAGAGACTAATGATTTTTGCACGTGTACGGCGACTTTGTACACACGTGTCTGAGTTGCGAGTTGTTTGAAACCCATGGTTTTACGGCCTGCATAATCACTCTTGCCATTAGTTATCTTGTCAGTTACAACTCTGATTATCCTTGCACCACGGGACACCGCACCTTCTGCTGCTCGGCGCTGTGCATCTTCGCGTGCGCGCTGTAGGTGGATGTCTCGGCGCATGCGCAGCTCGGCTAGGCGGTGCGCGCGCCCGCCATGTCGCGGTGTGTCCTGTGATGTCACCGCGCAGAAGGACGCCAGGTGCTGCCCGTTGTGCGACGATGACGACGACGACTCGTGTCCCGCCTCGTTCTGCGGCCGCACGCGCGCCGCATGCACGTCTTGTCCCGTCCCGGCCACGAGACCCCGCGCGAGCCGCAGGCTCCGCTCCCGCGCCAGTCCTCGCAGGATCTCTCGTTCGATCGGGGTAGAGGGTGGGGGCACGCCCTGGGGGCGGAGCTCGTCTGGTGCCTCCGTATGGAGGGGGGCTGGCTCGGAGTGGCGGTGCTGGTCGCAATGAGCCGGAGGGTGGGACCTCGCGCCCCCCAAATTTCGCCGGCAGGGGCAAAGAAACGGGGCCCCCTGCCCCGTGCCCGCGGCCTCCCTGCGTTCCATGAGCAGCCACTGCGAGAGCACGCTGCGAAAGTGGGCGAGACGTGCAGGGGCCTCTCCGGGGCCCCCGTAAGACCCCGCCATCAGGCGGGCCGTCTTCCCTGCACAGAAATCTACACGTTACATAGACCCCTTCTCTCACCTAGACTCCTACTCCACATGACCCCCTAGAACCCTATTCCTCCAGACCCCTTTTCCTACAGACCTCTAACCCACATGTTCCTCGACGCCCTGTCAGTGTGCTCCTCTCACCGTTAGTAGTAGCGTGCGCACCACGGATCCTGGTAGGCCGAGTGAGTGGACTGGGATAAAGGTGATTTTAGGTTCAATCAATTAAGACGAGCTCATTCCTACTCGAAGGGACACATGTAAACGCTGGATGTGCACGTTTAAACTGAACGGGACGTATCGCAAGTGCACACGACGTGCACTGCCCGGGGCTGGGCGCTGCTCTGATGGAGCTGAGCGCTGCGAGGGCTCTCACGTTACGGCTGCGACTGGCTCGTCTTGCTCGCTCAATAATTCATCTCCACACTGTGCGCCGTGGTCCACCTCCCACTCAGCAGGCAGTGCAGTCCTCATGATTGGGGTGGACTCGGCCCAGCCATATGAATATGGAATTTCCACTACTGGTCTCCGGGCTGGAAACAGGACATTAGCCCGTCTCCGTTTTTTAGAGGGGGAAATTACTTCTCACTTAAATTAAAACGATACTGTATTGAGTTCTCGAATACGCAGATACCACCCTTTCACATACCTGACCATCCATATCCCATCAGCCACACTGCCTCTATGGCATATTTGTTTACGTTTGATTTTGTATACAGTTTTGCCTCGCTTTATGCAGGTTTGGTTTGTGCGATTTCACGTATATGCGACTCACCTATTTCTACCAAAAATTCGCTGTACATATGCGGTTGGCACTCACATGCGACGTGGGACAACATTGTGGGTAGAGGCCGACCGAAACTGAATTTCTGGTTTCGGCCAAAACCGAAACCAGACCGAAAGTAAAAAAAATACTTTCGGCCGAAACAGAAAGTTTTACTACACTTTCGGCCGAAACCGAAAGTTTAACTACACTTTCGACCGAGACCGAAACAGAAAGGTATATAACCGAAGTTACTGAACACAAGATTTATGAAATACTAGCGGTTAGTACCCGGCGTTGCCCGGGCGAAAAAGGCAAACACACATGTAGTTACACACGCAAATCCATTGATACACACACATAGAGTTACACGCACAAATGGACTCACACATATATATGTAGGACTCGTACTCGGGTTGTCTTTCTCGTTCCGTTTATTTGCTCTTTAAAGTCCACACCTTCTCATCACCGCTCCGTGTCTCCCCGTTCGCTCCGTCACGCCATCCGCCATCAACGGCGCTCTATGTCTTTCCGTTCTCTCTCCTGCTCTCCCAGAGTCCGTCACTCAGCTGCTACCCTACTCTGTATCTCTCAGATGCACTGCTACCACTGCTACCACTCACTCTACGTTCTCTTACTATCGTACTCTGTCCTATCTCTCTCCACTGCTACTGTTATCGTATCTTCTCCACTTACTCCTGCTCCTCGCTATCCCGGGCACCATCACTCCAACTCCTATCCAGACTCCAGCTTTAACCAAGACTCCCGTCTCTCTCTTGCGCTGTGCCTTTTATCCCCGTATCAATTAGTCACTATTAATTATCTCACCCCACGCTTTACCCCTCGCCCCCAGGCCCCCAGCCTCACGTGGCCTTGTTATTCCCGCCAGAGCGACGCCAGTCATTAAGCACTCACCCTCTTAGCCAATCACCGGCCTGTGTCCTCGGTTACCCCTAACACCTGTCACCCATCTTAACGACGTCCTCCTCACGCCCGACAACAACCTCGTCCTCAAATACCCCCTACTGTACACTGCTCGCTTGCATAGCAACAGACCCACAGAACGCGTGGCGCGGCATATTTTAAGACTGAACAACAACAACCGTCATTTGCCACTAAGTGGCGGTGACGTCACGACAACGCTTGTGCCAGGTTATGTGCACCTTGAGGCCACGTGAAGTGTCGAACGCCCGCTGGCAGGAGGTGACGGGGCAAACCTAGATGGCACAGGTCGACTGACTGAGACGACTGGCTGATGCACCACCTGTGGCCCCTACTGTAGCAACTTTCTGTGCTTTAGCCACCCGGCGCTCGCTCATTGTTGTGAGCGTCGCTCCTCCGCCCTCCGTTGTTGTTGGAGGGTGACTGCCTCCAACTGGCCAGTAGCGTCCTTCAGGAGCCTCCTCCACAGAGGCCGATCTTGACACGGCTGGTACCAGTTATCCGCAAGTGGACTCAGCTCCAAGTCCTCCTGTAGCACATCACTCCATGTCTTCTCCAGCCCGTGCCGCGCCCGTTTAGCCCCCTCGATCCGGCCGAACAAAAGCTGTTTAGGCATGCGGTGGCTGGCCATGCGGGCTACATTACTCAGGAAACGCAGCCTTGCCTGCCGGAGGTCACCGATGGGACTTTATCCACATCTTTCAAGGATTTGTGAGTTCCTCACACAATGCAGCCTGGTTAAACCCAGGATGGATCGTAGGCAGGCCATCCTAAATGTTTCTAACTGGCGAAGATGTTCTATTAGGGGGGTCCAAGTTTCGCAAGCGTAGAGAAGGGAGGTAATGACCGTGGCCGAGAAGACCTGAAGCTTCGTATGGAGTGATAGACCAGGTAGCTTCCACACAGCGTTACGCAGCCAATGAAAAGATAATGCAGCTCGACTGATTCGGAGTGAGACCTTTGCTGTTAAACCGGAGCCAGTCATTAGCACACTGGCAAGGTATGGGAAACTCTCCACTGTCTCCACATCTGCCCCATCACCAATTGGGAGTTGTGGGGGTGGAGTGTCCGATGGTACAATATAGCCAGGCAGGTGCTTAGTTTTGGTGGGGCTGATGGTAAGGCCCCCACCTCTTGGTGGCAAGCTCCAGGTTCAGCAGCAGCACCTCGAACTCTTCCTCCGAGTGAGTAGCAATTAGCAGATCATCGGCATACATAACGTGGTTGAGCAATAGGGTGCTATCCCTTGACCGCACCCGGGCATCGATCAGCCTCCCATTGTATCTGTAGCAGATGGGAATTCTTCTGGTACAGGCATTGAAGGCTTGACGAACTACGTGGTCCAAATATATGTAAAATAATGTGGGAGCCAGAGGACATCCCTGTTGCACCCCAAGGTGTAAAGGAAATGGCTCTGACTCACGGCTACGTAGTTAAACGCGGGGCCATTATGAAGGTCCTTAAGGATGGTAATCAGTGGGTCAGGGACTCGGAAAGCACGAAGAGAAACCCAGAGGCCAGGCCTACCGATGGTATCATAGGCCTTGAGCAGGTCAATAAAGCACACGCATGGACTAAGATGCACACATGGACCTACAGACACGCAAAGAAATGGAGTTACACTGACTAACATGGAGGCATGCACACACAACGACTAATACACACGCACATGGACTGAGACACACACACATATCGACTCACACACACAAACACATCGACTTACAGACACACACACAAATATGGACTCACACACACATAGACATGCACTTGAGGTACACACACATGGAGTTACACACACATATATGGATGTACACACATACAGCGACTCACACACACACCGACTCACACAGCAATACGTGGACTCACACACACATTGACGTAAACACACATATGTACTTACATACACACATGGACTTACACGCACACAAATGGACTGACACGCACACTTGGACTGACACACACACATAAACACTTTGACATATGTAATAAAAGGACTCGAACACTTCTCTCTGTCTTCGTGTCTTTATTCAGGTTCACGTCTTTACCCACACGGCACTCTGTTATAACTCCTGTATTTGTAGCCCCCGGCTATTCACTGCTATTATAGCTTCCTCTCCCCTCTGACTCTCTGCTTCATCTACTGTAACCTCCTCCCTGCAGACTCGCTGCTACCCCTATGCAGACTCCCGCTGCTACCCCTATGTGCAGACCCTCTGGCTGTCACTGTATGCAGACCCGCTGCCCACCCTCTCTGTGCAGCCCCGCTGCTGACTGCAGCCTCCTCGCTGCTTCGGGTCGGTCACCGCCGGCCAACGGTGCCGATCCTCGCTCCCCCCGTGTTCGTGGCGATCTCGCCACACCCCGCTTCGCCCTTCGTGGCCTTCCTCTGTTCCTGGTTCCCCGTCACTCCCCTTGCTCTTCCGGTTCCCCTCCTTCTATACTCAACCCCTCTGCCCCCCACGTGACCTAACTCCTCCCCCCCTGACGGCGCCTCAGAAGGGCCGTTTACAACCGCATTACATCACCCTCCCCCCTAAAGAAAATCCAGCCGACCTCGGCTGAATTGCAACCTGAAAAGCAATGCGGGTGTAAAGGGCCAACACGCAAAAAGACACGAAGCATTGAAGAACATTATAACAATAACACAACACAACACAATCTAACGAAACGTGAGGGATTTCGAGCGAGTACGGGTAGCCGGGCCGTCCCGGACGGTCGGCGGCCCACCCGCCGAGCGGGAACGTGGAAGGGTTTTAGGGGCGACGGGCGCAAGTTCTTCCGTCGCCATTGGAGGCCCGCCACTGTCCCGCTCGCGTCCAGAAACATCCCGTACTCGCGTCCGCGGAGGGATAGGAAGAGCTGCAGGTCCCGTGGGTTCTGCGGCTCCGGTCGGCGTCCCACAAGCGGAAGGTCCTCCTCCCTGCGCTGTCACGGCCGGATTGTCTGTGAAGGGTACGACAGGCGCTCTCGCCAGGTCAGCAGACACGGGCAAGGTCGAGTCGGCAGCAACAGACCCCGGCAAGGCAACTTCGGGAGATGACGCATCCGGCCGTGGGGCAATGTATGGCTTCAACCGGGACGTGTGCACGAACCAACGCCGTGCACCAACCTGAACACGCGCCGACTGTGGGTTGGGAACCTCAATGAGGCGGACCGGACCCTGCCAAGGTCGATGTAATTTAGGAGATGTACCTGGCCGCACCTGTGGGCAATGAAGCCAGGCCAGGTCCCCCTTTTTCCAGGGACACTCCCCCTTTGAACGTCGGGCACACCGCTCATTCCTGGCCTGAGCCTTGGCAGTAGCCATGCGGGCATTTTCCCTCGCCTCAGCGACACGCCGAACGTTGTCCTTAATATACTCAGGAAGAGGCTTAACAGGCCCCCTCGCACCGGTTCCCAACTGGTCATGAATCGGCGGCACGTTCTCACGGCCGTACATAAGGAAAAACGGCGAGTATCCAGTAGCCGCGTGCGGCGTCATGCGATACGCCGAAAGCACCCCAGGGATATGCAAATCCCAATCAGATTGGTTTTCCCCGACTGTATGGCACAGCATGGCGGACAGAGTCCGATTCAACCGTTCCACCATACCATCCGTTTGCGGGTGGTAGGGGGACGTCCGTATCTTTTTAGTTCCAAGAGCCGCACACACCTCCCCCAACAATTTAGACGAAAAGTTACGTCCCTGATCCGTAAGGAGCCTCTCCGGAGCCCCTTTGTCCATTACATACCCAAATAGAAAGGCGTCAGTGATAGACGCCGCTGACTGGTCAGGCAAGGGCCAGGCCATCGGCCAGCGAGAGAGGTACTCCACCCCCACCAGTAAATACTTATTCCCTTTAGCTGATGGCGGAAAGGGTCCCAAAATATCTAACGCCACCAGCTCATTAACCCGAGATACTTTAATCGATTGTATCGGCGGAACATATGGATGTTTAGGCGGCTTACGGCGGGCACAATCGGGACACGCGCGAACGTGACCGACGACATCCGTCGTCATGCCGTGCCAATAATAGTCTCGTTGCAGCGTCAATAGGGTTTTCTGCACCCCCAGGTGTAAAAGTGTGTCACAGTGCAAAGATCTAATCAGCTCATAGCGCAATGACGCGGGCACAACGAGACGCCAGTGTTCCTGTATCCCTTCCCTCCACATCAGTAACCCATCTCGGAGAGCAGTTTCCGAATTACCACCCGCACCGACTTCCTTACCCGCCCTCTCCGTTCGTTTCCGTAACGACACCAAAGAATCGTCCAACATTTGCTCCCGAATCCACACAGACCTTGGAAGACGCAAAATCCCGTCAGCCGGTCCCCCTTCAACCGGTCCCGGTGTAAGCGGAGGTTCGAGAACATCCACTGCCCGCGCGACAGGCTGAGGGGGGGGCTGAGCCGGTCCACACCTATGCGTCCCCGACGCACACGCACAAGGGGATTGTTGCGGCAACCTGGACAGTGCGTCCGCGTTAGCGTGACGCACACCCTTCCGATGGTGAATTTGGAAGGAGAATTCTTGCAACGTGTCCAGCCATCTCGCCAATTGTCCGGATGGCTGGTCCATCTTAAGAGCGTACTGCAAGGCCGCATGGTCCGTTCGGACAATAAACGACCGACCGTACAGATACGGTCGAAATTGGCGGAGAAAATACACAATAGCCAAAAGTTCCCTGCGAGTGACGCAGTAACGAGTTTCCGCGGGAGACAAAACCCGACTCCCGTACGCCACCACACGCTCAACACCACCTTTTGACTGGGACAACACCGCCCCAATCCCGGTGTCACTCGCATCAGTATCCAGAATGAAGGGATGTTCAAAGTCCGGATAATCCAACGTCGGCGCAGTAGCCAGTAGATCGCGCAGGCTCCGAAACGCCGCCTCCTCCGGCGGTCCCCACACAAATTTGTGCCCCTTCCCAGTAAGGAGATGCAAAGGCCTGGCGATAGTAGCGAAATTCGGAACAAACCTCCGGTAATATGAGGCGAACCCCAAAAACCGACGCACATCACCCACCGTGGCGGGGGTTGCCCAATCCCGGACACACGCAGTTTTCTCTGGATCCGTGGCCACCCCGTCCGCACTAACAATATGTCCCAAATATCGAACGGAACGTTGCAGTAGATGACATTTCTTAGGCTTGAATTTCAAATTAGCAGAACGCATTCTGGCAAAAACGGCCTCCAACCGCAATAAATGCTCATCAAATGTGCGGCTGAAGACAATAATATCATCTAAATAAATGAGACATGTCTCCCACTGCAACCCCGTCAATACCAACTCCATCAATCTCTGAAAGGTGGCAGGGGCTGCATTCAACCCCATCGGCAGACAGTTAAATTGGAACAACCCCTGCGGCGTACGGAACGCTGTCTTTTCCCGCGAGGGCTCGTCAAGGGGAAGCTGCCAGAAGCCCGAAGAGAGATCTAGCGTTGAAAAAAACTTAGCCCCTGACAAGGCGTCGAGAGAATCGTCCATACGCGGCAGGGGATACGCATCTGCCACCGACACTTTATTCAACTTCCGAAAATCCACACAAAATCGTAATTTACCATCTTTCTTTTTAACCAACACGACAGGCGCGCCCCACGGGCTATTAGACGGAGATATAATATCCGCTTTCAACATGTCTTCCACTGCCCCTCGCACGTGCTCACGCTCAGCCGGACTCATCCGACGCGAGTTCAAGCGGATAGGGGCCGCGTCCCCCGTTTCGATGTGATGAGAGAGCAGCGAGGTGCGTCCCAAGTCCAAATCGTCCGAGCTAAACACATCGGAATAGCTCGCTAATAATTTATGAATCGCACAACGCTGCTCAGCGGAAAGGCCCGAATTTTCCGCACATAGTTCGGCGATCCAACGATCGTCCACCCCTCCGTCGTGTGAAACACCACCCACCAGCCCCCCGTCCGGAATGTCACTCTGAGCCGTAAACGCCGTAGTGGCGTGTGCCACAACGGTACCAGCCGGCACACACACGCTTTCAGAACTCGCATTTAACACCTGCAAAAACGGGCGTTGATCCGGACGAACAATGGTTTGCGCCCCCACCAGTGCCAATCCGCCCGTAACAGCGGCGGACGGCGACAGCAAAATTCCACAAGCACCCTGCCGACCCGGAACCGGCTTCCGGTATCGTAGGGGAATGAGCATCTGCGAGCCAGGTGGAATATCAACTGAAACTTCCGATAACGCCTGCACCTGGGCAACCGGAGCCGGTCGCCCCCAGGTGGACTGTAAAAACGCCAATTTGCGGCCCCCTGGTAGTTCAATGCAATTTTCATTGATTCTAATTAGAATGGGCATCTTAGCCAAAAAATCCGTGCCCAACAAGCAAGGGACCGCCAGGGACCTCGAAATTAACACAACGCCCGAGGCCGAGACCCCCCCGATAGAAATATTAGCGTCCACCTGTCCCACGATGCCCATACTACCCCCGTTCGCAGCGATGCAGGAAGCGTAAGCCGGCCTCACGGCCCCCGGTGGGATGTTCAAAAGATGGAATATGACATCCGAAATAATGGTCGCGGACGCCCCGGAATCCACCAAAATACGCACGTCCACCCCTTGGATCGACCCCGGTACAGTGGACGAACCTGTAGCGGCCGCGACAACCCGCCGAGCCAACTTACGCCACTGCGTTATCGAACGACTAGGCGCAGATACTGGCCTCCCATATTTTAGAACATCCGCGTCGCACAACAACGGCGATGAGTGAGGTGTCAGGCCTTGCCGGGTGTCTGGTGCGCACCGACTTGCCTGTGCCGGAGGGTCTTTCTTTGGGACGTCCGCGATCGAGGCCTCCTGCTGGGGCGGCCCCGGAACCCGGGCCCAGCAGTCCCTGGCGTAGTGGCCCCGACGGCCGCAGCGGAAACAGTCGACGTCGGGTCGGCGCGCAGCAGGCACCCCGTCCCGACTTGGCCGCGCCGGCGGCGGAGCCCGCAGCCCCGGCCCGCTTCGAGCCGGCCACGGAGTGGAGGCGGCCGACAGCTCCTTTGGGCCGGTCGCATCCGGCACGTACACGGCCTTTGTAGGGTCCCACCCTACGGCCCCCCCATCGACGACAGGACCGCCCGTCCACGCCGTGACTTGTTTCCAGCGGCGGAGATTGAACTGGGCGTCCAAACACTTGGCCGCGGTCCGGGACGTGAGTTTCTCGTGACCGCACGCCGGCATAGGAATGCCCAGATCCCGGGATAACTCCAACATCTTCCCCAAGATGAGAGGTTCCAGCAGGTCAGGCTCCGTCTCCGGGTAAGCGGCCATCGCGAGTTCCAGCACGGCGCCCCTGTACGCTACAGGCGACTCCTCCGGTGCGCGTTGCCGCTGCACGAAGCGGCGATGGGCGTCATCCGGTGGCTCGTACGCGTCCGCCATTTCGTCGAACACTCCACGCAATGTTTTCTTCTTCGCAGCTTTTATAGAGCGAAAAAAACGAACAGACTCATCGTCAAGGAGAGTCGGAAGCACCTCCAGCGCCTCGGCGTCCGTCCACCTTGCCGTTCGTACCGCCGCCAAAAATCGACAAGCGAACGCACTCCAATCGCCCCCGATGGAGAACTCCTTAACAGTTGTAAGGTGACGACTGCGGCTCCTTGGCCTGCTTCCGTCCGTCACCGACTCTTCCGGCGGCAAGTTCAGCAAGGCGTCGCAACGCGGTGTCGCCAAGATGGCGGACGATCCTCGTGGCGGCCCCAAAATGGCGGCTTCCCGCCTTCCGTGGTGCGCCACGCCCAAGATGGCGTCTTCACGCCGCGTGGCCGATGGCGGCGCCATCGAAGACGACCCGGGCTCCTGCCGATCACCACCATCACCTTCCAACGCCGCCCTTGGCGTGACAAGGTCACACAACTCCGTGATGACGGTTTTTAGGGTCGCCAGTTGCTCCGCCATCCGGGTCCATCTTAAATCTTCGTCCTTCAACGCAGATGGGTCGGACGCAGCGGCAACCTCCTCCACACCCGGGCCCTCACGGATCTCTCCCTCCGCCGAAGTGAAGCCGACCTCAGGAGGAAGATCGTCGTCGTCCGATGATGAAGCCGACGCCGGAGATGGGATATTCTTCTTCCTCAGTTGTTTCGCCATGCCGTTTCACTTCTGACTCCAGTGTAATAAAAGGACTCGAACACTTCTCTCTGTCTTCGTGTCTTTATTCAGGGTCACGTCTTTACCCACACGGCACTCTGTTATAACTCCTGTATTTGTAGCCCCCGGCTATTCACTGCTATTATAGCTTCCTCTCCCCTCTGACTCTCTGCTTCATCTACTGTAACCTCCTCCCTGCAGACTCGCTGCTACCCCTATGCAGACTCCCGCTGCTACCCCTATGTGCAGACCCTCTGGCTGTCACTGTATGCAGACCCGCTGCCCACCCTCTCTGTGCAGCCCCGCTGCTGACTGCAGCCTCCTCGCTGCTTCGGGTCGGTCACCGCTGGCCAACGGTGCCGATCCTCGCTCCCCCCGTGTTCGTGGCGATCTCGCCACACCCCGCTTCGCCCTTCGTGGCCTTCCTCTGTTCCTGGTTCCCCGTCACTCCCCTTGCTCTTCCGGTTCCCCTCCTTCTATACTCAACCCCTCTGCCCCCCACGTGACCTAACTCCTCCCCCCCTGACGGCGCCTCAGAAGGGCCGTTTACAACCGCATTACACATACACACACACATGGGGCGTTGTCAGTTAGAAAAAGACAGACACACACATGGAGTTAAAGGTTAAAGACACGCATGGCTCTACACGCACACACATATGGACTCAAAGACACACACATTGACGGGCACAACAATCCCCGATGATGGCACAGCTATCAGTATGGCAGTACTATGTATGAGGAAATAGCGTGACGTGAGCGATGGAAACAATAGAAATTTATTGAAGAAATAATCAGAAATCACAGACTGGCAGTAGACCGTGGCAGCGTCATAAAAGACAGCAAAAAAGGGAAAAATGAGCAACCTAAAAATCCAAAAGGAGTTTTGTGCACTCAAACATAATTATTGTAACATGTCAACTTGTTTCATAATGGTAAACAATGAAACCTGAGTTATCTGCACACAATATCTGGCAAGGGATTTGTTTAATAATAATAAGCAATGAACGTGATTAATGATCTGCACACAAACATTATTATTGTAATGTTTGTGAACTAATGTGTTTAACAATAGTAAACAATGGACTTGAGTTGTTAGCGTAAGAAGCAAGGAACTTTGTACTTACCATAGCCATGTTGAGGCCTTGTGCCATGCGTAGCCCCCGTCCTGGCCTACACTGGCGAGGCGGTGGAGTTGGCACATTGCCAGGCTAGGGGCTGGGCCGCTACCCCCCCACCCCAGCATCCCTCGCTCGTGCAAGAATAATGGTATGTAAGCACTAAAATATTATTATCTACGGAGTCTGTACTATAAATTGGACGCATCATGTTAGGGAGGGGCGAAGAGGACATGACACTGTGAAGGAATATCCACAGCGTTATGTGTGTATGTGTTGGCTGTAAAACGCGTAAAAGGAAATGTCCTCGTGAGCTCGAGCTAACGCGCATCACTTGGCAGGGTCTGCCCCCCCACGCAATTGGCCTCACTTGGTAGGGTCGATGGCGTGCAATAAGTAAATAATTAATAATAGAAACGGCACAAATGTGTTAATTAAACTACTTTAAAGTTTACGGATGGGAAAACGGAATAGCCTATTCCCACCGCGGGGCTTGGGGCGTGCCGCCTGTAATTTTTTTTTATACGTAAAGCCCACCATCCGAGAGCCAAATCCCCCGCAAGCGCGAGGAGACTTTTATATATAAGAAAATGTCATGATGCAATGCTACTTTAATTAGAAATAAATCTATAACTAATAATTCAAACAAACGAATGTTGTAGTTAAGAAACAACAGTTTTTCCGCATTCAACCAGACAGGCTGCCGTGTGTTGACCGATCGTATATACATTAGCAGACCATGGTTACGGCTGTAACCTCGCTCCCAAGCTGCTGCTGCTGACGTGTGTGTGTGTTTGCAGCCTATCGCATAGGATTGCCGAGTGCCAACTGACCGGCCGATAGGCAGAGTGATAGACGTAGCACGAGCGTTATATTCTAAAAATAGATCTTCGATTGACGAATGACGACCGAAAGTCAATATCAGTTTCGGCTGTGTCCACACTCAGCTTCCCTTCTAGCCCCGCGCACTTCCCCCCCAGCCTCACATCGTTTTCCCCTAGTGCTCACGCGGCCGCCCCTCCCCCCTACTCCCCCCTCTCTATCCCCTTGCTCCTCCGGTCTACTTGCACTTTTTTCTGTTTTTCCCCCATGTCCACACTCAGCTTCCCACTTCTAGCTCCGCCCACTTCCCCCCCCCCCAGCCTCACGTCCTCTTCCCCTTGCGCTCACGCGAACCCCCCTCCCCCTATCCCACACCCCCTCCATCTCTCTCTCTCCCCCCTTGCTCCTCCCCCCTTTCTTACCTATGTAGTGACATAGGACGACACTACTGTGTCAGCCCGTACGAGGGCTGGGGGCCCCAAGGGGGTGCCTGGGGGGTCACGTGGTGGAGGGACCCAGACCTTCCCGTGAGGTGGGAGAAGGGAGGCGTGGCCTGCGAAGGGACACGTGGCCTGGGCAGAGCCGGCCACGCCTGGGCGGAGCCGGCCACGCCGGAGCGGATATAAGCGGGGTGTGGATGCAGAAGCCCCGGGGCTGTTGAACTCCGAAGTGAAGACGACATCATCGGTTCTCAAGTCCCGGGTCGTCGTCCTGGACCAGGCAACCCGTTGCCTGCCTGGTCCACTCTGTGTCGTGTTCCAGAGTGTTAGTGAGTTGAGGAAGGTGGTCACCACCTCATGTACAGTGTTATATTACTTACCGTTTAATAAATAGTGTTGCCTCCAAGCTGTGTGTGTGTGTGCACCTAATTCGAACCCACTACATTTGGTGTCAGAAGTTGTGGAAAAAGAAATATTGCTAGGTGTTATCCTAGGGAAGTAAAATGGGCACACGGAAAACACGCCTTCGTACGACGGGGACGGCGTGACGACCGTCGCTGCGGGGGCTGGCGGGGGAGGCCCGGGCATGCGGGCCACGCGGTGGGGCCGCCATTTCGGTGGCTGGCCGGGGCGCTGTTCCCACCAAAATGACGCTCCCGCCAACTCGGCGGCTGGTCGTGGCGCTGTTCCCACCAAAATGCCGCTCCCGCCAAATTGGCGACTGGTCGTGGCGCTGTTCCCGCCACAATACCGTTCCCGCCAAATCGGCGGCTGGTTGTGGCGCTGTTCCCGCCAAAATGCCGCTCCCGCCAATTTGGCAGCTGGTCGGGGCGCTGTTCCTGCTGCCAAAATGCAGTTCTCACCGACATCAATGCCTGCGGAGGGGGAGTTCCACACGTTCGGGTGGCGCCCCCGTCTTCTGCTCGAGCGCGACAGGTGGATGGGTTTGCTAGAAGAGGCCGTATTCACCATGCAAGATTCTTCGGGGCGTCCCAGTGCTCCACCTTGCCGCCCTCCGCTATTCACAGTTTGCCAGGCGAGTCGTGACATGACATAAGCACCCGGCCCCAAGAAAAAAAATAATAATAATAACTTCACCCATCTTGCGTGTGCCGGGTTGCGATTGCGTGTTTTTTTTTACTCGCTAGTTTGCGGAGCGTGTTCGTCCGGTTGTGTGCGTGACAAATTGACGCGGCGTCCGTGCGGGTGTCTGCTTGTAACAGTGTTGTTGTTAATTACGGCGTCAAGATCATTGTCTTCAGGGGGCAGTTAATGATTCATTCGTTGTTGGGTGTCCCGAGCTCCGTTGATATCCTGTGGGTTGCCGTGTTAATGACTCGTGTTGTTACATCGTTTTGTTGCGAAATAGCGATTGTTATTGTGTATACTGTATGGAGCTTCGCTCGTGATTGTTCACGTGTAATTGTCAGAAACTTTGATCGTCATTGTTGCCAAGGTACAGACCGTATGGAGCTTTGCTTGAGAGTGTTAACAGTGTATGGACTGTTGGGTACTTGCTTGTGATTATTTACTATGTACGGATTGTCTGGAGTATTGATTGTGTGTGTTGCCATGTGGGGACTGGATGGAGCATTGCTCTAAATGATTGACTGTACGAACTGCGTATACTGCATATACTGCATATACTGTATTAATCAATTCGGCGATTCTTGGGTTTTGTGTCTAGTTTTTTTGCTCTCAAAATTCGAATGCCCTGAGTCCCATGGTTAATGTTGAAGGGGATTTTGAAATGACAGGTTGGGTGTGTTTCAAACTCACTGGTTGGTTCCTGTCCGTTGTTGCACAGATGATGTCTTTCGTGCGGGAATGTCCCTTGTGTTCTACATGGATCGGGGGTGCGTTTCAGTTAATTGCCGCCAAATTGCGTTGCTCTCTCAACTCGGTTGGTACAGCTGCATGCTGCAATGCGAATCTCGGAGATGATGTGCACGGATACGGGATGTGAGGTGTATTGTTGTGACCATTGAATATTCGGGATCGTCACAAATTGTGCGTACCTGTTCGGCATTGGATCAGTTCTGTGGGGGATCCTAATTCAAATTGTATGTGTTGTGATGGTGTTAAGTTGTGATTGTGTGGGGGATAACTGCCTTGGTTTGTGGCTCTGCCGTCATTGGTATGGAGCATTTCAATTGCGATGGTGACATGTTGCCAGGGATTTGGAATTGTGGTGCTGGCTGTCACCTATCTTGGGGCGCAGATCCTGACCAGGATGGCCCAGTGAGTGTTGCGTGTCTAACACGAACGTTGTGGTCCCGTCATGCTGTGTCTGACGGCTTGACCTGACAGCCCGGAGATCGAGACACTCCGTGGCATGTCTAGCCTAGTGGGCTGTGCGCTCACATGGCTCAGAGAGTGTGGTCCCGTCATGCTGTGCCTGACGGCTTGACCTGACAGCCCGGAGATCGAGACACTCCGTGGCATGTCTAGCCTAGTGGGCTGTGCACTCACATGTCTCAGAGAGTGTGGTCCCGTCATGCTGTGTCTGACGGCTTGACCTGACAGCCCGGAGATCGAGACACTTCGTGGCTTGTCTAGCCTAGTGGGCTGTGCGCTCACATGGCTCAGAGAGTGTAGTCCCGTCATGCTATGGCTGACGGCTTGACCTGACGGCTCGGAGGTTGAGACCCTTCGTGGTGCGTTCGGAGCTGTAGGCTCGCCCTGACGGCCCGGAGATTGAGACACTCCGAGGCGCGTTGAAACAGTGGGCTGGAGATTCGTAGTGGTCAGGTGTAGTTGTCCCGTTACGTTGGGACTGTATCCCTCAGTTGTTAGGGTGCATATTGTACAGTGAGTGAACGATGGGTCATCTCAGCTCGGTCAGTACAGCTATATGTTGCGATGCGAGTCTTGGAGAGAGACTGGGTTAAAATTCCCCCGATACGGCTGACGCGTGCTACTGGTTGTGACGCGCGTCGGAAAGGCGGTGGGGTGGTTATATAGAATTCCCCCCCGATATGGCCGACGTGCACGGTTTTAGGATGGAGACGCCACGTCGGAAAGGCGGGGGGTGCTAACGGGTGACATGTAATGTCTGTGGTGGTCCTCAGTGAGGGTTGCTGGGACGCAAGCACAGATAGCCTTGGAGATGCGATTTTGCGCGTGCGGCCGCCATTTCTGGGCAAGAGCAGGCAGATTTATTTTGTTTGTGTCATGTCGATTTGAAATATATATGTAATGCTAGCATAAACAGGGTGGTTGCTGGCCTCCGTGCCAATCACATGGCCCGGAGCATTGGGGGGCGGAGCCTGGTCGGCGGAGCGTGTGGGAGGAGCCACTGCTCACCTCGGCTCCAATGGGAAACGAGGTGAACGGGGGGCGGAGACGGGGGCAGCACGGGAAGGAGGAGTCAGGGTCACGTGATGGGAAGGATATAGGGAGAGAGCCGGAAGAGATCGGGGAGTTGGAACGGAGCGAGAATAGGGGAAGCCACGCTGGGCAGTGCGGGAGGAGCGGCGCCATCTGCCACATGGTCGAAGATGCACACCGTCGGCGAGCGGTGTACGTGGAGTAGACGGGGCTAGCGGTGTGTGAGGGGCTAGCAGAGTGTGCAGGGCACACGTGGCTAGTGAGTGACAAGTGGAGTGTGCGGGGCACACGGAGCGAGCGGTGTGGCTGGCGGCGTGTGCGGGGCACACGGAGAGAGCAGAGCGGCCACCAGCGAGTGCGGGCCACACGGAGTGTGTGCGGGGCCCTCGGCGGAGGCGGTGCGGGTCCGGCCGAGGACCAGCGGGGTGCGATACGAAGAACCTAAATAAACGACAACGGAGACCGAGAGAGCCTGACAGAGTCGTTTATTACATATATTTAAAAATGTAGATACTGGAGCAGCCCTGAAGTGCGACTTCTTTGCCCAGTACATGGGTCGACCTTGAAGTACGACTTCTCGACCCAGGACGTAGACAGACGTCCGGATTAGTGTGTGTAGAAGGGTGCTAGACATGTTGGCGTACGTGTTTGAGATCACTGGCAAGCTCTTAAGGCTAATGGTTACTCCGACTACACAATCCGCAAAGCCATCACTCCAACCATCAAGAAGGATCCTGTTGAGGAGCCTTTCAAAACAATCACCTTACCCTACATTGCTGGGGTCACAAAAAATATCTCTAAAATCCTGATAAAACACAAGATCCAGGTCCGATTGAACACAGTACATAAAATCCGTGATCTGGTCCCGTCTGTAAAAGATGTGGTTCCAGACATACAGTACCCTGGCGTCTACAACTAAGTTGCCTCTGTGGTAGCAGTTACATTGGAGAAACCAAACGACATGTCTCGGACCGCATCCGTGAACATAAAGCAGACTTGAAACACGGTAGGACAAACAACTCAGCCGTGGCAGATCACTGTTACAATTCAGTGGGCTCACGTGATATTGACTTCTCCAAGACAGAGGTTCTCTGCAAGCCATCTGGCTACCATGAGAGATTCGTTCATGAGGCGATCCACATATACAAACACAGAGACAATTTCAACCGAGAAGATGTGTAATAAAAGGACTCGAACACTTCTCTCTGTCTTCGTGTCTTTATTCAGGTTCACGTCTTTACCCACACGGCACTCTGTTATAACTCCTGTATTTGTAGCCCCCGGCTATTCACTGCTATTATAGCTTCCTCTCCCCTCTGACTCTCTGCTTCATCTACTGTAACCTCCTCCCTGCAGACTCGCTGCTACCCCTATGCAGACTCCCGCTGCTACCCCTATGTGCAGACCCTCTGGCTGTCACTGTATGCAGACCCGCTGCCCACCCTCTCTGTGCAGCCCCGCTGCTGACTGCAGCCTCCTCGCTGCTTCGGGTCGGTCACCGCCGG
The DNA here is from genome assembly GCF_015708825.2 of Lethenteron reissneri. Classification (NCBI taxonomy): domain Eukaryota; kingdom Metazoa; phylum Chordata; class Hyperoartia; order Petromyzontiformes; family Petromyzontidae; genus Lethenteron; species Lethenteron reissneri. Next base: position 384,857 of record NC_083818.1, read on the forward strand.
CCAACGGTGCCGATCCTCGCTCCCCCCGTGTTCGTGGCGATCTCGCCACACCCCGCTTCGCCCTTCGTGGCCTTCCTCTGTTCCTGGTTCCCCGTCACTCCCCTTGCTCTTCCGGTTCCCCTCCTTCTATACTCAACCCCTCTGCCCCCCACGTGACCTAACTCCTCCCCCCCTGACGGCGCCTCAGAAGGGCCGTTTACAACCGCATTACATCACCCTCCCCCCTAAAGAAAATCCAGCCGACCTCGGCTGAATTGCAACCTGAAAAGCAATGCGGGTGTAAAGGGCCAACACGCAAAAAGACACGAAGCATTGAAGAACATTATAACAATAACACAACACAACACAATCTAACGAAACGTGAGGGATTTCGAGCGAGTACGGGTAGCCGGGCCGTCCCGGACGGTCGGCGGCCCACCCGCCGAGCGGGAACGTGGAAGGGTTTTAGGGGCGACGGGCGCAAGTTCTTCCGTCGCCATTGGAGGCCCGCCACTGTCCCGCTCGCGTCCAGAAACATCCCGTACTCGCGTCCGCGGAGGGATAGGAAGAGCTGCAGGTCCCGTGGGTTCTGCGGCTCCGGTCGGCGTCCCACAAGCGGAAGGTCCTCCTCCCTGCGCTGTCACGGCCGGATTGTCTGTGCCGGAGGGTCTTTCTTTGGGACGTCCGCGATCGAGGCCTCCTGCTGGGGCGGCCCCGGAACCCGGGCCCAGCAGTCCCTGGCATAGTGGCCCCGACGGCCGCAGCGGAAACAGTCGACGTCGGGTCGGCGCGCAGCAGGCACCCCGTCCCGACGTGGCCGCGCCGGCGGCGGAGCCCGCAGCCCCGGCCCGCTTCGAGCCGGCCACGGAGTGGAGGCGGCCGACAGCTCCTTTGGGCCGGTCGCATCCGGCACGTACACGGCCTTTGTAGGGTCCCACCCTACGGCCCCCCCATCGACGACAGGACCGCCCGTCCACGCCGTGACTTGTTTCCAGCGGCGGAGATTGAACTGGGCGTCCAAACACTTGGCCGCGGTCCGGGACGTGAGTTTCTCGTGACCGCACGCCGGCATAGGAATGCCCAGATCCCGGGATAACTCCAACATCTTCCCCAAGATGAGAGGTTCCAGCAGGTCAGGCTCCGTCTCCGGGTAAGCGGCCATCGCGAGTTCCAGCACGGCGCCCCTGTACGCTACAGGCGACTCCTCCGGTGCGCGTTGCCGCTGCACGAAGCGGCGATGGGCGTCATCCGGTGGCTCGTACGCGTCCGCCATTTCGTCGAACACTCCACGCAATGTTTTCTTCTTCGCAGCTTTTATAGAGCGAAAAAAACGAACAGACTCATCGTCAAGGAGAGTCGGAAGCACCTCCAGCGCCTCGGCGTCCGTCCACCTTGCCGTTCGTACCGCCGCCAAAAATCGACAAGCGAACGCACTCCAATCGCCCCCGATGGAGAACTCCTTAACAGTTGTAAGGTGACGACTGCGGCTCCTTGGCCTGCTTCCGTCCGTCACCGACTCTTCCGGCGGCAAGTTCAGCAAGGCGTCGCAACGCGGTGTCGCCAAGATGGCGGACGATCCTCGTGGCGGCCCCAAAATGGCGGCTTCCCGCCTTCCGTGGTGCGCCACGCCCAAGATGGCGTCTTCACGCCGCGTGGCCGATGGCGGCGCCATCGAAGACGACCCGGGCTCCTGCCGATCACCACCATCACCTTCCAACGCCGCCCTTGGCGTGACAAGGTCACACAACTCCGTGATGACGGTTTTTAGGGTCGCCAGTTGCTCCGCCATCCGGGTCCATCTTAAATCTTCGTCCTTCAACGCAGATGGGTCGGACGCAGCGGCAACCTCCTCCACACCCGGGCCCTCACGGATCTCTCCCTCCGCCGAAGTGAAGCCGACCTCAGGAGGAAGATCGTCGTCGTCCGATGATGAAGCCGACGCCGGAGATGGGATATTCTTCTTCCTCAGTTGTTTCGCCATGCCGTTTCACTTCTGACTCCAGTGTAATAAAAGGACTCGAACACTTCTCTCTGTCTTCGTGTCTTTATTCAGGTTCACGTCTTTACCCACACGGCACTCTGTTATAACTCCTGTATTTGTAGCCCCCGGCTATTCACTGCTATTATAGCTTCCTCTCCCCTCTGACTCTCTGCTTCATCTACTGTAACCTCCTCCCTGCAGACTCGCTGCTACCCCTATGCAGACTCCCGCTGCTACCCCTATGTGCAGACCCTCTGGCTGTCACTGTATGCAGACCCGCTGCCCACCCTCTCTGTGCAGCCCCGCTGCTGACTGCAGCCTCCTCGCTGCTTCGGGTCGGTCACCGCCGGCCAACGGTGCCGATCCTCGCTCCCCCCGTGTTCGTGGCGATCTCGCCACACCCCGCTTCGCCCTTCGTGGCCTTCCTCTGTTCCTGGTTCCCCGTCACTCCCCTTGCTCTTCCGGTTCCCCTCCTTCTATACTCAACCCCTCTGCCCCCCACGTGACCTAACTCCTCCCCCCCTGACGGCGCCTCAGAAGGGCCGTTTACAACCGCATTACAGATGGATTCTGGCTCAGCAATCATTGGAAGGACGTAATAAACCATTTCGGATCTTAACTGATTGTGTTCACGTTTACGGTGACTTTCACACCGCGTTCCACTCACTGGCATTGACTATATATCTTGTATTCTCCACAGGGAATGGATTCTTTGCTCGGCTGCAAGTCTCCTATCACTACTCTCCCATTAACATATTTCGTTGCTTCCTCTTAGTATCTTTCACGCGACGGTCAATGGTACAGTGTATAGCGGATTGTATAATAATAAATAGTATAAAATTGTAATGTTTAATACAATGTACAAAGTAATATATAGTATCGTAATTGTATAGTGAATATACAGCAGTATGATATACATTAGGGTGGGTAGAATAATACATAGTGTAATATTGCAATGTATAAGGTATAGGGTAGTGTATAGTAATACAGTATATAATTTAATGTTGGGTTTGTCTATGGCAGTATATAGTACGGTGTAGACTCGTGATATATTAGAGATTAAAGTTTAGCTTGAATCATATTATACTTTTTTGCGACATAGAATTGTAATGTATTGCTTACTGTTAGTAGCTCAGCTTAGTGGAGAGTATATTTAGTATACTGATGATACTATGTAGTTTATACTTTAGTTATTTACGTGGTGGTTTAGTTACTGCAGCTACATACTATTAACATTCCTTCCCTTTATTAATGTTACCCCTATCCCCTCCCTTTGATGCTGCTAATCCTGCATAATGCACGGGCATAATGACTTTAAACCCCCCGACAAACCTCCTACGCATTTCACAAGTAGTACTAATCACATATCTGCATTTCCCATACATATGCTAAATTCGTATTGATATGCAAAGTATTTTGTCAAGGTGCCCTTCCCCCCTCCATCCCAGCTTAAATAGTCGCTCCAAGCCTGGGGTGTGTCATTCAGACTCTGTCTTCTCGACAGACCTGTTCTCCACCTGAGGATGGCTGCTTGCGTTGTGACCAAAACGTCGTGAGAACGGACGAACCGTTGCGTACAAGGGCTGGGGGCCCCAAGGGGGTGCCAGGGGGGTCACGTGGTGGAGGGACCCAGACTTTCCCGTGAGGTGGGGGAAGGGAGGCGTGGCCTGCGAAGGGAGGCGTGGCCTGGGCAGAGCCGGCCACGCCTGGGCGGAGCCGGCCACGCCGGAGTGGATATAAGCGGGGTGTGGATGCAGAGCGGGGCTGTTGAACTCCGAAGTGAAGACGACATCATCGGTCCTCAAGTCCCGGGTCGTTGTCCTGGACCAGGCAGCCCGTTGCCTGTCTGGTCCACTCTGTGTCGTGTTCCAGAGTGTTAGTGAGTTGAGGAAGGTGGTCACCACCTCATGTACAGTGTTATATTACTTACCGTTTAATAGTGTTGCCTCCAAGCTGTGTGTGTGTGCACCTAATTCGAACCCACTACACCTATATAACCTTTTGCCACGGCAGCTCTCCCGCCTACCTCAGCATTTTCTTGCTGTGGGTGTTCCACGTGATGAGGATCGCTTGTGTTGCGATCGAAACATCGTGATTTGTTTTATTTTATGTCGACCTACATGACTTTACCAAAAGAACCATAGAGTGTGGATTACTGCAGTCACGAATGCTTCAAATCAAGTTTGACCACGTAGTTTGTGAAGCCTTCAATGTCTGTACCGGAGGAATTTCCATCTGGTACAGATACAATGGGAGGCTGATCAATGCCCGGGTGTGGTCAAGGGATGGCTCCCTATTGCTCAACCATGTTATGTATGCCGATGATCTGGTAATCGCTGCTCACTCAGAGGAGGAGTTGGAGGCACTGCTGCTAAACCTGGAGCTTGCCACTAAGAGGTGGAGCCTTACAATCAGCCGCACCAAAACTAAGCACCTTGCCAGGGTATGTTGTACCATCGGACACCCCACCCCCACAACTCCCAATTGGTGATGGGGCATTTGTGGAGAGAGTAGAGAGTTTCCCATATCTGGGCAGTGTGCTTATGACCGGCTCCGGTTTAACAGCAGAGGTCTCACTCCGAATTAGTCGAGCGGCATTATCTTTTCATCAGTTGCGTAATGCTGTGTGGAAGCTACCTGGTCTGTTGCTCCGCACGAAGCTTCAGGTCTTCTCGAGCCACATTCATTCCCTCCCTTCTCTATGCTTGTGAAACGTGGACCCCCCTAATGGAACATATTCGCCGGTTAGAAACATTTAGGCTGGGCTGCCTACGACCCATCCTGGGTTTAACCAGGCTGGATTGTGTGAGGAGTTCACAAATCCTTGAAAGATCTGGACAAAGTCCCATTGGTGCAAGGGTGGCACAGTCGGGTTTTTTACAATCGGGTTTAATTGTCTTTTTATATTAAACCCGATCATCTGAGATTGGGAAAAATCCGGTTTAATTGGTTCTAATTGCGGCATCCGAGCAGAACTTCTCAACGATGGGCTTCATCCATTCCAAACTAAGGAACTCACTGGCGCCCACGATTGTGGAGAAGCTCGTGTTCATCAAGACCAACCTGCCCGCATTCTTCGACTACCCCGTGCCCGACGGCCCCGAGTACGATAGCACCGACGAGGAAGCAGGCTAAGCCTATCAGAGTTTCGTATTCATTAAACAGTTTTAATTCCCCGAAATCGGGTTTAATTGTATTAAAGAAAAAATACGATGCCTGCCGCTAGAAAAATCGGGGGTTATTCACCCATGCATTGGTGAGCTCCTCCGGCAGGCGTTGGCTGGGCCATGTAGCCCGCATACCCAGTCACTGCATGCCTAAACAGCTTTTGTTCGGCCGGATCGAGGGGGCTAAATGGGCGCGGCACGGGCTAGAGAAGAGATGGAGTGATGGATTGCACTCTCATGCTCACATGTCCTTTGGATTGCATCTCTCATGCTCACATGCCCTTTGGATTGCACTCTCATGGTGCTAATCTCTCATTAATACTGCTGTTGTGCGCATATGTGGGCATGATACTCTTATGTCAATTTGGTGCTTAACGAGGTCTGTCCAGCCCACATCCGAATCATGCTCACTAAACACGTCAGCGTACTCCCGCAGTAACCCTCGTAGCTGATCAGCCTCTCCCTTGGGTAGATCTGCCCAGGGTACCTGTAGCGCGTCAAGCAGGGGAACGACCTCCACCCTGGGGGTCAGGCCGACCCGCCACGCCAGGTCCTGGTTGTCCTCGGGGCGGCAGGGGTCCTCAGCCCAAAGGGCGAACACCGAGCTACTAGAGTGCAGGGGGTACACTATGACTATCGTGGTGCACCATCGCAGCATTGCTGGGGTACTTTGGGGGTTAAAAACTCGCAGAAACAGCCCTTTTACTCCATCCCAGCTGAGGATCGTCGGATGTTAGCTTAAGCTCATCGGCAGATGGCGGGGGTTTTAGATCCACCGTCTAGTATGCGTCACAAGTTTGCGGCCCAGCGACGTGAGGATTCCGAGACATCTCTTGTTTTTCGCACCGCTCTTATTTTGCTTGCGCAGGCAGCTTACCCTAGAATGGACAAGGAGGGGTTGGATGCCTTAGTTTTGGACCGCATGCTAGGGTTGGCCCAGGAGCTCGACGTCACACTTCCAGCTACCGACGATGATGGCTTGACGTCGCTGCGGGTCGCGAGGTCTTTTCAGACTCACCTCATTGGCAAGCGCAGGGCGAAGGTAGTGGCGTGTGCGGGTCCGGCTAAGGAGGAATCGGACGATTAGGGGGAGCCCTCTCAGGCTTTTGAGTTGCTTAACGAGGGCGGCTGGAAGAAGAACCGTCCGGGACGGAGGGACAATCGTGATCAACGGATGGGGGCCTCATCCAAGCCTGCGTCATCCCCCGTCGTGTGCTTCAAGTGCGGCTATCCGGGCCACATCTCCAAGGGGTGCAGCACCGATCCTGGGAGTACATCCCGGATGCTGGCGTCTTCGGGGCGTCCCTCCTCCGGACCACAGGGCTCACAGGCGAGTCGGGCTGCACCTCACATCCGGCCCTCGCATTCACATCACGCATCGATGACGGACGTTGATCGCCACTCGCGGGGGGGGGGGAGGGCCGTCAGCTTGCACAGTGGGGCGTGTACGTCGAGAATCGGCGGTGGATGGGTGGCCATTACGACCTGCTCAGTGGTCGGAGTTGGGCCAACGTATTGTGGCGGTGGCCATGGCTTCGTCGGCTGTCATCGGCTCATTGCAGGGATGGAGGTGCGGATGCTGGTTGATACGGGAGCATCCGCTACCATTATATCTGAAACCATTTTTGAATGCTTGCCCACTAAATCGGCTAACCTCCGTCCAGTTGATGTCCCGAGTTTTGCAGCAAATGGCAGTTCCTTGGGTATTGTGGGTCAAGTGTTGGCTACCGTTGCCATTGGCGATATTCAATTAACCGGGCCTGTGCTGGTCTCTGAATCATTGGCAGTTCCCTGCTTGCTCGGTATGGATTTCCTTGGCAAAATGCCCCTAAAAATCCTCGTCGACCAGGGGTGCCTGGAATTTCCATCCGGCCATAGGATGGTCTTTTTGCCCTCCCCCACTCGACTGGGAAGAGTAAACGTGGTGGTTCCGGCGCTCGTGTGGATACGGTTCAGATTCCCCCTGGAGCGCAAATGCTCGTGCCCTTGTGTCTCAAGCCATTTCCTGCAAAAGTCGGTGCGATACCTTTGGTCACGTGGTCAGCGAATCGGGAATAGCGACGGACCCTGACAAAACAGCGTGCGTGCGTAGGTGGCCGACCCCCAAAACGGTGGGCGAGGTGCGCAGTTTTGTGGGGTTCGCCTCCTATCACCGCCGATTTGTACCTGGCTTTGCCACTATAGCCAAACTGCTCCATGTCCTCACTGCCAAGGGCCAAAAATTTCGTTGGGGAGTCGAAGAAGAGGTGGCATTTGTAGCTTTATGGGAGGGATTGGTCAAGCACCCCCTCTCCACTATCCCGATTTCTCACGACCCTTTCTTCTCAACACAAACGCCAGTGACACCGGGATTGGCGCTGTGCTATCCTAGGTCGTTGATGGTATCGAAAGAGTGGTGGCATATGGAAGTCGTGTGTTATCACCTGCTGAACAACGATATTGCATGACGCGCCGGGAATTGCTGGTCATCGTACATTTTGTGCAGGAATACCGACCGTACCTCTATGGGAGGGCGTTTCAGGTGCGGTCGGATCACGCGGTCCTTCAGTATGGACTACAGGTGGAACAACCGTCCGGGCAACTATCGAGGTGATTGGAAGTCCTGCAGGACTATACCTTTACGGTCTTGTACAGGAAAGGGGTTCGCCATAATAATGCGGACGCTCGTTCAAGGTTACCGCCTCGCACCTCATATGCATGCCTCATGGGCGAGAGCGTGACCCACCAATTGACGCGCAGCTCAGACCAACGCAACAATGTGCTAAAATGGCTGACCCCATGCAGCTTACCCTGCAACGGTTGGCAGAGGCTCGGGAGGCGGCTAGGGGCAACTCGGCCCTGAGGCAGGCGGCCAATGAACGGCTTTTCAAACCACACCTGTCCTCAACAATATGGGCACCGGGAGACAAAGCGTGGCTCCACTGCCCCCAGGTCCCAGTGGGCACCTCTCCCAAATTGCACAGGCCATGGCAGGGGCCTGTGGAAGTAGTGGAAGTCAGGAGTCCTCAATGCGTGCGGATTCAATTGGGTCGTCGCCGTTGGTTTGTGTACCCGTCGCGGCTGAAACGTTTTTTTCCACCTGATGTGGACTCTTCATCTCCACTTCCCGAGGGCCGGGTGTCAGGTCGGCCTGACGAGCTGAAGCGCGTGTCGGCTGATGTCTCGCCTCAGGGCAGTTTTGTAATTCCGCCCACATGGTCCACGCGTCTAGCGCCCTCGACGTCGCAGGGGGTTCCGGTCCACAGAGAACGGGGAAGTCCGAGGACACCATCACCTGACCCGCCGCTTGACACGCTCCCGCCTCGGGGGGTGCCAGGGGCTTCGGGTCATCCTCCGGCTGTTCCCGGATCCTCCAGGGGACCGCTTGATGGGCCAGCGTCGAGGACTCGGGCAAAGACTGCGCTGTTTAAATGACCATCCTTTAGAGTCCAGGTGCACTGGCACTCGGCAGTCGTGGGTGCCAACCCCGGCCACATGGGTCAATGGCTGATCCGGGCTCATTGTATGTTCGGGCACGGCGCCACATGTGCGGGGGGGTGTTGTCTTGGAGATTGGTCTGCCTTGTAAATAGTTATAATCTTTTGGGGGGTCAATTGATCCCGGTATGTTCTCTGGTTCGCCTTGTTCTATATATTGTGTAAATAAGTATTTAGCTTAGGCCGAGTTAATTGTTATTATTGTTATTGTTGCGTTGATGTTGGAGGCCCACGCGTTACGTTGTATATGAAGGTTGGTCAGCTGAGACGGCTGAGTTTCACAAAGGGGGGGGGGCGGTGATGTAGGGACGTAAATGGCGTCCCTGGGGTGTGACTGTTGTGAGGAGACACGCTCCCTCACCTGCACTTACCTACCGATGGGGTCTCGAGGGGCCTGTCACGCTGGCTCGGGCTCCATCGGGAGAGGCAGGGGAAGTGACGTGGCAAGAGGCGGGGTGGGGCCACGCTCAGTGAAGGGGAAGGGAAGAGGCGGGGCCTTCGGACAGTGTCGAACAGTCGGTGTGGGGAACTGATGGTGGATGGTCACGCCGGGGGAAGTGGGAGCCGACGGTGTTAGGGCTCCAAGTATGAAGAATCCTCCCTCTCTCTCGTTGGGGTCTAGAGTAGCCTTGTTGTAGCCGATACTGTTAAAGTGAATAAAGTGTGGTGCCTCCTATCCCAGTGTGTGCCTCGTCAGACACGCATTACACATGCGCACCTCACACACACCCTCAAATTACCAACACCACACCGCCACTGCAGCTCTATGCTCACTCTCTCGCGCACACCGTCCGCCCCACGCAGTCGCACCACACACAAATTGCAGACACCACGCCGATGTTCTACTCACACACAGAAATCACACTGCGCCGATACTCGGAACTAAAAGTTTATTAACGGCGCAAATACACTCTACCTGGAGGGGGAATATTTTGCGAGAAGAGCTTAGCCTAACTCTGCCTATGAACCCAGTCACTCAAACGTCCTACCACGTACCTCATAGTTGTACTCACAGCGTCGCATGGACGCTGTGAGAGTCGAAGGGAGAAGGACGAGCGAAAACCTCACCTATCACTGCCTCGTAGCAGCACTCGCTGGCAACACACAGATGCTGCAAGCGGCTCGAGGAGGCAGGACGGCAGGGAATGGGTCTTGATGGCCCGGAGATTGAAGACAACTGACTTACAATCATCCTGGGTTACTCTTTTTATTATCTAAACTTCAAAGGCCCAGGGTGACGTTGTACCGCACAGACAATCGTGTGCTTACCCGCGCCGTCGTCCACCGTTTCTACCGTGTTGCCTAATGCCCTCACTTCAAAGGCCCAGGGTGGCATTGTACCGCGCGGACAATCGTGCGCTTACCTGCGGTTACCACTGCCCCCCCTCCCCCACTTGTGACCGGCGGGCGGCGGCGGCCACCCATTATCCCTTTGTCTTCCGCTCTTCTCGCTCAGGGTTCCGTCCTCCGTTCTCCCTCCCCGAGTTGTACTTTATTGCGGTTGGCCCAGGGAACCTTTTCTTTCTGCGCCCATATAATTTTAAACCAATTTTAGGGGCATCGCAATGTAACCTGCCCTGCGAGGGTCGGCCAATCTCCTGGCAACGGGAAACCGTGGTACTCTCCCTGCAGGTGCGCTTTGGATTAAAACCGGATGTAGCAGGCAACCCCCCGCCAGGACACTGCGTGGGTGCGCTGCGTGCGGGTTTGTGTTTAGTGCGGGGGTCGGGAGAGAATCGCGGCGCTTGCGGAGTTGCTTCGCGTGGCACCACATATTTACGCGATCAAACTAAAATATATATCTATTATGGATAATATTGGTCGCAATAGCCTACTACGTGTTAAACTAACGAAGCGAGTTATCTCGCGGTGGAGAGATGTTATCTCCCTCGCCTGGTATGCAGGAGGTCGTGTGTTCTATCCCGGCCCTGACAATGCCTGCTGTGTATTGGGAGTTTGCATGTCTCTCTCCCCGTGGTCCCGTTAAGTTTTTTTCCGGGTTTTATGGTTTTTCCCTCCACATTTAGAATCAACATCACCACATGTTTCGAGTGTTTGGCTGCTGCCACACATTCTCTAATGGTAATGTCAGCCACTTCGTTGGGCTATAATTTGTGGCCAGGTCGCTTCTGAAAAAATAGCTAATAGCTCGGTGGGCCTTAGCTGCTAAAATAAAACGTGAAATAGTTGTTTTAGTTTCGAGTTATTTAGTGTACAGCGTCTGTAAATCGATGGGAGGATCGCAAAAAACGATACGAATCGATTGTCCGTGACTCCGCCTTTGTGTCGCCGCGTACCCGGATGTCGACGCGCGGGGCAATGCGGGTGACGTCACCATAGCAACGAGACGGGGAGAGAAGCAAACAGGTCAACTCACGCTCCTCACTCGCTCCTCACACTCCTTCCTCACTCACTCCTCACTCACTCCTCACACTCCCTCCTCACTCACTCCTCACACTCCCTCCTCACTCACTCCTCACACTCCCTCCTCACTCACTCCTCACTCACTCCTCACATTCCCTCCTCACTCCTCACTCACTCCTCACTCACTCCTCACTCGCTCCTCACACTCCCTCCTCACACTCCCTCCTCACTCACTCCTCACACTCACTCCTCACACTCCCTCCTCACTCACTCCTCACACTCACTCCTCACTCACTCCTCACACTCCCTCCTCACACTCCCTCCTCACTCACTCCTCACACTCCCTCCTCACTCACTCCTCACACTCACTCCTCACACTCCCTCCTCACTCACTCCTCACACTCACTCCTCACACTCCCTCCTCACACTCACTCCTCACACTCCCTCCTCACTCACTCCTCACTCCCTCCTCACACTCCCTCCTCACTCACTCCTCACACTCCCTCCTCACACTCCCTCCTCACTCACTCCTCACTCACTCCTCACATTCCCTCCTCACTCCTCACTCACTCCTCACTCACTCCTCACTCGCTCCTCACACTCCCTCCTCACACTCCCTCCTCACTCACTCCTCACACTCACTCCTCACACTCCCTCCTCACTCACTCCTCACACTCCCTCCTCACTCACTCCTCACTCACTCCTCACATTCCCTCCTCACTCCTCACTCACTCCTCACTCACTCCTCACTCGCTCCTCACACTCCCTCCTCACACTCCCTCCTCACTCACTCCTCACACTCACTCCTCACACTCCCTCCTCACTCACTCCTCACACTCACTCCTCACTCACTCCTCACACTCCCTCCTCACACTCCCTCCTCACTCACTCCTCACACTCCCTCCTCACTCACTCCTCACACTCACTCCTCACACTCCCTCCTCACTCACTCCTCACACTCACTCCTCACACTCCCTCCTCACACTCACTCCTCACACTCCCTCCTCACTCACTCCTCACTCCCTCCTCACACTCCCTCCTCACTCACTCCTCACACTCCCTCCTCACTCCCTCCTCACACTCGCTCCTCACACTCCCTCCTCACTCACTCCTCACACTCCCTCCTCACACTCCCTCCTCACTCCCTCCTCACACTCCTCACACTCCCTCCTCACACTCACTCCTCACACTCCCTCCTCACTCACTCCTCACACTCCCTCCTCACACTCACTCCTCACACTCCCTCCTCACTCACTCCTCACACTCCCTCCTCACTCACTCCTCACACTCACTCCTCACACTCCCTCCTCACTCACTCCTCACACTCCCTCCTCACACACTTCTCACACTCCCTCCTCACACTCCCTCCTCAATCCTCACACTCCCTCCTCACTCACTCATCACACTCCCTCCTCACACTCCCTCCTCACTCCCTCCTCACACTCCTCACACTCCCTCCTCACACTCCCTCCTCACTCCCTCCTCACTCCCTCCTCACACTCCCTCCTCACTCACTCCTCACACTCCCTCCTCACTCACTCCTCACACTCCCTCCTCACTCCCTCCTCACACTCCCTCCTCACACTCCCTCCTCACACTCCTCACACTCCCTCCTCACACTCCCTCCTCACTCCCTCCTCACTCCCTCCTCACACTCCTCACACTCCCTCCTCACACTTCCTCCTCACTCACTCCTCACACTCCCTCCTCACACTCCCTCCACACTCACTCCTCACACTCCCTCCTCACTCCCTCCTCACTCCCTCCTCACTCCCTCCTCACTCACTCCTCACACTCCCTCCTCACACTCCTCACACTCACTCCTCACACTCCCTCCTCACACTCACTCCTCACACTCCCTCCTCACTCACTCCTCACACTCCCTCCTCACACTCCCTCCTCACACTCACTCCTCACACTCCCTCCTCACACTCCTCACACTTGCTTCTCACACTCCTCACACTCGCTCCTCACACTCCCTTCTCACACTCCTCACACTCCCTTCTCACACTCCTCACAATCCTCCCCTCACTCTTGCCACTCACTGCTCATACTCTCACTGCTAACCCTATCGCACCTGTGGTGTGATGGTGATGGTGGTGAGGCATGGTGGTGAGGCTGTGTGGTGATGGTGGTGAGGCTGTCTGGTGATGGTGGTGAGGCTGTGTGGTGATGGTGGTGAGGCTGTCTGGTGATGATGGTGAGGCTGCGTGGTGATGGTGGTGAGGCTGCGTGGTGATGGTGGTGAGGCTGCGTGGTGATGGTGGTGAGGCTGTGTGGTGATGGTGGTGAGGCTGTGTGGTGATGGTGGTGAGGCTGACTGGTGATGGTGGTGAGGCTGCGTGGTGATGGTGGTGAGGCTGTCTGGTGATGGTGGTGAGGCTGTGTGGTGATGGTGGTGAGGCTGTGTGGAGATGGTGGTGAGGCTGTCTGGTGATGGTGGTGAGGCTGCGTGGTGATGATGGTGAGGCTGTGTGGTGATGGTGGTGAGGCTGTCTGGTGATGGTGGTGAGGCTGCGTGGTGATGGTGGTGAGGCTGTGTGGTGATGGTGGTGAGGCTGCGTGGTGATGATGGTGAGGCTGCGTGGTGATGGTGGTGAGGCTGTGTGGTGATGGTGGTGAGGCTGTCTGGTGATGATGGTGAGGCTGCGTGGTGATGGTGGTGAGGCTGTGTGGTGATGGTGGTGAGGCTGCGTGGTGATGGTGGTGAGGCTGTGTGGTGATGGTGGTGAGGCTGTCTGGTGATGGTGGTGAGGCTGTCTGGTGATGATGGTGAGGCTGCGTGGTGATGATGGTGAGGCTGCGTGGTGATGGTGGTGAGGCTGCGTGGTGATGGTGGTGAGGCTGTGTGGTGATGGTGGTGAGGCTGTGTGGTGATGGTGGTGAGGCTGACTGGTGATGGTGGTGAGGCTGCGTGGTGATGGTGGTGAGGCTGTCTGGTGATGGTGGTGAGGCTGTGTGGTGATGGTGGTGAGGCTGTGTGGAGATGGTGGTGAGGCTGTCTGGTGATGGTGGTGAGGCTGCGTGGTGATGATGGTGAGGCTGTGTGGTGATGGTGGTGAGGCTGTCTGGTGATGGTGGTGAGGCTGCGTGGTGATGGTGGTGAGGCTGTGTGGTGATGGTGGTGAGGCTGCGTGGTGATGATGGTGAGGCTGCGTGGTGATGGTGGTGAGGCTGTGTGATGATGGTGGTGAGGCTGTCTGGTGATGATGGTGAGGCTGCGTGGTGATGGTGGTGAGGCTGCGTGGTGATGGTGGTGAGGCTGCGTGGTGATGGTGGTGAGGCTGTGTGGTGATGGTGGTGAGGCTGTGTGGTGATGGTGGTGAGGCTGCGTGGTGATGATGGTGAGGCTGTGTGGTGATGGTGGTGAGGCTGCGTGGTGATGGTGGTGAGGCTGTGTGGTGATGGTGGTGAGGCTGTCTGGTGATGGTGGTGAGGCTGTCTGGTGATGATGGTGAGGCTGCGTGGTGATGATGGTGAGGCTGCGTGGTGATGGTGGTGAGGCTGCGTGGTGATGGTGGTGAGGCTGTGTGGTGATGGTGGTGAGGCTGCGTGGTGATGGTGGTGAGGCTGTGTGGTGATGGTGGTGAGGCTGCGTGGTGATGGTGGTGAGGCTGTGTGGTGATGGTGGTGAGGCTGTCTGGTGATGGTGGTGAGGCTGTCTGGTGATGATGGTGAGGCTGCGTGGTGATGATGGTGAGGCTGCGTGGTGATGGTGGTGAGGCTGCGTGGTGATGGTGGTGAGGCTGTGTGGTGATGGTGGTGAGGCTGCGTGGTGATGGTGGTGAGGCTGTGTGGTGATGGTGGTGAGGCTGCGTGGTGATGGTGGTGAGGCTGTGTGGTGATGGTGGTGAGGCTGTCTGGTGATGGTGGTGAGGCTGCGTGGTGATGGTGGTGAGGCTGTCTGGTGATGGTGGTGAGGCTGCGTGGTGATGGTGGTGAGGCTGCGTGGTGATGGTGGTGAGGCTGCGTGGTGATGGTGGTGAGGCTGTGTGGTGATGGTGGTGAGGCTGTCTGGTGATGGTGGTGAAACTGTGTGGTGATGGTGGTGAGGCTGCGTGGTGATGGTGGTGAGGCTGCGTGGTGATGGTGGTGAGGCTGCGTGGTGATGGTGGTGAGGCTGCGTGGTGATGGTGGTGAGGCTGTATGGTGATGGTGGTGAGGCTGTGTGGTGATGGTGGTGAGGCTGCGTGGTGATGGTGGTGAGGCTGTGTGGTGATGGTGGTGAGGCTGTGTGGTGATGGTGGTGAGGCTGACTGGTGATGGTGGTGAGGCTGCGTGGTGATGGTGGTGAGGCTGTCTGGTGATGGTGGTGAGGCTGTGTGGTGATGGTGGTGAGGCTGTGTGGAGATGGTGGTGAGGCTGTCTGGTGATGGTGGTGAGGCTGCGTGGTGATGATGGTGAGGCTGTGTGGTGATGGTGGTGAGGCTGTCTGGTGATGGTGGTGAGGCTGCGTGGTGATGGTGGTGAGGCTGTGTGGTGATGGTGGTGAGGCTGCGTGGTGATGATGGTGAGGCTGCGTGGTGATGGTGGTGAGGCTGTGTGGTGATGGTGGTGAGGCTGTCTGGTGATGATGGTGAGGCTGCGTGGTGATGGTGGTGAGGCTGCGTGGTGATGGTGGTGAGGCTGCGTGGTGATGGTGGTGAGGCTGTGTGGTGATGGTGGTGAGGCTGTGTGGTGATGGTGGTGAGGCTGCGTGGTGATGATAGTGAGGCTGTGTGGTGATGGTGGTGAGGCTGCGTGGTGATGGTGGTGAGGCTGTGTGGTGATGGTGGTGAGGCTGTCTGGTGATGGTGGTGAGGCTGTCTGGTGATGATGGTGAGGCTGCGTGGTGATGATGGTGAGGCTGGGTGGTGATGGTGGTGAGGCTGCGTGGTGATGGTGGTGAGGCTGTGTGGTGATGGTGGTGAGGCTGTGTGGTGATGGTGGTGAGGCTGACTGGTGATGGTGGTGAGGCTGCGTGGTGATGGTGGTGAGGCTGTCTGGTGATGGTGGTGAGGCTGTGTGGTGATGGTGGTGAGGCTGTGTGGAGATGGTGGTGAGGCTGTCTGGTGATGGTGGTGAGGCTGCGTGGTGATGATGGTGAGGCTGTGTGGTGATGGTGGTGAGGCTGTCTGGTGATGGTGGTGAGGCTGCGTGGTGATGGTGGTGAGGCTGTGTGGTGATGGTGGTGAGGCTGCGTGGTGATGATGGTGAGGCTGCGTGGTGATGGTGGTGAGGCTGTGTGATGATGGTGGTGAGGCTGTCTGGTGATGATGGTGAGGCTGCGTGGTGATGGTGGTGAGGCTGCGTGGTGATGGTGGTGAGGCTGCGTGGTGATGGTGGTGAGGCTGTGTGGTGATGGTGGTGAGGCTGTGTGGTGATGGTGGTGAGGCTGCGTGGTGATGATGGTGAGGCTGTGTGGTGATGGTGGTGAGGCTGCGTGGTGATGGTGGTGAGGCTGTGTGGTGATGGTGGTGAGGCTGTCTGGTGATGGTGGTGAGGCTGTCTGGTGATGATGGTGAGGCTGCGTGGTGATGATGGTGAGGCTGCGTGGTGATGGTGGTGAGGCTGCGTGGTGATGGTGGTGAGGCTGTGTGGTGATGGTGGTGAGGCTGCGTGGTGATGGTGGTGAGGCTGTGTGGTGATGGTGGTGAGGCTGCGTGGTGATGGTGGTGAGGCTGTGTGGTGATGGTGGTGAGGCTGTCTGGTGATGGTGGTGAGGCTGTCTGGTGATGATGGTGAGGCTGCGTGGTGATGATGGTGAGGCTGCGTGGTGATGGTGGTGAGGCTGTGTGGTGATGGTGGTGAGGCTGCGTGGTGATGGTGGTGAGGCTGTGTGGTGATGGTGGTGAGGCTGCGTGGTGATGGTGGTGAGGCTGTGTGGTGATGGTGGTGAGGCTGTCTGGTGATGGTGGTGAGGCTGCGTGGTGATGGTGGTGAGGCTGTCTGGTGATGGTGGTGAGGCTGCGTGGTGATGGTGGTGAGGCTGCGTGGTGATGGTGGTGAGGCTGCGTGGTGATGGTGGTGAGGCTGTGTGGTGATGGTGGTGAGGCTGTCTGGTGATGGTGGTGAGGCTGTGTGGTGATGGTGGTGAGGCTGCGTGGTGATGGTGGTGAGGCTGCGTGGTGATGGTGGTGAGGCTGCGTGGTGATGGTGGTGAGGCTGCGTGGTGATGGTGGTGAGGCTGCGTGGTGATGGTGGTGAGGCTGTATGGTGATGGTGGTGAGGCTGTGTGGTGATGGTGGTGAGGCTGCGTGGTGATGGTGGTGAGGCTGTGTGGTGATGGTGGTGAGGCTGTGTGGTGATGGTGGTGAGGCTGACTGGTGATGGTGGTGAGGCTGCGTGGTGATGGTGGTGAGGCTGTCTGGTGATGGTGGTGAGGCTGTGTGGTGATGGTGGTGAGGCTGTGTGGAGATGGTGGTGAGGCTGTCTGGTGATGGTGGTGAGGCTGCGTGGTGATGATGGTGAGGCTGTGTGGTGATGGTGGTGAGGCTGTCTGGTGATGGTGGTGAGGCTGCGTGGTGATGGTGGTGAGGCTGTGTGGTGATGGTGGTGAGGCTGCGTGGTGATGATGGTGAGGCTGCGTGGTGATGGTGGTGAGGCTGTGTGGTGATGGTGGTGAGGCTGTCTGGTGATGATGGTGAGGCTGCGTGGTGATGGTGGTGAGGCTGCGTGGTGATGGTGGTGAGGCTGCGTGGTGATGGTGGTGAGGCTGTGTGGTGATGGTGGTGAGGCTGTGTGGTGATGGTGGTGAGGCTGCGTGGTGATGATGGTGAGGCTGTGTGGTGATGGTGGTGAGGCTGCGTGGTGATGGTGGTGAGGCTGTGTGGTGATGGTGGTGAGGCTGTCTGGTGATGGTGGTGAGGCTGTCTGGTGATGATGGTGAGGCTGCGTGGTGATGATGGTGAGGCTGGGTGGTGATGGTGGTGAGGCTGCGTGGTGATGGTGGTGAGGCTGTGTGGTGATGGTGGTGAGGCTGTGTGGTGATGGTGGTGAGGCTGACTGGTGATGGTGGTGAGGCTGCGTGGTGATGGTGGTGAGGCTGTCTGGTGATGGTGGTGAGGCTGTGTGGTGATGGTGGTGAGGCTGTGTGGAGATGGTGGTGAGGCTGTCTGGTGATGGTGGTGAGGCTGCGTGGTGATGATGGTGAGGCTGTGTGGTGATGGTGGTGAGGCTGTCTGGTGATGGTGGTGAGGCTGCGTGGTGATGGTGGTGAGGCTGTGTGGTGATGGTGGTGAGGCTGCGTGGTGATGATGGTGAGGCTGCGTGGTGATGGTGGTGAGGCTGTGTGATGATGGTGGTGAGGCTGTCTGGTGATGATGGTGAGGCTGCGTGGTGATGGTGGTGAGGCTGCGTGGTGATGGTGGTGAGGCTGCGTGGTGATGGTGGTGAGGCTGTGTGGTGATGGTGGTGAGGCTGTGTGGTGATGGTGGTGAGGCTGCGTGGTGATGATGGTGAGGCTGTGTGGTGATGGTGGTGAGGCTGCGTGGTGATGGTGGTGAGGCTGTGTGGTGATGGTGGTGAGGCTGTCTGGTGATGGTGGTGAGGCTGTCTGGTGATGATGGTGAGGCTGCGTGGTGATGATGGTGAGGCTGCGTGGTGATGGTGGTGAGGCTGCGTGGTGATGGTGGTGAGGCTGTGTGGTGATGGTGGTGAGGCTGCGTGGTGATGGTGGTGAGGCTGTGTGGTGATGGTGGTGAGGCTGCGTGGTGATGGTGGTGAGGCTGTGTGGTGATGGTGGTGAGGCTGTCTGGTGATGGTGGTGAGGCTGTCTGGTGATGATGGTGAGGCTGCGTGGTGATGATGGTGAGGCTGCGTGGTGATGGTGGTGAGGCTGCGTGGTGATGGTGGTGAGGCTGTGTGGTGATGGTGGTGAGGCTGCGTGGTGATGGTGGTGAGGCTGTGTGGTGATGGTGGTGAGGCTGCGTGGTGATGGTGGTGAGGCTGTGTGGTGATGGTGGTGAGGCTGTCTGGTGATGTTGGTGAGGCTGCGTGGTGATGGTGGTGAGGCTGTCTGGTGATGGTGGTGAGGCTGCGTGGTGATGGTGGTGAGGCTGCGTGGTGATGGTGGTGAGGCTGCGTGGTGATGGTGGTGAGGCTGTGTGGTGATGGTGGTGAGGCTGTCTGGTGATGGTGGTGAGGCTGCGTGGTGATGGTGGTGAGGCTGCGTGGTGATGGTGGTGAGGCTGCGTGGTGATGGTGGTGAGGCTGCGTGGTGATGGTGGTGAGGCTGCGTGGTGATGGTGGTGAGGCTGTATGGTGATGGTGGTGAGGCTGTGTGGTGATAGCGGAGTTCTGTTCTTACACGGATGTGATGATGTTGCCCGGCGACCCGAGTTCGATTCTTGCTCACGGCCACCACCAGTGACGATTATCTGAACCGGTCCTGCGCCTCCCCTAAATCGACTCAGCCTCAAATAAGTACCTGGTACGGTGTGCAAACATAGCCACCAGGAAGACAAAGGCGGCCGGGCGTGGTGTTGGCCACCCAACCCCTCGTGTGCCGTGCTGGCCTTCAATAGGTGCTCGCTTACAGCACCTACCCCCAACAGTCTGTTAAGGATAAACGGGGGATCTTCGTCTATGTATATTCTAAACACGTCGTGTGATGGTGATGGAGAAGCGTCTCGCACAGCAGGAGCAGGATGCCTCGGGGCCGCTCTGCACGCAGCCCGCTGTCCGACATGAGTGACGTGGATCTCGATGGCCTGGGTAATCTCATCCCGCCGCACGTATGGCCTTACAAGGGCCTCGCTACTGGAGGTGACGCGGCCCAACGATAGCGCGTTCGCCGCTCGTTGTAGAAGGTTTACGGTTCGAATCCAGCGGCCGCCATGAGTATTGCTACACGCACCGTCTGCTCGTGTCATTCGCAAGAGCAGGTCATTGCGTCCACATTTGTTAAATTGACCCCCAAATTACTCAATTGGGATCACACATTTTAATCATCGCCACCTGCTTTCCAGACTCATGCCCCAAATCACTCTTGAAAATCAGACTCACCCGATCTCTTTTGTTAATCACCTGGTTCAACTGTCCCTGCAGTGGAGGA
Organism: Lethenteron reissneri; assembly: GCF_015708825.2. Lineage (NCBI taxonomy): Eukaryota > Metazoa > Chordata > Hyperoartia > Petromyzontiformes > Petromyzontidae > Lethenteron > Lethenteron reissneri. Next base: position 404,858 of record NC_083818.1, read on the forward strand.
CAAAAGCAGACTTAGGTACCCTATCCCTTCACCCCTTATCAGCTGAAAGCTAGATATGTGGGAACTGGCAAGAACTGGTTCAGTGAAAACACAACTCAAGGGAGGTCTGTGATCAAAGGAGAATTTGGTATATGAATGGACAATAATCTGTGGAGGCAGTACTCAATCCCTTCATTGAAGCAAATAAAACGGAGACATCTCAGTCATGTCCATTGTTCTGGAGCTCGCCACATTCACTGGGAAGGATACAGCCTTGAAGTGTGTTTGGGATTTCTAACGTGTGGATATCACCTTTCCTGTCCGAGCAGTCATGTGACAGTAGTAACCTTAAGTTACAGGGTGAAGTGTTCATGTGATGTTATTGATTAGTTCTGCTTCTGTCTATGTTCATTCAAAATCATTTAGATTGCTTTTGTTTAACAAACCACGGTCTTTGTTTGACTGGGTGGAGTCACGTGGTCATCATTACAATGCTGTATCCAACGTCGTTACATTTTATATGTGCATCTGATGATATCGAGATGCTGCAAAACAATATGATAATTTGTCTTTGTAAAAGTTAAGAACTCATCTTCAATTACTTTGCAAATATTTTTTAATACAGTATTCACCATAATCTCTTGTCTGCTTGGTTGTTAATTAATAGGCTGAAGAATGCACATTTTCTTGCTTTGATCCCCTGCCTGGGCTTGTCTGGGTCAGGGTGCCCAGGTGCAAGAGGAGGGTCGGGGTTTGGGCCTCCCAGCCTCTACTGTGTCAATGACTAAAAACCTGGGCCGTCATTGAGTTTAATGGCTCTGTAATGTGACACTGTCGCAAGTTAACTGACGAAGCCGAGTTGCTTTGTTTCGCATGGGATCAAATGGCTGAGAGTTCCATGTGGGAGCATTTCACCATCTTGCTTCAACGTTTTTGTATATTCCACAGCAGAAGGGGAACTGAGCAAGCTCCAGCGGCAGTGCCGCATCATCGAGGGCGACCGGCAAACGTACAACATGGAGTCCCAGGATCTTATCCGCAGGCAGATGTAATGTAGCCCTTCTACCTATCTCTAAAAAAATGCTACGATCATGCTGACAATGTGAAGGCTTTGAGTGCCCGCCTTACTAAAATTACCTTAACAAAGCACTGGTGTGGTGTGGCTATGTCCCCCGTGTTCAGTGGATGTATGATGAGCCGCTTGCATTCCCCTTTCTCTGTCTTTACACCATTGTGCTCTCTCCAGTATCTATCCCTTTGTGACATGCAGAAGGCAGTGAGGCGGCATGATCGTTGACTTGCTCTCTCTATTAAATATATTTGCCCACTGAAAGCCAACATTTTTTTTGGTAAGCTAAACTATTAAGCTATTTTTATTTTCCCAGGTAAAGCCTACTGAGCTATACAGTAAAACATTGGATTGCGAGCATAATTCGTTCCGGAAACATGTTTGTAATCCAAAGCACTCGTATATCATAGTACTCGTATATCAGTTGTGATCACGTGACGCTCGGCAGACAAAGCGTATACGTACTACTCGTATTGCAAGACCTCGCTCGTTTATCAAATTAATATTTATTTAAAAAATTTACTCGTCTTGCAAAACACTCGCAGACCAAGTTACTCGCAATCCAAGGTTTTACTGTATAACTATTTTTCAGAGGCGACCTGGCCACAATGATAGCTCAACGAAGTGGCTTATGTGGAAATGTATAGCAGCCAAATACTCTCAACACATGTTTCTACAGTGAGGGAAAAATATATTTGATCCCCTGCTGATTTTGTACGGTTGCCCACTGACAAAGAAATGATCAGTCTATAATTTTAATGGTAGGTTTATGTGAACAGTGAGAGACAGAATAACAACAACAAAATCCAGAAAAACGCATGTCAAAAATGTTATAAATTGATTTGCATTTTAATGAGGGAAATAAGTATTTGACCCCTCTGCAAAACATGACTTAGTACTTGGTGGCAAAACCCTTGTTGGCCATCACAGAGGTCAGACGTTTCTTGTAGTTGGCCACCAGGTTTGCACACATCTCAGGAGGGATTTTGTTCCACTTCTCTTTAAAGATCTTCTCCAAGTCATTAAGGTTTCAAGGCTGACGTTTGGAAACTCGAACCTTCAGCTCGCTCCACAGATTTTCTATGGGATTATGGTCTGGAGACTGGCTAGGCCACTCCAGGACCTTAATGTGCTGCTTCCTGAGCCACTCCTTTGTTGCCTTGGCCGTGTGTTTTGGGTCATTGTCATGATGGAATACCCATCCACGACCCATTTTCAATGCCCTGGCTGAGGGAAGGAGGTTCTCACCAAAGATTTGACGGTACATGGCCCCGTCCATCGTCCCTTTGATGCGGTGAAGTTGTCCTGTCCCCTTAGCAGAAAAACACCCCCAAAGCATAATGTTTCCACCTCCATGTTTGACGGTGGGGATGGTGTTCTTGGGGTCATAGGCAGCATTCCTCCTCCTCCAAACACGGAGAGTTGAGTTGATGCCAAAGAGCTCCATTTTGGTCTCATCTGACCACAACACTTTCACCCAGTTGTCCTCTGAATCATTCAGATGTTCATTGGAAAACTTCAGACGGGCATGTATATGTGCTTTCTTGAGCAGGGGGACCTTGCGGGCGCTGTAGGATTTCAGTCCTTCACGGCGTAGTGTGTTACCAACTGTTTTCTTGGTGATTATGGTCCCAGCTGCCTTGAGATCATTGACAAAATCCTCCTGTGTAGTTCTGGGTTGATTCCTCACCGTTCTCATGATCATTGCAGATCCACGAGGTGAGATCTTGCATGGAGCCCCAGGCCGAGGGAGATTGACAGTTCTTTTGTGTTTCTTCCATTTGCGAATAATCGCACCAACTGTTGTCACCGTCTCACCAAGCTGCTTGGCGATGGTCTTGTAGCCCATTCCAGCCTTGTGTAGGTCTACAATCTTGTCCCTGACATCCTAGGAGAGCTCTTTGGTCTTGGCCATGGTGGAGAGTTTGGAATCTGATTGATTGCTTGCTTCTGTGAGCAGGTGTCTTTTATACAGGTAACGAGCTGAGATTAGGAGCACACTCTTAAAGGGAGTGCTCCTAATCTCAGCTTGTTACCTGTATAAAAGACACCTGGGAGCCAGAAATCTTTCTGATTGCGAGGGGGTCAAATACTTATGTCCCTCATTAAAATGCCAATCAATTTATAACATTTTTGACATGCGTTTTTCTGGATTTTGTTGTTATTCTGTCTCTCTGTTCAAATAAACCTACCATTAAAATTATAGACTGATCATTTCTTTGTCAGTGGGCAAACGTATAAAATCAGCAGGGGATCAAATACTTTCTTCCCTCACTGTAAATGAGGGGGGAAAACCCGGAGCACCTGGAGAAAAAGCCATGCGACTTCAGGTAGTACATGCAAACTCCAAATATACAGCAGGCGTAAGGGTCGGGATCGAACCCACGGCCTCATGTATACTAGGCGAGGCAGATAACATGTGGTTGTGTTGGCCCGACAGGTCCGAGATCTTCAAGCTGGAGAAGGAAAAGGAGGATCTGATGCAGAGCGTCCGTCTATCGGAGCGCAAAAGCATGAGAATGCGGGACCAGGAGTGCGCGGAGAACCTGCGAGCCATGTTGGAGCTGCGCGAGGCGCTGGAGAGTGATATCAGCCAAGAGAGACGCAGGCTGGACGAGCTCGATGTACAGGCAGGGATTGCTCACAGACTCGCAGCCTCAAAGCATTAAAGCTCGTCACTCCACTGACTGGTGTACAGTTCAATCGAGACTGTATTAAGTGTGAAGGGACAGGTGAACAGTTGGTTTGAATTGTGCACATGGTGGGTGTGCGTGTCCCACGTGTGCGTGCTTGGCGGTATCAGGTGAAACAAATGGAACGGAAGATGGAAGCGGAGAGGAGAAAGTCAGGGGGCTCCTCTGGCACACGCACACACGTGACACGGACGCACAAGTACACGCATGTGCTGGAAAATCGACTCGACACGGTACGTCGCACAACACGTCCAGCACTCTCGATGTGCTGTGAAAATGTGTTTTTGCGTGATAAATTGTGCTTCCGGGCAGTAAAGAAGCTGGTAAAGCCACCTTTAAACCTTTTTTATCCTGACAAGATTTGGTAGCGAAATTTTATGTCACACTACCTTCATCATGGGGTTGAGACAATATCCTTCCTATTCCCAATGACATGGTCACAAATCATTGAGAGCTCAGAGCATCACATAACGGGTTACATCAATCACTGTTGGCCAATCGCATCATATGATAGGTTAAACTATTAAAAGACAAAGCACAGGCAATTTCAAGTCGAGTGGGATGTTTATGAGTAGAGATGCATTGTTGCTAAATGCGCCCACACCTGTATTTGCAGGCGCTGAGCAAGTTTAACGTGCAGCTGACCCAAAATGCAAGATTGCGAGAAGACATTGAGAGCCTGAGAGTGGAGCGTGAGCACTTTGAAAATATCTACAGGAAACTGCTAAAGGTATGAACACAATGTTGGACACCACTACCCTGGTGATTCGATTATTTGCCTCAATTTGATTTTAGAATTGATGGGAGCTTTTAGAGTTTCTCGCATTGCACCTCTAATGACTGCATGGGAAATGTGAATCATTTACCACGAATATGATTCTTTAAATAACATCTGTTTACTGATAATGCAATTCAATGCATGTAATCGTGAGCTTAAGAAGTGATATTAAGTGAATAGATTCATTATTTCAATAACAATAAGCACGTAATTTGATTGTATACAGTCGTATCTGTGATGAGGTTTTCAGGTTAGTGATGTGCCATTCAATTAGGGTTGCCACCTAGTCGGGTTTGACCCAGACAGTCTGGGAATTGGTATCTGCGTTTGGGTGGCAGCGTTTGAATTGTATTGAGTTTACCTTTATTACAGTATATTGCACGGTTTTGATTGACAAAGCATGACAGAGAAATATGTCTGGGCTTGGTCTACAGTGGAAAAGGTGGCAATGCTGCGTTTAGTAAAGTGTGATGAGCTCTCGTGTGACTGCAAGTGGCTGCCATGCCGCATTGCAGCTACTTGGAAGTCACACGAGGACAGCGAGATAGAAACATGATATTGTCCGGCTCGTGAGGCGTTGAGGCACGTTTATTTTCACAATGCAATACAGTGTGGATTTATTTATCATGTGAAAACAACCACATCTCAACACAGTGGGACACTGGCCTCCTGGGGAAAGGAAAGGTATGTTTGTTTGTTTGCTTACATTAGTTATGTCCTGCCTGTGCCAGCTGTGTACGTGGCTCATTATTGGTTCTGGACCCCAGTTACTTTGTCCTGGACTGTTGCTCTGCTCTATCCTGTGTTTCCTTGCTCTGACCCCCACTCCCTCATCTTTCTTCAATCCTGATGTGGTTCTTTATTTTTGTGAATTACTATGATATACAGTTCAATTCAGATGCTATTACTTTACATTTTCTGCTGAGGTTTTTATATTTTATGAGCAAAAATACACTATCAGTCTTGAGCTTGGACTTGAATTGTGGCAGAGAGAGTCAACAGAACGGGCAGCAGAAGGAAGGGAGTTCTAGAATTCTGAAGCAGTAGAGGAGCAGGAGTGATCTCCCACTAAACAAAGGTTGATGGGGGCTGCAATAGAAATATTTGGTTCATAGAGCTGAGAGTACATCAGGGGGTGTAGAGGGAGATGAGAGAGAAGAGATAGGTGAGCACGTGTGTTGGGGCCACTGGCCCCCGAGGTCTCTCCCTGCTGGGCACCGACTGCAGGGGTCCCGCCGTTTCCCGACCCCTCGCTGGTATGCGAACAGCTGCTGCCACCGCTGGGCTCATCGCTCGCGGGGTAAGGGCTGTCGCCCGACGGCTCCCCTCCCTGGTTCGCACCTCCGCGAGTTCGCGAGAGGGGCATGGCTCGTCGCCGGCTCCCGTACGCCTGTAAACACTGCGTTGCCTCTCCGCCAATCAAACGCGACGCCTCCCCTCACACAGCCCCGTGCAGCAATCACACGCTCTGAACGGGGTGTCAGGGGTCGGAGGGCGAATGACGTTGCTCGCACACGCGCTCGTTCAAAGGGGCCGTGGAACAGGTGTTTACGGTGGGTGTGAGCCCTCACAAGTCTCCACGGCGACAGACGGAGCGCGCACCCGTGGAAACACCGACCACCCACGTTACAAGCGTACACACACACCCACAGCACCACGTGCTTTCACCCGCTCGTCCAAACCACACGAGGCTGCGATGGGTTATTAATGATTTATTATCGGCCGACTGTGATTCACTGTTGGGTCAGTAGGGATCGGCAAGGCAGGCCTACACTATCGCCCAAGGGTCTGTACCCGATGTATCTAATTTGATAGGCTCTAAGCGGTTTTGGTTTCTCTAGCCTCAATCCCAGTACTCTCTTTCCTCTTACTCACAGTTTAGATGCACACGGCGCTCCGGTGGTCTCGTTCTCTCCGCACACTTCGACGCGTCGCACGGACGTTCGAGTGGCCGCACTGGGAACCATCCCGGGCGCTGACTTCCGGAGCAAGAAATCGCTCTACCTGTCTGCGCCCCCCTTTTAACTTTTACCTACATCAAAGAACGCCGTCCCGAGGGCCTTCTCGGCCAATTAGGTCGCCACGCCCGTTCAGCCGCATTCCCGGTTTCCATAACAATGGGTCCGCCGTTGACTGCGGCGCCGGCGGTGGTCCACGTGCGCTTTTGCTATGCTAATCAGCCATGGTTTCCGTAACAAAGGGCTCGCCGTGGGCTGCTGTGCGGCGGCGGTCCCCGAGCCCACCCACTATGCCAATCAGCCGCCCCTCTCCTGGCTTCTCCCTTCGTTCGTGGCTGCGGACCCCTGCCTGCCTTGCCGATACGTTTGTGTGGGGGGTGCGTTTCAACCGTGGTGGCTGGACAGCCCCCGCCGTGACCATGCAATCTCAACCCAGGTCACAGCGCCGCGGTGCGAATTAGCATCGGGGGAGGTCGCCCAATTCCCTGGCCGCAGGAAACCGTGAAGATTATCCCTATGAGGGCTTTTGGGTAAAAACCTGCCGGCCAGGTGACCTCCCCTCGGAGCTCTATGGGGGGGAAATGTGTGAGGGTGTGTTTATGTAGGGGGTGGTGAGGGGGAAGCGGGGTCGGCCCCGTCGCTTGGTGGTGGCGAGGTCGTAGATGGGGTGCCCGCCGAGCGGCTTCGCGGTGGCGGCATCACAGGGGAAGCGGGGTCGGCCCCGTCGCTTGGTGGTGGCGAGGTCGTAGATGGGGCGCCCGCCGAGCGGCTTCGCGGCGGCGGCATCACACGTGCAAGATAGTATAGTGTGATGGGAGGGGAGAGTGCATGGAGGGGAGTAGATTGGGATGAGAGAAAATAGAGTTCACGGCGAACAGTAGAGGTAAGCGGGTAGTGGTAGGTGTAACGGGTTCCGGAGACACTTGTAGAGGTAACTTCTTTATTACAATCCAACCAACAGTCCAACAGTCCTGATACTCTGTAACAACTCCCAGGTACACAGCCTAGGTACACAGCCTAGATACACTACTCTGGCTATGCTCTGGAACTCGCCCTCACAAGGTTGTAGAGTCGGGAGTTCCAGAGTCCCACCACTGGCTCTCACAGTGTCCCAGGGTCCTCAGATGGCTGGTCTTGGGTTTGGGTCTTGAGCTACGACTGGCCCTGATCGTCCAGGGAGCTCCCCTTTTATGCCTAGTTCCCAACGAGGGGTGGGGCCGTGTGCGCCCCCAGATATCCCACAGAGCACACACAGCCCCCCCCCCCCCCCCCCCCAGCGCCTGGCGCCAAGAGGCTTAAGCGCCTGGCCCGCCCAGAGTCCCAGAGCCCCCAGCAGCTCCTCCCTTCTTATGTCACTACATAGGCATGAACGTGTCTATGTAGAATCTTGAAGATGCTGAGCATAGTTGTAGTTGATCCAGGATTGGATTGGGAGCCAGTGGAGAGATCGGAGTATTGGGGTGATGTGGGTCTCATTTACTGATGCTGGTGAGAAGTCCAGAAGCAGCAATGTAAATCATCCGGTGTGTGGAAGAGCAAGATTTGAGGAGGGTGTAGACTGTAGAGGAAAGAGTTGCAGTAGTTGAGCAGGGAGGTTATGAAGGCGTACACAAGGGTCTCAGCGGTGGCTGGAGTGAGGAAATAGTGGAAGTCCTTCACAGTTGAGAAATGTGGGACGAAAATGAGAGCTTGGGCGCCATGACGATTCCAACTTTCATATACTCTGAACACTTTTTCACATGATGCCCTTGATGGCATTAAACCACCTACTTTGTAACTGCAGTGCTGCGTGTTTGATGCTGTAAAACAGAGCTGATGCGCCACTTAATGATACCTGTTTGGAGGCTAAAATGTATTGCTTGCATAGGCAGGGCAGGTAGACATGTGACTATGAAAGTCAAATTCAGATTCCATATGTGGCTTCCAATGTTACGTCCCAATCTCCTGAAACTTAACTTAAAGACAGATATTTTTTTTATTATAAAGACAGATTCTTCAAGGAAGGTGCAGCAAAAAAAACACTACCTCTCATCTGTGTAAATCTGGGAAGAATTATATCTAGATAAATCCTATTTGTAGTTATCTGCAAACTATACTCTTATGAGGTACGTGATAAAATGCCTCTTCATCATCTGCTAAAAATACTAGCAAAGGCTTCTCAATATAATTTGCCTTCTCAATAAATTTACAAATACAAACAAATAGACCAAAATAACAAAGGTAGAATTGTTCTTCCAGGGTTTTCGCTTGTATTTCCCATGCTGTGTGTGTATGTGCAGGAGCTGCAAGACACTCACCGCGAGATGGACATCGTCATGGACACGTCTACGGCAGCTTATGACTCCAGGTAGTAAGTTTTATTCTGATTTTTCAAGCTGAGAAAGAGTGAAAAGTCAAAACAATAAACTCCCAGTGGGCAGTACTTTCACACTCAAAAGTAAAAGTGATTTCCTGCTCAAATGAGTATGCAGCTAGTGCTCGTCTCCTGCTTACAACCCTAATCCAGGAAGCTAAAATTCATAATTCCTATGACAAGGGCAAGTCCATCCATGGGATAACCATTGTTAACTTCCCCATTAAATGGCACCCATTTATGGACCCTTGAGAGATGATGGGCTTATTTGCAAATGCGACCTGGCCTGTGAACTCTGGCCGGTGAAGAGTGTCTGTGTGTGTATGTGCCAGTTTATTGCATTCACTCATTTATTTACTTTTATTTAAAACTGGGTGAGAGTCCATTGAGCCTATAGGTATCTGTGTCATAGGAGACCACGGTTCGTAAACAAATACAGGAATAGAATGCAATTGCACAACTCTGAAAGTTTTTTTGTAAAATATCTCGAACAAAGCTCTTGTGACTGTAAGTTAAATACATTCCTTGAAATAGGCAAAACATCACAAATACAATACAGTATGCTCATTCCTCTTTACAGGAAGACCTTGTGTAGCGCGACTTCATAGAACACGGATTCATTATAGCGCTCTTTCTCCTGGAGAAAAATTTTACTTAAACATTAAAATCCAAAAATCTAAAAAGCACCTAGGAGTGAGAACACACAAGCGCCAAGGAAACGCACCTACAACCATCTTTACATTTACTCAGCTAGTGAGAGCGATGTACGCTTTGAGCCAACCCGAAACCCACCCCCTCACGATTCGACCATCACAATTCGTGGCCACGATTACCAGTTTAAAAAAAAACATATTCCCGGCAGTAGCTCCTCAAACCTCGTCTGCCACCACTGCCATGTAGGAGCACAGCAGGATGCACTGGTGAGTACTGTACATAATACTATTATAATAGTAAATACATTTGCATAATATAATAAAGTTTACCATTTGTATTATTACTAGCACGATTACCTATACCCCAATGAAGCCCTCATATATTGCTCATACGTAAGAAATAATGTTTTCTGGAGTGCATCACAATATATACAATGGTATCATGCCCCCTTTTTCGCGAGGATTCAATTACCACTCACTTCTCCATGAATGTGTCTTAAGCTCTAAGTGAGGTCGGCCTTTAGTTTATTTGGCCAATTTTCAACAAGACCCTCCACCACCTGACAGAGCCAGTCAAATCAAGTTGTCACATGGGTAAATGTGTCAATTGATTTGGGTTTTTCAGCAAATCCGAGCATTTAAAAAAGCAAGCACAATTTTGGCAATTGTTATACAACGTTTCTCTGCAGATCACATCCAGCAATATCAGATGTTATTAAGAGCTCAGCTTTCCCTTGAAAGAGCTTCCTGGTCCAGGTTCTTAAATAGGTGCCATGATGTCATCAGCACAATCATGCATGTGATCCAGTTTAAGATGGAGAGTTGATTGCTAGTTGATTGGTTGTGACAGTATGCTAACAGAATTAGAAACCATCAAAAGCATGAGTACTCGAATTTTTTAAACAAGTAATGCAGCCTCTCATAGGCGAGTTGTTGAGAGGGAACAGGCATACACAGTAGAAGATATACCTGCCGGATTGTCCCGGGTTGGCGAGACATCTCTGAGGGAGTTGTGGCGCGATGCCTATGGTGGCACATGCGCGAGCAGGGATGAGGCACGCACTAAAGTGGCGCTGCTGAGGGAGAAGGCCGACAAGGATGGCGCCCAGTACGCCACCGAGATGAAGGAGCTGCAGCGCCTGCTCGACCATGAGCGGCGACTCCGCGATTTCATGGGAGTCAAGGGGCAAGAGAGAGTCAGCTTGGAGACCGGAGCGCTGTACAGAAAAGGTTTTGCACAGCGGCCGGCATCCTCACCCACCCACCATGTTCAATTCTCACATCTCTACAGCAGGCCTGTCACACGATTTTTCACCCGACCTGTCATGTGACCTGTCACGCGCCTACTATTCATACAGACGAGGTTGAGAAAAGGCAGCGGGAGCTTGTGCAGGAGAGTGTGGAGTCGTACGAAGCCGCCTTCCAACAGATCCATGCCATCACACACGAGGACGACCTTGACACACTCGTGGGAGCCTTCATTGAGGGTGATTGTTCACACTGTCGCTGAGACTCGGTTATTTCCAAATGAACACAGATGATGCACGACTAAAGACTGACGTTCACAATGCCAAACCAATGCCTCTTGTTGCAGTGGAGGATCGTAACTTTGCACTCTTCAACTATGTGAACGAACAGAACAATGAAATAGAATATCTACAGGATCAGATTGCAGAGGTGAGTTTGTGTGAAATATTGTATTCAAAAAGTATTTTTTTGGTTAAATGAACATTGCGGTAGTGCTCATCTCCTGTTTACAGCTCTGAGTCAGTGGTAGAAATTCCACGTTCTTATGGTGGGAGTGAACCTCTCCATAGGCAAGACACTGTTGATTTACCCATAAAGTAGTGTTCGTTTTATGGACCCTGGTGGAACGATTGGTTGAGTCAAGCCCCAACCAGAACTTGAATTCACAACCTTCCCTTTGCAAGCCACTCACTCTACCACTGAGCCCCCTGACTATCAATAGTTTATTACATCACAGCTAAGGGCTCCGAGAGTTCCATTTCTTTATTCTGTTTCCGTCGATTATATGTATCCTGGTTGTTGTTTTTTTTATGCGTTGTTGAAAATATTAGTAGAATTTTAAAAGGGGGGACATTTTTCAATGTGCTTCCCAACAACAAATGCCGGGTGTGGTGTTGGCCACATTACCCTTTTGTACATTGCGCTGATCTCGTAGGCACTCACTAAAAGCACTTGCCCAAACAGTCCACGTAGGCTACATGGAGCTCCTCGTGTTTGTGAAAGATCGTGAGAGCAATGCAGGAGTTTGAGCAGCAGGAGGCGTCGCTGGAGCAGGCCCGGCAGGTGCAGCTCCGCGATCTGGAGACGAGGCAGAGCAAAGCAGCGGTGCTCACGGATAGTCACGCGGCTCAGAACGCGCTCGCCACCCGGGCCCTGCAGCGCTTGAAGGACGGTGCGATTCCTGCAAACGCCGCGCCGAACGAGCTGCCCGCTGGGGCGCCTTACAAGTTTAAAGTGATTTATGGGCGGTGTTCAAACGCATAATAAATACAAATGGAAATTTGACTGCACAGCTTGAGTTAGCATTACAGGAAAAATGGATGCATACACGGTGAAGGACCGGAAGCATAATCGACGGGGCCATGAGAGAGCGTTTGAGAATGAGAATTTAGAATTTATATACTAACATTTACCAGCTTGTTACATTCCCACTCATTTACTGTTTGCCTTTTGTGGTCTACGGAGACCGGTTGGGAGGAGGACGACTTGAGCAACAACTGCTTTAGAAGTAACATGCTTAAACACCGTATTAAAGTGGAAATGTGGATCTAATCAAGGCTATGGAAACATCAAATGAAAGGAGACAAGAGGACTGCTCGCAATGCCGACTGCGGGACCTCGGGCTCCGCCCTGAAGTCGTTACTGCTAGAACTCTCACCGGGGCTCCACTGAGAAACAGGAGAAACAGCTCAACTCATCAGAATCACGATTTTTTGCTTCTATTCAGATACGCTGAATTTGTCACCATTTTCCAAAATGGAATTGTTTGTCTTTAGTGGCCATCACATGTAGCTTAATTTGACTTAAAACTCAGATCTAAACATATTTATTCCAGAAGATGTAAAAGATTACTACAAGTGTATCCTATGTGCAAGGTCTGCTTTTAGGAATGATGTATACTTTGGTATGCGTCCTATTGATTTAAAAATAAATGCAATTTCGATTTAAAGCTTTCGTGACTGCAAGGATTCATCTTCTTGGTTCTTTTGGTAAAGTCACGTAGAAGGGAAATAATAAAATAATAAAAATAAAACATTATAAAAAATTCTCACGACGTCAATGTCAGTATGATGTATGTAATATACAGCTGTTGGCTTACCAGAGATGAGCGTTGAGTATTTGAAGAATCTAAATTATTTTGTTTAAGCAGGTGGGGACTCAAAAGACAAGCATAGTCTCACTTGCAAGTGTAACCTCGGAATGTGTGTTATGTTAAGCATTTCATTGCGTGCACACAAACTCGCGGTTTTGAGTGGCCCACAGCTGAGCGTGTCGTGCAGGGGTGGAACTGCTCTTCACGAATCTGCAGTGCGATCGATCGGAGATCGAGGAGCTGCTGTCTGGAGCAGGCGGGATCCAAGACTCCACTGTGATGCATTACCTCGGCAACATTGAGCACAAAGCAAACCATCTGCTGACTGTGCAGTCCTACCTCTCTCTTAAGGTAGACACTGCACACGTATCCGGTGTCTCTCTTGAGGAAGATGATGTCTCTATCTCTGTGTACATGCTGCCCCGTCTCCGTCTGTGCTGGGCACTCAGGATGACGACAAGCCGTTTGAGTCTCCAGATGGAGCACTGGTACTTCTGGGACGGTCTCCGCTGGAAACGGTGCCTGGCCTCGCTGTGCAGCTGCCTTCCCCTGGGTCAGGCCCTCACTCACAGCAGCACTTAAGACAATCACATTGCCTTTACTGCAGCCTACTGAGAGTCAATTCAAGTTTCGAATTTATTTTGTGTAACCAAGTGCAAGCTGAAGAGGGTAGGAGAGTCTCATATCCACGAATAACCTGGGTCACCAAAATTATAAAAAGAAAAAACATAATAAGTACAATAACAAAGTAAACCGTGTTACAGGAAAAAAAACAGTTCCCACCGAGTATTAAACATTCCTACTTTGCTAGCCCCAGTGATTGCCCATTGTTTCGTGAGGATACACGAGGGACAGTATCAGTCCCCTGGGTCATCGATACGTGTGCCCACAGAACCTCCAGAATGCGCTTACTGTGATGTTTTTGAGTGTTCTTTTGGTAGTTAATGTAAGGTGGAGAGGGGAGGGAAACCAACCCCTCACACCCATCCAACACCCTCATTTGTCACTGTGATAGATGTAAGAACACCAACTCCTCACACTCATTCATGCCCACTAACACACACACACAAAAACCCCCATATAGCCTTTAACAGACTGTTAGGGCAAGAGGGCTGCTAGCGATCACCTATTATGGCTGGCACGGCGCATGAGGGGGTGGATGGCCAGCAACACACACGTCCGCCTTTGATTCTCCAGTGGTGAGGTTTACATTCTGTGCCTGGTAATTATATAAGGATGAATCGACCTTAGGAGAGGCCCAATACTTGTTAACATATTTGTCACTGATGTTGGCTATGAGCAGCAATCTTACTCCAATCACCAGGTTCATTGTTCAGTTTGCTAACCACAATACGATTGCTCTCCAACACACAACAGCTACTATTCGTCACTAAGTGGCGGCGACCTCTCCACAGCGCTTGTGGCAGCCTAGGTGCACTTTCAGGTCACGGGAAGTATTGAAGGCTCCCTGACAGGAGGTCAAGGGACCCGGCAGATGCACCACCTGTGCTCCCCACTGTGCCAACTTTGTTGGAGGGCGACTGCCTCCAACTGCCCAATAACATCTTTCACGAGGCTCCTCCATAGAGGCTGATCTTGACACTGCTAGTACAAATCATCGGCAAGTCCATTGGGCTCCATATCCTCCTGTACCACTTCAGCCCACCTCTTTTCTAGCCTGTACTGTGCAAATGTATCCCCTTCTCTCCAAGCAAACATAAGCTACTGGGGTATGCGATGGCTGGGCATGCAGGCTACATGACCCAGATAAACAGCCTCACCTGCTCAAGGAGCTCACTTTTTCAAGGATCTGTGAGCTCACACAATCCAGTCTGATTTAACTCAGGATGGATCGATTATAGACAGGCCAGCCAGAAAGTTGCAAGCCGGTCCAGATGTTCCTTTAAAGGCATCCACGTTTTGCAAATCTAGTGAAGAGAGGGCATAACTGTTACCAAAAAGACCAATAGCTTCTTATGGGGTGATAGTTCAGGCAGCTTCCATACAGATTTGCACAGAGCCGATGAAAAGATAATGCCGCTTGACTTATTGGAAGTGAAACCTCTGCTGCCAAACCGGAGCTGGTCATAAGCACATTGGCTAGGTATGTGAACTCCTCCACTCTCCACAACTACCCCATTACAAATTTGATATTTGCTTTGTTTTTGGTGGGGCTTATGGTAAGGCCCCACCTATTTGTTGCATGCACCAAATTTAACAAAAGCATGTCTAACTCCTTCTCAGAGTGATCATCATCACCATACATAACATGGTTGACCAGTATGGAGCCATCCCTTGACCTCACCAGGACATCAGTCAGCCTCCCATTGTTGCTGTACCATATGGAAATTAATCTGTTCAATAGTGTAGGGACCAGAGGACATCCCTTTTGCACAGAGACAATAGGAAATTGCTCTGACTACTGGTCATGTAGATTTACACGGGCCTGCCCACCATTTAACTACCGAAAACATGAATATCCCAAATCCATGGCCTATTAATCGTATTATTGACCTTGACCAGGTTAACACAGCAGAGATGTAGGTCCTGTTAAAATGCCCTATACTTCTGCTGTAGCAGACGGACCAACTGTATGACATATTTGCAGGACCATGCCAGTCTGAAACCAGACTGGGGCTTCACAAGCCTCTTGGCATGGCTGGCAAGGGACACTCAGTCACACACACCCTCTCACATTCACAAAGAGGATTCTCATTCACACACTCGCACACTCACACGCGTCGCCACATTGGTGCTGTGTTATGGTAGAGGGGAACAGGACAGTGGCTCTGAGTCATCGGTTTTGGAGGAAGAGCAGCGCCCACTCACGCAAGCCGAACTTCGCGAGAAGATCATCAGGGGGGTGAGTGTTCCACTTTTCTGTTATTTCACCCTAAGTCTTGTCTCCGAGTGAGTTTTTGTGTGTGTTAAGCACCACAGTGAATGTGTGTGTGTGCGTGTTTATTTAAGCCCCTATGGGGAGCGGTAATGTAGCGGTTAGTGACCCGAGTTTGGTTCCTGCTCATGGCCAACACCAGTAACGATTATCTGAACCGGTCCTGGACCTCCCCTAGGTCGACTCGGCCTCAAGTAAGTACCTTATGTGGTATTTAAACATCGTCACTGTGGAGACAAAGGCGGCCGGGCGTTGTGCTGGTTACCCACCCCTTTGTGTGCCATGCTGGCCTTCATAGGTGCTCGCTAACAGCACTTGCCCCAAACAATCTGAAGTCTACATGGGGGCTCTTTGTTGTACCCCACAATAAGTGTGTCTGTGTGGCGAGCAGGTGTTACGCAGGGAGGAGAGGGCTGGTGGGGGGAGGCCACAGCTAGAGCAGGATGGACCTCACGACACAAGGGCTCCAATGTCTGAGCGGAGGGAGCATCATTAAGAACCTTGGCCCGGCAGAGTGGGAAAGGGCTCCAGCCCCAGGTTCCTCTGGCCGAGCTGATACACCCAACTCCACTGTTATTTTTTTAGAGGTCTTTTCTTGATGGCGCTGTTGAAATGTTCAGTTTGGTCAGTTAATAATCGTGTGACGGTGCATCTATCCCATAATTGGAATCGATCCTTATGCTCTGGGTCCAAGCATTGACTCATGCATGTGAGAGTATATTATAATGTGCAGCCTTTCGTGGATCCACTGCTGGATAAAGCTTGCCCGTGACTATCAGTTGTGGGGATTGTTTGGCCATACGACAACAATGCTGCTTGGTGAAGGTAGGTAAAAGGAAGAGGACTTGGACCAGTTCAGATGTCACTTGCCACTAATGTTTGTTCTGGCTGGGAATTGAGCACAGGTTACCAGGTATATCGTGCAGTTCACTAACCACTGCTCCGTCACTTCACCTTGCGTTGTATGTAATTGGAATATGTGACCTCTGCAGCCACGAGAGGCCTACAATGTGCCATGGGGATATAAATTAGATTGATGCTGCATTAGCAGCAGTTAAAATTACTCTCTGTTAAAATTGTCAGATCACGGTGATTAAATGATTGTTTTGTGCCTTGCTGTGATAATTGATTATGCAGTGTTTTTGCAAATATTCTTAATCCAATAAATCTTACAGAAATAAATAATCAGAGATAACGTCTAATATCCATATTTGCCTCCAAATAACAAGTGTTTTTCATACGTCTCATTGGCTTGCACGGTCTGTTGGAAGTGGATAATACCGGCAGAATTGGTTCAACAGAAGCAATATGGACCGGTTTAGACATTCAGTGAGTAATCAGCAGTCTTGCTTGAACCAATGCAGGTGAACTGCCAGATGTTTAGAGTTAAAAACTTTATTAGATTTTGGTTCCAGTTTTCCACAAAAGTACAGTAATACATATCAGATTAATGCAGTGTTCTTCATTGCAAAGCCCTCGGGTCACTGGTGGCCCCCGACAATAATACACATGTGAAAACACCCCAGCATGCTGTCAAACCCCAATGTTTTCAAATATGTGGCGCCCCTTACACTGATTTTGTCTTATCGGCGAAAGTGGCCCCCCTCTGAAAATTAGTGAAGAACACTGGATTAGAGTGTGGCTGTTGGATGTGCAATTTTTATTTTTACAAAAACATTTTTTAAATTCTTCAAAACTTGATCCAAAAAGAGTGGGCTGGACGTCTGTATTGAACATATAAACCTGCGGTGACACAGCTCACACCTTTTCTGGGCTAAACCCGAGTGGAGTCACGTAGGTAATTAGGGACAATAAGACAAGGCGGGCATAGGCACCGCAACAGTGGTCATTGGATCCGAAGGATACCCCTTTCGCAACTCGTAACGTGAGTCGTGCAGCGGTCAGGTGAGGAAGGGCTGTGGGTTACGTGTGAGTGCGTGTACATTGCTCGGAGGGGGGGTTATATCAACACTGTGAGTTACATTGCTGTAACAGGATATAATGAATCATTTGTGGATCGAAAAATCCCATATTAGGTCGCCCATTGACGCTGATTAGCTTCCCTGCGCATGAACATAATAAGTTTATCGTTCATGCTGTTGCAGATTCATTGTCCCATTGCAGCGCAGTGCACGCGGTGCGTTTTAAATGCGGGCAGCCACACCGGGAAGTGAAACTTCAGCTTGGCGCAATATTAACACCTCATGGCCCAGTGGATAGTGCCCAAATCTGGTCGCGGAGATTCACTGAACAAGGCTCACAGCGATAATGAGTGTGCGTCCCACCCCGGTGTGGCTGGGGCGACGTGATGAGCACTTTGGACAAGGGCTGAGTCGAGTCCCGGCCCTCTTGTCCACAGCCCACGTGGTTTGCCAACAGGTCAGAGGGCGCGCAACTCCCCGGGCACGCCAGGGGGGGGTCCTGTGACAGCCCTGACAACCACATCAGAACATCAACGGACCGATGTTGCACACCTGCATGAATGGGAAATTAGAGACAACCCACACAATCTAACCTATATAATTATTTTTTTGTCTGTCCGTCCGTCTGCGTACGCTCGCTTCCGGGGGATTTAGCTCTCGGACCGAAGGGTTCGCCGAGATTAAATTTTGCCGGTGGGCACGCCCCCGTCCCCGCGGTGAACTTAGGCATTTCCAATTTTTCATCTCTAAACTTTAAATCGGACCGATTATCGATTTAGAGCGATTTCTCTTTATTTATTTATTTACTATTGCCGACCGGCGCGTAACGAAGCACGCCGTTGCGCATGCGCGAAGGCGGTTGCCCCTGGCAACGGGTGGTTGGCCCCTGGCAACGGGCGGTTGGCCCCTGGCAACGGGCAGCAACGCCGTCGCTGAGGGGTGGACGCCATTTTTAATTCCCGTTAAAAATATGCGCACGCATTAACACGCGACGCTGAGGTAAATTCATCAAAGTTTCACGTCCTCTTCATTCCCCCACCACCCCAATGTGTGCAATTACTATCATAGGGTCGGTAGATAATAAAATGATAGCGATTAGACGGTATTATTGTAGCGCGGGGGGGGGGGGGGTAATGGCCACAGCACCCAGCCTCAGCCGGGTGGGCAATCTAGGCGAGGCCGGAGGCTCTGCACGGTACTAGGCCTCGACACCCCACACGTGTCAGGCGAAGACTTTGTGCTATAAACTCGATATACCCAGCGTTGCCCGGGGGGAAAATACATTTAAAATCTTCTGACAACTTTAAAACATAACATACCAATGAAAATACAACTGTGTAATTAAAGTTTTAAACCCGACCGCACCAAGAATCGATTCTCTGAATCGCGCAAAGGAATCGAATGTTGTCGACTCCTTTAGTAATCGTCTTATTCCCGTTTAATATAAGTTGGTTATAGAGTTGATATAAACTGCTACGAATGAGAAATATCCGGCGTTGACCGGGGCAAAAATATAATTAAACACTCCTGAAAACTTTAAAACATAACATATCAATGAAAATAAAACTCTGTAATTAAAAATGGAAACCTCCTACGCGCCAGGAATCGATTCTTTGAATCGCACAAAGGAATCATCGAAGGTTGTAGATTCCTTTAGAATCGCCCTATTCCCGTTTAATATACTTACGTGTCACCACGTTTGCCTAACATTTCCGACACACACATTCACACATTTAGCTTTTACATTTAACATACAAAACGTCAGCATGTACTGCTGTCATCATAGGCAAAAATATATACACCTTCACCACTCTCCCTCACCACTCCCCCTCACTCACCATCACCACTCACCCTCAACACTCTCCCTCACCACTCACTATGACTCACCACTCACTATCACTGACCACTCACCACTCACCCTCACCACTTACCCTCACAACTCACCCTCACCACTATTCCTCACTACTCACCCTCACCACTCTCCCTAACCAATCACCCTCATCACCACCACTCACCCATACCACTCACGCTCACCACTCACGCTCACCACTCACCCTCACTACTCACCCTCACTACTCACCACTCATCCTCACCACTCACCCTCACTACTCACTAATCACCCTAACCACTCACACTCACCACTCATTCCCACCACTCATCCTCACCACTCACCCTCTCCACTCACCCTCACCACTCACCACTCACCCCTCTCCTTCACCACTCACCCCCACCACTCACCCCTCTCTGTCACCACTCTTCCTCACCACTCACCCTTACTACTCACCCTCACCACTCATCCTCACCACTACTCACCACTCACCTTCACTCACCCTCACCACTCACCCATACCACTCACGCTCACCACTCATGCTCACCACTCACCCTCACTACTCACCACTCACCCTCACCACTCACCCTCACTACTCACTAATCACCCTAACCACTCACACTCACCACTCATTCCCACCACTCATCCTCACCACTCACCCTCACCACTCACCACTCACCATTCACCCCTCTCCTTCACCACTCACCCCCACCACTCACCCCTCTCCGTCACCACTCTTCCTCACCACTCACCCTTACTACTCACCCTCACCACTCATCCTCACCACTACTCACCACTCACCTTCACTCACCCTCACCACTCACTCTCACCACTCACTCTCACTACTCACCTTCACCACTCACCCTCACCGATCAGGTGTATATATTTTTGCCTGTGGTGAGGGTGAGTGAGGGTGAGTGGTTAGGGTGAGTAGTGAGTAGTGAGGGTGAGTAGTGAGGGTGAGTGGTGAGGGTGAGTGGTGAGGGAGAGTCGTGAGGGTGAGTGTGGTGAGTGGTAAGGGTGAGTAGTGAGTGGTGAGCATGAGTGGTGGGGGTGAGTGGTGAGTGGTGATTGGTGAGGGTGTGATTGGTGAGGATGAGTGGTGAGTAGTGAGGGTGAGGGGTGATGGTGAGTGGTCAGGGTGAGTGGCGGTTGAGTGGTGATTAGTGAGGGGTGAGTGGTGAGGGTGAGCGTGATTGGTGAAGGTGAGTGGTGAGGGTGAGTGGTGAGCGGTGAGGGTGAGCAGTGAGGGTGAGTGGTGATTGGTGAGGGTGTGATTGATGAGGATGAGTGGTGAGGGTGAGTGGTTGTTGTGAGGGTGAGTGGTGAGGGTGAGTGGTGAGAGTGAGTGGTGAGGGTGAGTGGTGAGCATGAGTGGTGAGGGTGAGTGGTGATTGGTGAGGGTGAGTAGTGAGGGTGAGTGGTGAGCATGAATGGTGAGCGGTGAGCGTGAGTGGTGTATATGTAATATCTCAATTACGGCGGGAGACGAGTTGACGGGGCAGCACTTATTTATTAACACTGATGCAACAGTAACAGTTACAGCCGAAATACAGTCTACGCTACGTGTGCCTAACTTGGCCACAGTAACAGTTACAGCCGAGATACAGCCTACGCTACGCGTGCCTAACTCGGCCACGCTCTCAGGCCTTCCGGCTACGCTCTCCCTACGGGGAGCTATCGGACCCGCCTTGCCAGGCACGGGTCTCGACCTCTGGGTTACACAGCCCGGCCCTTACAAGGACATCGGGCCGTGAATCCCAAGGTCTCGCCTCTGAGCCGCACAGAGTCCCGGCCCTTACAAGGGCAGCGGGGCTAGGGGTCTCAGGGCCCTATCTCTTCCTCCGTCTTCTGTCTTCACTGGTTGACTTCTCCTCGAGCGCTGCTGCGCATCGCCTTACATAGCCCTCCGTGCCAGGGGGCGGGGCCTATGCGGACTTCGATGTGGACACCTGCCTGCGGACCGTGATGTAGCCACCCACTACGCGCTGTCTCACGATCCTCCCCGCCTGCGCGTACCACCTTTACATATACTTGGTGACACGTAAGCAAGTTTTTTTAAAACGGGAATAAGGTCAGTGGTGGTGGTGAGGGTGAGTGTTGAGTGGTTAGGGAGAGTAGTGAGGGTGAGTAGTGAGGGTGAGTGGTGAGCATGAGTGGTGAGCGTGAGTGGTGAGCGGTGAGGGTGAGCGGTGAGCGTGAGTGGTGAGGGTGAGTGGTGATTGGTGAGGGTGTGATTGGTGAGGATGATTGGTGAGTAGTGAGGGTGAGTGGTGAGGGTGAGTGGTGAGGGTGAGTGGTGAGGGTGAGTGGCGGTTGTGAGTGGTGATTAGTGAGGGGTGAGTGGTGAGGGTGAGCGTGAGTGGTAAGTGGTGAGGGTGAGTGGTAAGGGTGAGTGGTGAGGGTGAGCAGTGAGGGTGAGCAGTGAGGGTGAGTGGTGATTGGTGAGGGTGTGATTGGTGAGAATGAGTGGTGAGGGTGAGTGGTAAGGGTGAGTGGTAAGGGTGAGTGGTGAGCAGTGAGGGTGAGTGGTTGTTGTGAGGGTGAGTGGTGAGGGTGAGTGGTTGTTGTGAGGGTGAGTGGTGAGGTGTGAGTGGTGAGGGTGAGTGGCGGTTGTGAGTGGTAATGGTGAGTGGTGAGGGTGAGTGGTGAGCATGAGTGGTGAGGGTGAGTGGTGAGGGTGAGTGCTGAGCGGTGAGGGTGAGCAGTGAGGGTGAGCAGTGAGGGTGATTGGTGAGGGTGTGAGTGGTTAGGGTGAGTGGTGAGGGTGAGTGGTTGTTGTGAGGGTGAGTGGTGAGGGTGAGTGGTGAGGGTGAGTGCTGAGGGAGATTGGTGAGTGGTGAGTTGTGAGGGTGAATGGTGAGGGTGAGTGGTGAGGATGAGTGGTGAGGGTGAGTTGTGAATGGTGAGGGTGAGTACATTCAATATGCACTGCTGTAATCATAGCAGGTACCACCACAGTCAGTATGCACTGCTGTAATCATAGCAGGTACCACCACCACAATATGTACTCCTCTCATCATAGCAGATACCACCACAGCAGTATGCACTGCTGTAATCATAGCAGGTTCCACCACAAGATGCACTGCCGTAATCATAACAGGTACCAACACAGCAGTATGCACTGCTGTAATCATAGCAGGTACCAACACAGCAGTATGCACTGCTGTAATCATAGCAGGTACCACCACAATATGCACTGCTGTAATCATAGCAGGTTCCACCACAATATCCACTGCTGTCATCATAACAGGTACCAACACAATATGCACTGCTGTAATCATAGCAGGTACCAACACAGCAGTATGCACTGCTGTAATCATAACAGGTACCAACACAGCAGTATGCACTGCTGTAGTGATAGCAGGTACGACCTCAGTCGGTATACACTGCTGTAGTGATAGTAGATACTGCTATCGAGTTGGCAGATACTGCTATATAGAGTTAGTAGATACTAAAACAGTCAGTATATACCACTAGTCAGTCAATACTGCTAGTCAGTATATACTACTATACAGTCAGTACATACTGCTACGGTGAGTAGCTACTAGAGTCAGTAGATACTATTATAGAGTGAGTAGATACTGCTATAGATTTTGTAGTTACTACTGTAGTCAGTGGATACAACTATAGAGTCAGCAGATACTATACAGTTAGTCGTTACGAGTATATAGTCGGTAGATACTACTGTAGGCCCAGTAAATACTACTATGGTCAGTAGTTATTACAGTCACTAAATACTACTACACAGTCAGTAGCTACTACTGGCTCAGTAGATACTACTACAGAGTCAATAGATACCACTTCCTCTGTTGTATGTAAGGTGTTGTTAGTATATATACCTACGAGGAGTAAAGATATGTTTTGAGGGGGGGGGGGAGACCACAATTTTCGGAAACCTTTTGACATCAACTATTTACCCCACACTTTCTACAACTTTTTTTTTAAAGAAATATGTTTTTCACCCGGGCAAAGCCGGGTACTTCGGCTAGAGAATATCAGGCAGGACACGAACCGTCTCTCCTGAAACCCTCTCGTCGTGGCCAGCAGACCTCGACATTGCACCTGAACGCATGACCATCATACGTAGAATCTGCTATGAAAGGGCCATTGCTCAAAACGTCGACCGGAGTGCGGGGGGGGCGGGGGGGGGCTGAGTTTCGCAAGCGATGAGCGCGATCGCTGCGTCGCTTGGCCGCCTCCACTCGCCCATCGTTATCATGACGTCACCTTGGCCGTAGTTTCTGGCGGCCATCTTGCCCAGAGCCACGCTCATTGTTTCCCGTAGCAACATGGCGGCCGGAAGCTTTCGTCACTCGTTTAAGGGCGCAGGAGGCGGCAACGGATTAACCGCGGGAAGTTGTGGGAGGGCGGGGTAGGGGCGGTAAAGCGGTTTTGTGACGCTGCGCGTGTGAGAGGCGGCGGCAGTGAGACGGCCTCCGCGATGAGGTAAAAAAATAGTCCCGGGGACGCCGATTCCCGCTGCAGCGGCAGAACCGGGCGTTTGCCGCAGTGGGGGGAACCGGATCCCAATTGCGTGGCGGTCAGGATCCGGATCCTCGCGTCAGGCAATGATGTTGGGTTAACGCGTTCGTGACAAATATGATCCATCATAGAGGGGCGGGGGTTAGATCGCGTAAATCTCAATGGTGTGGCGTTAAACCCGCCACCACCCGACACAGCCAATTAGTAAGTCATTAAATGCATCGATTCGTGGCGTTGACGCAGGTTCCCTGCGAGTCCACAGCCACGTGGAACATTTTAAAGATGTATTTTGCAACCTCGGCCACGCACGGCCTCCTGCGAGCGCCTAATCTTGGCAGCGGCGGTGGTTCAGCGCAACCAAGACTCTGGCCTGGTTTCGACAATCAGTTTCTCATCAGCAGTCAGGCTTGGAGCCGTGCTGGTGAGCTGCCCTGCAGGGACCCTGCCCCTGCAGCACTTGGGAGCCCCCCACACACATGGGCGGTGAATGTGGGGTCGAGGAGATCGTTCATCAAAGAGGCACCCACCCCCATAGTGTGAGCTTGGGAAAAGGGCGGTGACCGGAGGGAATTCCAACGTAGAGCAGTGCGGGTGAGCAAGCAGACACGCACATGAGGTGGTGATCTGCAGTGTGGTGAGTGGATGTTGCAGTGTGGATGAGATGAAACTGTATGTGGTAGAGACCGAGACCTCAACACGGGTGGAGGAATCGACGAGTGAAGTTGACGGGAACAGTAACCATGGGAGGAGTGGCGATATACGGCGGCCGGAGACGACGATGCGACATCCCGTGCCGCAGAGGCACCCGATGGAGGCGCCGCCTCCACGTGTGCCCGCGGATGCCGGGAATCGCAATCGCGCGTCTTCAACCCAGCACTGGGGGTTGCTGGGTCACACACGCACTCCCTACACACGAGCTGCCATCAACCGGCTCGGAGCCAGGCTGAGATGGGTTCATCTCTGTCTGCACAGGGATTGAGTGTTACCCCTCGCACGCCTGGGGTTTCTCCGGGGTTTCCGGTTTCCTCCCACATAAACTATCACGGGGTTGACCAAACATTCCAATATAGGACGAGCGGCCGCTGCCCTCGAACCTCCCCTTCCACCCAGCCCGGGGAAGGGCGGAGAGTCTGGCGGGACCTGGCGCGCGTCCCATTAGGATGGGGGGGGCAGGGAAGATGCTGAGAGGCACGGGGCTGGGGCGACTCCCCAGGCCAGGGGCGGTGCGGGTTGCTCCCCGGCTGGAAGAACCTGAGTACAAATATAGTTGGAATCCTCGCCAGTGTAGTGAGTAACCGAACTTCACCGACAACCAGAGAAATAGAAAAAGTGAAAGACACATTGAGACAGATACAAAGTTAGAGTGAGACAGGCGGATACGTACAGAGACACAGGGAGATACTGAAAAATAGAGATAATTAGAGACAGGGTGAGACAAACACAGATAAACAGTGTGACATACATTGTGATGTACAGCACCGTATAGACCAAGGCCGTAGCCATGGAGTCAACATTGGGGGGGACCAAATCTTCCAGGGGGTCTGGGGGTCCCCCCCAGAAAAAAAGATCTAAATTTGAAAACGAATTTCCTGTCTAAAATATAAAAAAATTAACGAACACATAGGATGGACTTTTTATTTATTTTTTACAATAATGTCTAATAGTGTATTGTATTACATTGCTGTTTTTCCCCTTTTTACCTTTTATTGTTTCAGTGTATGTAATGGCAGATATTAGGGATTAATAAAGTACAACCATAACCACAATCATATAAACATAAATCTATTTTATAGTAATATATTGGGGGGGACATTTTGAGCATATTTGAATATTGTGGGGGATGTGTCCCCCCTTGGTATAGACAAAGACAGAGTGATACAGATAGACCATGAGACGCACAGAGAGAGAGACATAGAGACACACGGAGATAGATACAAATAGGGAGTCAGAGTGACAGTGATCCTGGTAAGTGAGTGGTAAGGGAGTAACAGAGGACAATGCTTCAAGAGCCCCCATGATTTCAAGTTGAACTCAACTGACCTTGAACCAGAGGAACAGGGTGCGTCTCGGATTAATTATCCGTTTATCTGAGCTTGCCTTGCAACAGTGGTCTCGTGGGATCAGAAGCAGGGAATCCCAGTAATATAAATATAAAGTGACTCAACGCTTGCTTACATGCCTACATGTTCGGTATAACGGTAGACGCCAGGCCGGGAATATTCATGGGTGATTCAGGTTGTCAGGCGCTCTTAGCTACTGCATAAATGTATGTGCTGATAACAAGGTGCGTTCCTTGCCCTCGCTCCAGCGTGGAGTTTGTCGTGAACCCAGGGCCTCTTCTGCATGAGCTGTGCCCTGGAAACTCGTGTTTTTTAGAACAAGGAACCACAAGGACCGAGAGCGGAAACTGTGGACTGGCTTGGATGGTGCCATAAAACCGCGTGGACGTTGTGAGACAATGCTCTTTTCGTGTTTTCTTCGTGGCCCTGATATAGAATCAGGATCTTTATTTAGACTGGAATAATCCATACTCTTTGGTTATTTCGGTAAAGTCACGTAGATAGAAAAATAACTAATAGATCACGACATTTAGATTGCAACACAAGCAATTGTCTTCAGGTGAAAAAATACAGCAGGCGGACTGCTCTGTGAATGTCACCCCCCTCCCCTCCCTCGCATTTACCGAGGTACAGCATGCCTCGCTCTGCGATCTTACATTCACTTGCAAATGCCATCTCCAGCCCTGCCCAGTTAGCCTTGGGTTGTACCCACCTCAAACCTGTATAACCTTTGTCTGCAGTAGCTCTCACGCTACATTTCTTCCTGCCTCAGCAGTCCACCTGCTGTGTTTTTTCACCTGAAGACGATGGCTTGTGTTGCGATGGAAACGTCGTGATCTATTAGTTATTTTCTATCTACGTGACTTTTCTGAAAGAACCAAAGAGTATGAATTCCTGCAGTCACGAAAGCTTTAAATCAAGATTGGAATAATCAAATGAACTATGATGCTGTTTTTTTTACAGATGTCCAGTCGGGGCGGGTGATCAAGTTAAAACAAACAATATAAAAACACTATAGGAGTGCAACATTAAGAAAACGGTAAGCAAGTGACGAAATAAAAATATCGGTAAATCCTCGATTTACGATCATAATTAGTTCCTGGGACCCGTTCATAAGTCGAACGGTTTGTAAGTCGGAACATAATTACGTCCTCTATTTAAATGCCTATACGGTCAGTGTTATGAAATGTGTTACGGTTCAACAAAAAGGGAAGCATTGTTAAACTCATAAGTAAGAAACATTGTAAATTTGCAAGAAACTTGAAATTTGGCACGTGGGTAGCTTCCAGACTGTACACAATTTCAAAAGTATAAAAATAGACTTTTGTATTTGGGGGGGGGGGGGGGGGCAATAATGCATATATTTTGCACGGCAAGTGAGCGGTGACGTCACATATGCGCACCCCCACCCTCCGCGTAGGCTGCGTATTAATTCAAGACGAGAATCCAAGTCCCGGGCGAAGCCGGCTAGTAAAGCTCGTATTAAATCAAACGTAAAATAAAGTAACAAATAGAAATAATCTGTACATTTTCACTTACCTTGAACCCATCATGATGTTGGCTCGTTTGTCGGAAGGGGCGAAATTAGTCACCACAATTGCACAAACACCTGGATACGCACACACACAAAAGACGATCCCCGGTGTCGCCTTAAAAGACTCCTCGTGCACGTGTGTTCGCGGCGAGCACACGTGTGCAGGCCGGCACGTGTGTTCGCGGCGAGCACACGTGCACGCCGGCACGTGTGTTCGCGGCGAACACACGTGCACGCCGGCACGTGTGTTCGCGGCGAGCACACGTGTGCAGGCCGGCACGTGTGTTCGCGGCAAAACACACGTGCACGCCGGCACACGTGTGTTCGCGGCGAGCACACGTGTGCAGGCCGGCACGTGTGCTCGCGGCAAAACACACGTGCACGCCGGCACGGCGCACGTGGAGGGTGTGGGTGGCCAGCACCACGCCCCCGCCGCAATTGTGGCGATGTTTACGCACCACACCAGGTACTCATTTGAGGCTGAATCGACCTAGGAAGAGGCGGAGGACCGATCCAGATAATTGTCACTGGTGTTGGCAAGTGCAAATTCGCGTTTTAAGTCAATGTTTACATATATATAAAATTAATGGAAGATGGTTAGTAAGTCATTCGTCGAGTACTGCCTGTATACATCTTGCCATTAAGGATGAGGAAATAGTAGTTTTTTTGGTGATAATTGTATTTTGCGGCAGTTTGGCCTCTGTATCTTGAGAAGCGCAGACATCGCGTGAGTGGATGTGGAGGAGACGCCTCCGTCACAAGGGCCACTGAGGTTTGGGCGGTGGTTAACGCCCGTTCTGGCTGCTGCCTTCCCAAGCGTGCGTCGCCGTCATCCCCCACGTGTGCTCCTCCTGTGAGACCACCGCATCTCTCAGTCTGGGCTGATTACAGACTACGTCGCCGCCTGTCGGCAGACTCGTGCCCTTGGCACTCCGAGGCGCTTGGATCAGCAGAGATCTGTTCACCGATCGGATGCCTCGGTGGCCATTCTGGCTCTCGTGGCGCCAGGCGACGCAGCGGGGTGGGGGGGGTGGATCCGGATCCCAGCTCATATATGGAACCGGATCCTCATTCACGAGGATCCGGTTCCCTGTGAGCGGCAGCAGTAGCGGCGATGGCGGCGGCGTCGCCCCCTCGCGTGGTGGAGTTGGTGGCAGCGGCGGTGGCGTCGGTGCGCGTCCCGCGGCCCGGGGACCGCGTCTACAAGGACGAGTGCGTCTACTCCTTCCATAGCCCCGTGAGTGGCGGCGGGGGAGGAGAGGGCGCGGAGAGCGAGAAGCCGCGCGCTGCTCCCATCTTCCACCATTGTCACCGCGTCCTCCCTTCAGTCGTCGTCGCCTTCATCAAGCCGCTTTGAGCTGTGTGGTGAATGTGGTCATATCCACCCGAGGAAACCCTCATTCGCCTCGTCAATGTGTCAGCATCACCACCACAGCCACTATCATCATCAATCGCTGTCACCGGCATCGCTGTCGACATCACGAGTCGCCTTGTCCCGTGAGTGGCGACCGCGTCGTGGGTGGGGGGAGTGACGCGTGGGGGGGGAGTGACGCGTGGGGGGGGGAGTGACGCAGGGTGAGGAGGGAGTGACGCAGGGTGAGGAGGGAGTGACGCTGGGTTGAGGAGGGAGTGACGCAGGGTGAGGAGGGAGTGACGCAGGGTGAGGAGGGAGTGACGCAGGGTGAGGAGGGAGTGACGCAGGGTGAGGAGGGAGTGACGCTGGGTTGAGGAGAGAGTGACGCAGGGTGAGGAGAGAGTGACGCAGGGTGAGGAGGGAGTGACGCAGGGTGAGGAGGGAGTGACGCAGGGTGAGGAGGGAGTGACGCGTGGGGGGGGAGTGACGCAGGGTGAGGAGGGAGTGACGCAGGGTGAGGAGGGAGTGACGCAGGTGAAGAGGGAGTGACGCAGGGTGAGGAGGGAGTGACGCTGGGTTGAGGAGGACTTGGGAGTAGTGACGCAGGGTGAGGGGGGTGGACGAGGGTGAGGAGGGAGTGACGCAGGGTGAGGGGGAGTGACGCAGGGTGAGGAGGGGAGAAGAGTGACGCAGGGTGAGGAGGAGTGACGCAGGGTGGGAGGACGAGTGACGCAGGGTGGGAGGGAGGTGACGCAGGGTGAGGAGGGAGTGACGCAGGGTGAGGAGGGAGTGACGCGTGGGGGGGGAGTGACGCAGGGTGAAGAGGGAGTGACGCAGGGTGAGGAGGAGTGACGCAGGGTGAGGAGGGAGTGACGCAGGGTGAGGAAGAGTGACGCTGGGTTGAGGAGGGAGTGACGCAGGGTGAGGAGGGAGTGACGCAGGGTGAGGAGGGAGTGACGCAGGGTGAGGAGGAGTGACGCTGGGTTGAGGAGGGAGTGACGCAGGGTGAGCAGGGAGTGACGCAGGGTGAGGAGGGAGTGACGCAGGGTGAGGAGGGAGTGACGCTGGGTTGAGGAGGGAGTGACGCAGGGTGAGGAGGGAGTGACGCAGGGTGAGGAGGAGTGACGCAGGGTGAGGAGGGAGTGACGCTGGGTTGAGGAGGGAGTGACGCAGGGTGAGGAGGGAGTGACGCAGGGTGAGGAGGGAGTGACGCAGGGTGAGGAGGGAGTGACGCAGGGTGAAGAGGGAGTGACGCAGGGTGAGGAAGAGTGACGCTGGGTTGAGGAGGGAGTGACGCAGGGTGAGGAGGGAGTGACGCAGGGTGAGGAGGGAGTGACGCAGGGTGAGGAGGAGTGACGCAGGGTGAGGAGGGAGTGACGCAGGGTGAGGAGGGAGTGACGCAGGGTGAGGAGGGAGTGACGCTGGGTTGAGGAGGGAGTGACGCTGGGTGAGGAGGGAGTGACGCAGGGTGAAGAGGGAGTGACGCAGGGGTGAGGAGGGAGTGACGCAGGGTGAGGAGGGAGTGACGCAGGGTGAGGAGAGTGACGCTGGGTTGAGGAGGGAGTGACGCAGGGTGAGGAGGGAGTGACGCAAGGTGAGGAGGGAGTGACGCAGGGTGAGGAGGAGTGACGCAGGGTGAGGAGGGAGTGACGCAGGGTGAAGAGGGAGTGACGCAGGGTGAGGAAGAGTGACGCTGGGTTGAGGAGGGAGTGACGCAGGGTGAGGAGGGAGTGACGCAGGGTGAGGTGGGAGTGACGCAGGGTGAGGAGGAGTGACGCAGGGTGAGGAGGGAGTGACGCAGGGTGTAGAGGGAGTGACGCAGGGTGAGGAGGAGTGACGCTGGGTGAGGAGGGAGTGACGCAGGATGAAGAGGGAGTGACGCAGGGTGAGGAGGAGTGACGCTGGGTGAGGAGGGAGTGACGCAGGGTGAAGAGGGAGTGACGCAGGGTGAGGAGGGAGTGACGCAGGGTGAGGAGGGAGTGACGCTGGGTTGAGGAGGGAGTAACGCCGGGGTGAGGAGGGAGAGGGACGCAGGGTGAGGAGGGAGTGACGCAGGGTGAGGAGGGAGTGACGCAGGGTGAGGAGGGAGTGACGCAGGGTGAGGAGGGAGTGACGCAGGGTTGAAGGAGGGAGTGACGCAGGGTGAGGAGGAGTGACGCGAGGGGGGGGGAGTGACGCAGGGTGAAGGAGGGAGTGACGCAGGGTGAGTGACGTGGGTGAGTGACGCAGGGTGAGGAGGGAGTGACGCAGGGTGAGGAGGAGTGACGCTGGTTGAGGAGGGAGTGACGCAGGGTGAGGAGGGAGTGACGCAGGGTGAGAGGGAGTGACGCAGGGTGAGGAGGGAGTGACGCAGGGTGAGGAGGAGTGACGCAGGGGTGAGGACGGGGGAGTGACGCATGGGTGCGGAGAGGAGTGACCATGGGTGTTAGGTAGAGAGTGACGCAGGGTGAGGAGGAGGAGTGACGCAGGGTGAGGAGGGAGGTGACGCAGGGTGAGGAGGGGAGTGACGCAGGGGTGAGGAGGGAGCTGACGCGTGGGGGGGGAGAGTGCACGCAGGGTGAAGAGGGAGTGGATGCAGGGGTGAGGAGTAGTGACGGCAGGGTGAGGAGGGAGTGGACGCAGGGTGAGGAAGAGTGACGCTGGGTTGAGGAGGGAGTGACGCAGGGTGAGGAGGGAGTGACGCAGGGTGAGGAGGGAGTGACGCAGGGTGAGGAGAGTGACGCTGGGTTGAGGAGGGAGTGACGCAGGGTGAGCAGGGAGTGACGCAGGGTGAGGAGGGAGTGACGCAGGGTGAGGAGGAGTGACGCTGGGTTGAGGAGTGACGCAGGGTGAGGAGGGTGACGCAGGGTGAGGAGGAGTGACGCAGGGTGAGGAGGGAGTGACGCTGGGTTAGGAGGGAGTGACGCAGGGTGAGGGGAGTGACGCAGGGTGAGGAGGGAGTGACGCAGGGTGAGGAGGGAGTGACGCAGGGTGAGGAGGGAGTGACGCAGGGTGAAGAGGGAGTGACGCAGGGTGAGGAAGAGTGACGCTGGGTTGAGGAGGGAGTGACGCAGGGTGAGAGGGAGTGACGCAGGGTGAGGAGGGAGTGACGCAGGGTGAGGAGGAGTGACGCAGGGTGAGGAGGGAGTGACGCAGGGTGAGGAGGGAGTGACGCAGGGTGAGGAGGGAGTGACGCAGGGTGAGGAGGGAGTGACGCTGGGTTGAAGGGAGTGACGCTGGGTTGAGGAGGGTGACGCAGGGTGAGGAGGGAGTGACGCAGGGTGAAGAGGGAGTGACGCAGGTGAGGAGGGAGTGACGCAGGGTGAGGAGGGAGTGACGCAGGGTGAGGAAGAGTGACGCTGGGTTGAGGAGGGAGTGACGCAGGGTGAGGAGGGAGTGACGCAAGGTGAGGAGGGAGTGACGCAGGGTGAGGAGGAGTGACGCAGGGTGAGGA
The DNA here is from genome assembly GCF_015708825.2 of Lethenteron reissneri. Classification (NCBI taxonomy): domain Eukaryota; kingdom Metazoa; phylum Chordata; class Hyperoartia; order Petromyzontiformes; family Petromyzontidae; genus Lethenteron; species Lethenteron reissneri. The sequence goes on from NC_083818.1 coordinate 437,193, forward strand.
GGGAGTGACGCTGGGTGAGGAGAGAGTGACGCAGGGTGAGAGAGAGTGACGCAGGGTGAGGAGGGATGACGCAGGGTGAGAGGGAGTGACGCAGGGTGAGGAGGGAGTGACGCGTGGGGGGGGTGACGCAGGGTGAGGAGGGAGTGACGCAGGGTGAGGAGGGAGTGACGCAGGGTGAGGAGGGAGTGACGCAGGGTGAGGAGGGAGTGACGCGGGGTTGAGGAGGGAGTGACGCAGGGTGAGGAGGGAGTGACGCAGGGTGAGGAGGGAGTGACGCAGGGTGAGGAGGAGTGACGCAGGGTGAGGAGGGAGTGACGCTGGGTGAGGAGAGAGTGACGCAGGGTGAGGAGAGTGACGCAGGGTGAGGAGGGAGTGACGCAGGGTGAGGAGGGAGTGACGCAGGGTGAGAGGGAGTGACGCGTGGGGGGGAGTGACGCAGGGTGAAGAGGGAGTGACGCAGGGTGAGGAGGAGTGACGCAGGGTGAGGAGTGACGCAGGGTGAGGAAGAGTGACGCTGGGTTGAGGAGGAGTGACGCAGGGTAGAGGGAGTGACGCAGGGTGAGGAGGGAGTGACGCAGGGTGAGGAGGAGTGACGCTGGTTGAGGAGGGAGTGACGCAGGGTGAGCAGGGAGTGACGCAGGGTGAGAGGAGTGACGCAGGGTGGGAGGGAGTGACGCTGGGTTGAGGAGGGAGTGACGCAGGGTGAGGAGGGAGTGACGCAGGGTGAGGAGGAGTGACGCAGGGTGAGGAGGGAGTGACGCTGGGTTGAGGAGGTGACGCAGGGTGAGGAGGGAGTGACGCAGGTGAGGAGAGTGACGCAGGGTGAGGAGGAGTGACGCAGGGTGAAGGGGTGACGCAGGGTGAGGAAGAGTGACGCTGGGTGAGGAGGGAGTGACGCAGGGTGAGGAGGGAGTGACGCAGGGTGAGGAGGGAGTGACGCAGGGTGAGGAGGAGTGACGCAGGGTGAGGAGGGAGTGACGCAGGGTGGAGGAGTGACGCAGGGTGAGGAGGGAGTGACGCAGGGT
>NC_083818.1:438717-646533 GCF_015708825.2 Lethenteron reissneri
GTGAGGAGGGATTGACGCAGGGTGAAGAGGGAGTGACGCAGGGTGAGGAGGGAGGGACGCAGGGTGAAGAGGGATAGTGACGCAGGGTGAGGAGGGATTGAGCAGGGTGAAGAGGGAGTGACGCAGGGTGAGGAGGAGTGACGCAGGGTGAGGAGGGAGTGACGCAGGGTGAAGAGGAGTGACGCAGGGTGAAGAGGAGTGACGCAGGGTGAGGAGGGAGGAGCAGGGTGAGGAGGGAGTGACGCAGGGTGAAGAGGGAGTGACGCAGGGTGAGGACGGAGTGACGCAGGGTGAGGAGGGAGTGACGCAGGGTGAGGAGGAGTGACGCAGGGTGAGGAGGGATTGACGCAGGGTGAGGAGGGAGTGACGCAGGGTGAGGAGGGAGTGGCGCAGGGTGTTGAGGGAGTGACGCAGGGGAGGAGGAGAGTGACGCAGGGTGAAGAGGGAGTGACGCAGGGTGAGGAGGGATTGACGCAGGGTGAGGAGGGAGTGACGCAGGGTGAGGAGGGAGTGGCGCAGGGTGTTGAGGGAGTGACGCAGGGTGAGGAGGGAGTGACGCAGGGTGATGAGAGAGTGACGCAGGGTGAGGAGGAGTGACGCTGGGTGAGGAGGATGACGCAGGGTGAAGAGGAGTGACGCAGGGTGAGGAGGGAGTGACGCAGGTGAGGAGGGAGTGACGCAGGGTGAGGAGGTGTGACGCAGGGTGAAGAGGGAGTGACGCAGGGTGAAGAGGAGTGACGCTGGGTGAGGAGGGAGTGACGCAGGGTGAAGAGGGAGTGACGCAGGGTGAGGAGGAGTGACGCTGGGTGAGGAGGAGTGACGCAGGGTGAGGAGGAGTGATGCAGGGTGAGGAGGGAGTGACGCAGGGTGAAGAGGGAGTGACCGCAGGGTGAGGAGGAGTGACGCTGGGTGAGGAGGGAGTGACGCAGGGTGAAGAGGGAGTGACGCAGGGTGAAGAGGGAGTGACGCAGGGTGAGGAGGAGTGACGCAGGGTGAAGAGGGAGTGACGCAGGGTGAGGAGGGAGTGACGCAGGGTGAGGAGGAGTGACGCAGGGTGAAGAGGGAGTGACGCAGGGTGAAGAGGAGTGACGCTGGGTGAGGAGGGAGTGATGCAGGGTGAAGAGGGAGTGACGCAGGGTGAGGAGGAGTGACGCTGGGTGAGGAGGGAGTGACGCAGGGTGAGGAGGAGTGACGCTGGGTGAGGAGGGAGTGACGCAGGGTGAGGAGGAGTGACGCTGGGTGAGGAGGGAGTGACGCAGGGTGAGGAGGAGTGACGCAGGGTGAAGAGGGAGTGACGCAGGGTGAGGAGGAGTGACGCTGGGTGAGGAGGGAGTGACGCAGGGTGAAGAGGGAGTGACGCAGGGTGAGGAGGAGTGACGCTGGGTGAGGAGGGAGTGACGCAGGGTGAAGAGGGAGTGACGCAGGGTGAAGAGGGAGTGACGCAGGGTGAGGAGGAGTGACGCAAGGTGAGGAGGGAGTGACGCAGGGTGAAGAGGGAGTGACGCAGGGTGAGGAGGAGTGACGCAGGGTGAGGAGGGAGTTACACAGGGTGAAGAGGGAGTGACGCAGGGTGAGGAGGAGTGACGCTGGGTGAGGAGTGACGCAGGGTGAGGAGGAGTGACGCAGGGTGAGGAGGAGTGACGCAGGGTGAAGAGGGAGTGACGCAGGGTGAGGAGGGAGTGACGCAGGGTGAGGAGGGAGTGACGCAGGGTGAAGAGGGAGTGACGCAGGGTGAGGAGGGAGTGACGCAGGGTGAGGAGGGAGTGAAGCAGGGTGAGGAGGAGTGACGCAGGGTGAGGAGGGAGTGACGCAGGGTGAAGAGGGAGTGACGCAGGGTGAGGAGGAGTGACGCAGGGTGAGGAGGGAGTGACGCAGGGTGAGGAGGGAGTGACGCAGGGTGAGGAGGGAGTGACGCAGGGTGAGGAGGGAGTGACGCAGGGTGAGGAGGGAGTGACGCAGGGTGAGGAGGGAGTGACGCAGGGTGAGGAGGGAGTGACGCAGAGTGAGGAGGGAGTGACGCAGGGTGAGGAGGGAGTGACGCAGGGTGAAGAGGAAGTGACGCAGGGTGAGGAGGGAGTGACGCTGGGTGAGGAGGGAGTGACGCAGGGTGAAGAGGGAGTGACGCAGGGTGAGGAAGAGTGACGCTGGGTGAGGAGGGAGTGATGCAGGGTGAAGAGGGAGTGACGCAGGATGAGGAGGAGTGACGCAGGGTGAGGAGGGAGTGACGCAGGGTGAAGAGGGAGTGACGCAGGGTGAGGAGGAGTGACGCAGGGTGAGGAGTGACGCAGGGTGAGGAGTGACGCAGGGTGAAGAGGGAGTGACGCAGGGTGAGGAGGAGTGACGCAGGGTGAAGAGGGAGTGACGCAGGGTGAGGAGGAGTGACGCTGGGTGAGGAGGGAGTCACGCAGGGTGAAGAGGGAGTGACGCAGGGTGAGGAGGAGTGACGCTGGGTGAGGAGGGAGTGACGCAGGGTGAAGAGGGAGTGACGCAGGGTGAGGAGTGACGCTGTGTGAGGAGGGAGTGACGCAGGGTGAAGAGGGAGTGACGCAGGGTGAGGAGGAGTGACGCTGGGTGAGGAGGGAGTGACGCAGGGTGAAGAGGGAGTGACGCAGGGTGAGGAGGGAGTGACGCAGGGTGAGGAGGAGTGACGCAGGGTGAGGATGAGTGACGCAGGGTGAAGAGGGGGTGACGCAGGGTGAGGAGGGAGTGACGCAGGGTGAGGAGGGAGTGACGCAGGGTGAAGAGGGAGTGACGCAGGGTGAGGATGAGTGACGCAGGGTGAAGAGGGAGTGACGCAGGGTGAGGAGGGAGTGATGCAGGGTGAGGAGGGAGTGACGCAGGGTGAGGAGCGAGTGACGCAGGGTGAAGAGGGGGTGACGCAGGGTGAGGAGGGAGTGACGCAGGGTGAGGAGGGAGTGACGCAGGGTGAAGAGGGAGTGACGCAGGGTGAGGAGGGAGTGACGCAGGGTGAGGAGGGAGTGACGCAGGGTGAAGAGGGAGTGACGCAGGGTGATGAGGGAGTGACGCAGGGTGAGGAGGGAGTGACGCAGGGTGAGGAGCGAGTGACGCAGGGTGAGGAGGGAGTGACGCAGGGTGAAGAGGGAGTGACGCAGGGTGAGGAAGAGTGACGCTTGGTTGAGGAGGGAGTGACGCAGGGTGAGGAGGGAGTGACGCAGGGTAAGGAGGGAGTGACCCAGGGTGAGGAGGAGTGACGCAGGGTGAGGAGGGAGTGACGCAGGGTGAGGAGGGAGTGACGCAGGGTGAAGAGGGAGTGACGCAGGGTGAGGAAGAGTGACGCTGGGTTGAGGAGGGAGTGACGCAGGGTGAGCAGGGAGTGACGCAGGGTGAGGAGGGAGTGACGCAGGGTGAGGAGGGAGTGACGCAGGGTGAGGAGGGAGTGACGCAGGGTGAGGAGGAGTGACGCAGGGTGAGGAGGGAGTGATGCAGGGTGAGGAGGGAATGACGCAGGGTGAGGAGGGAGTGACGCAGGGTGAGGAGGGAGTGACGCTGGGTTGAGGAGGGAGTGACGCAGGGTGAGGAGGGAGTGACGCAGGGTGAGGAGGGAGTGACGCAGGGTGAAGAGGGAGTGACGCAGGGTGAGGAGGGAGTGACGCAGGGTGAAGAGGGAGTGACGCATTGTGAGGAAGAGTGACGCTGGGTTGAGGAGGGAGTGACGCAGGGTGAGGAGGAGTGACGCTGGGTGAGGAGGGAGTGACGCAGGGTGAAGAGGGAGTGACGCAGGGTGAGGAGGAGTTACGCTGGGTGAGGAGGGAGTGACGCAGGGTGAAGAGGGAGTGACGCAGGGTGAAGAGGGAGTGACGCAGGGTGAGGAGGAGTGACGCAGGGTGAGGAGGGAGTGACGCAGGGTGAAGAGGGAGTGACGCAGGGTGAGGAGGAGTGACGCAGGGTGAGGAGGGAGTGACGCAGGGTGAAGAGGGAGTGACGCAGGGTGAGGAGGAGTGACGCAGGGTGAGGAGGAGTGACGCAGGGTGAAGAGGGGGTGACGCAGGGTGAGGAGGGAGTGACGCAGGGTGAGGAGGGAGCGAAGCAGGGTGAGGAGGAGTGACGCAGGGTGAGGAGGGAGTGACGCAGGGTGAAGAGGGAGTGACGCAGGGTGAGGAGGAGTGACGCAGGGTGAGGAGGGAGTGACGCAGGGTGAGGAGGGAGTGACGCAGGGTGAGGAGGGAGTGACGCAGGGTGAAGAGGGAGTGACGCAGGGTGAGGAGGGAGTGATGCAGGGTGAGGAGGGAGTGACGCAGGGTGAGGAGCGAGTGACGCAGGGTGAAGAGGGGGTGACGCAGGGTGAGGAGGGAGTGACGCAGGGTGAGGAGGGAGTGACGCAGGGTGAAGAGGGAGTGACGCAGGGTGAGGAGGGAGTGACGCAGGGTGAGGAGGGAGTGACGCAGGGTGAAGAGGGAGTGACGCAGGGTGATGAGGGAGTGACGCAGGGTGAGGAGGGAGTGACGCAGGGTGAGGAGCGAGTGACGCAGGGTGAGGAGGGAGTGACGCAGGGTGAAGAGGGAGTGACGCAGGGTGAGGAAGAGTGACGCTTGGTTGAGGAGGGAGTGACGCAGGGTGAGGAGGGAGTGACGCAGGGTAAGGAGGGAGTGACCCAGGGTGAGGAGGAGTGACGCAGGGTGAGGAGGGAGTGACGCAGGGTGAGGAGGGAGTGACGCAGGGTGAAGAGGGAGTGACGCAGGGTGAGGAAGAGTGACGCTGGGTTGAGGAGGGAGTGACGCAGGGTGAGGAGGGAGTGACGCAGGGTGAGGAGGGAGTGACGCAGGGTGAGGAGGGAGTGACGCAGGGTGAGGAGGGAGTGACGCAGGGTGAGGAGGAGTGACGCAGGGTGAGGAGGGAGTGATGCAGGGTGAGGAGGGAATGACGCAGGGTGAGGAGGGAGTGACGCAGGGTGAGGAGGGAGTGACGCTGGGTTGAGGAGGGAGTGACGCAGGGTGAGGAGGGAGTGACGCAGGGTGAGGAGGGAGTGACGCAGGGTGAAGAGGGAGTGACGCAGGGTGAGGAGGGAGTGACGCAGGGTGAAGAGGGAGAGTGACGCATTGTGAGGAAGAGTGACGCTGGGTTGAGGAGGGAGTGACGCAGGGTGAGGAGGAGTGACGCTGGGTGAGGAGGGAGTGACGCAGGGTGAAGAGGGAGTGACGCAGGGTGAGGAGGAGTTACGCTGGGTGAGGAGGGAGTGACGCAGGGTGAAGAGGGAGTGACGCAGGGTGAAGAGGGAGTGACGCAGGGTGAGGAGGAGTGACGCAGGGTGAGGAGGGAGTGACGCAGGGTGAAGAGGGAGTGACGCAGGGTGAGGAGTGACGCAGGGTGAGGAGGGAGTGACGCAGGGTGAAGAGGGAGTGACGCAGGGTGAGGAGTGACGCAGGGTGAGGAGGAGTGACGCAGGGTGAGGATGAGTGACGCAGGGTGAAGAGGGGGGTGACGCAGGGTGAGGAGGGAGTGACGCAGGGTGAGGAGGGAGTGACGCAGGGTGAAGAGGGAGTGACGCAGGGTGAGGAGGGAGTGACGCAGGGTGAGGAGGGAGTGACGCAGGGTGAAGAGGGAGTGATGCAGGGTGAGGAGGGAGTGATGCAGGGTGAGGAGGGAGTGACGCAGGGTGAGGAGCGAGTGACGCAGGGTGAAGAGGGGGTGACGCAGGGTGAGGAGGGAGTGACGCAGGGTGAGGAGGGAGTGACGCAGGGTGAAGAGGGAGTGACGCAGGGTGAGGAGGGAGTGACGCAGGGTGAGGAGGGAGTGACGCAGGGTGAAGAGGGAGTGACGCAGGGTGAGGAGGGAGTGACGCAGGGTGAGGAGGGAGTGACACAGGGTGAGGAGCGAGTGACGCAGGGTGAGGAGGGAGTGACGCAGGGTGAAGAGGGAGTGACGCAGGGTGAGGATGAGTGACGCTTGGTTGAGGAGGGAGTGACGCAGGGTGAGGAGGGAGTGACGCAGGGTAAGGAGGGAGTGACCCAGGGTGAGGAGGAGTGACGCAGGGTGAGGAGGGAGTGACGCAGGGTGAGGAGGGAGTGACGCAGGGTGAGGAGGGAGTGACGCAGGGTGAGGAGGGAGTGACGCAGGGTGAGGAGGAGTGAAGCAGGGTGAGGAGGGAGTGACGCAGGGTGAGGAGGGAGTGACGCAGGGTGAGGAGGGAGTGACGCAGGGTGAGGAGGGAGTGACGCAGGGTGAGGAGGGAGTGACGCAGGGTGAGGAGAGTGACGCAGGGTGAGGAGGAGTGACGCAGGGTGAGGAGGGAGTGACGCAGGGTGAGGAGGGAGTGACGCAGGGTGAGGAGGAGTGACGCTGGGTGAGGAGGGAGTGACGCAGGGTGAAGAGGCAGTGACGCAGGGTGAGGAGGGAGTGACTCAGGGTGCAGAGGGAGTGACGCAGGGTGAGGAGGAGTTACGCTGGGTGAGGAGGGAGTGACGCAGGGTGAAGAGGGAGTGACGCAGGGTGAGGGGGAGTGACGCTGGGTGAGGAGGGAGTGACGCAGGGTGAAGAGGGAGTGACGCAGGGTGAGGAGTGACGCTGGGTGAAGAGGGAGTGACGCAGGGTGAGGAGGAGTGACGCTGGGTGAGGAGGGAGTGACGCAGGGTGAAGAGGGAGTGACGCAGGGTGAGGAGTAGTGACGCTGGGTGAGGAGGGAGTGACGCAGGGTGAAGAGGGAGTGACGCAGGGTGAGGAGGAGTGACGCTGGGTGAGGAGGGAGTGACGCAGGGTGAAGAGGGAGTGACGCAGGGTGAAGAGGGAGTGACGCAGGGTGAGGAGGAGTGACGCAGGGTGAGGAGGGAGTGACGCTGGGTGAGGAGGGAGTGACGCAGGGTGAGGAGGGAGTGACGCAGGGTGAAGAGGGAGTGACGCAGGGTGAGGAGGAGTGACGCAGGGTGAGGAGGGAGTGACGCAGGGTGAAGAGGGAGTGACGCAGGGTGAGGAGGAGTGACGCAGGGTGAGGAGGGAGTGACGCAGGGTGAAGAGGGAGTGACGCAGGGTGAGGAGGGAGTGACGCAGGGTGAAGAGGGAGTGACGCAGGGTGAGGAGGGAGTGACGCAGGGTGAGGAGGGAGTGATGCAGGGTGAGGAGGGAGTGACGCAGGGTGAAGAGGGAGTTACGCAGGGTGAGGAAGAGTTACGCAGGGTGAGGAGGGAGTGACGCAGGGTGAAGAGGGAGTGACGCAGGGTGAGGAGGAGTGACGCTGGGTTGAGGAGGGAGTGATGCAGGGTGAAGAGGGAGTGACGCAGGATGAGGAGGAGTGACGCAGGGTGAGGAGGGAGTGACGCAGGGTGAAGAGGGAGTGACGCAGGGTGAGGAGGGAGTGACGCAGGGTGAGGAGGGAGTGACGCAGGGTGAGGAGGGAGTGACGCAGGGTGAGGAGGAGTGACGCAGGGTGAAGAGGGAGTGACGCAGGGTGAGGAGGGAGTGACGCAGGGTGAGGAGGGAGTGACGCAGGGTGAAGAGGGAGTGACGCAGGGTGAGGAGGAGTGACGCAGGGTGAGGAGTGACGCAGGGTGAGGAGGAGTGACGCAGGGTGAAGAGGGAGTGACGCAGGGTGAGGAGGGAGTGACGCAGGGTGAAGAGGGAGTGACGCAGGGTGAGGAGGGAGTGACGCAGGGTGAGGTGGGAGTGACGCAGGGTGAGGAGGAGTGACGCAGGGTGAGGAGGGAGTGACGCAGGGTGAGGAGGAGTGACGCAGGGTGAGGAGGGAGTGACGCAGGGTGAGGTGGGAGTGACGCAGGGTGAAGAGGGAGTGACGCAGGGTGAGGAGGAGTGACGCAGGGTGAAGAGGGAGTGACGCAGGGTGAGGAGGGAGTGACGCAGGGTGAAGAGGGAGTGACGCAGGGTGAGGACGGAGTGACGCAGGGTGAGGAGGGATTGACGCAGGGTGAGGAGGAGTGACGCAGGGTGAGGAGGGAGTGACGCAGGGTGAGGAGGGAGTGACGCAGGGTGAGGACGGAGTGACGCAGGGTGAGGAGGGAGTGACGCAGGGTGAAGAGGAGTGACGCAGGGTGAGGAGGGAGTGACGCAGGGTGAGGAGGGAGTGACGCAGGGTGAAGAGGGAGTGACGCAGGGTGAGGACGGAGTGACGCAGGGTGAGGAGGGAGTGACGCAGGGTGAGGAGGAGTGACGCAGGGTGAGGAGGGAGTGACGCAGGGTGAAGAGGGAGTGACGCAGGGTGAGGAGGGAGTGACGCAGGGTGAGGAGGGATTGACGCAGGGTGAGGAGGGAGTGACGCAGGGTGAGGAGGGAGTGGCGCAGGGTGTTGAGGGAGTGACGCAGGGTGAGGAGGGAGTGACGCAGGGTGAAGAGGGAGTGACGCAGGGTGAGGAGGGAGTGACGCAGGGTGAGGAGGGAGTGACGCAGGGTGAGGAGGGAGTGACGCAGGGTGAGGAGGAGTGACGCAGGGTGAAGAGGGAGTGACGCAGGGTGAGGAGGGAGTGACGCAGGGTGAGGAGGGAGTGACGCTGGGTGAGGAGGGAGTGACGCAGGGTGAAGAGGAAGTGACGCAGGGTGAGGAGGAGTGACGCTGGGTGAAGAGGAGTGACGCTGGGTGAGGAGGGAGTGATGCAGGGTGAAGAGGGAGTGACGCAGGGTGAAGAGGGAGTGACGCAGGGTGAGAAGGAGTGACGCAAGGTGAGGAGGGAGTGACGCAGGGTGAGGAGGGAGTGACGCAGGGTGAAGAGGGAGTGACGCAGGGTGAGGAGGAGTGACGCAGGGTGAGGAGGGAGTGACGCAGGGTGAGGAGGGAGTGACGCAGGGTGAGGAGGGAGTGACGCAGGGTGAAGAGGGAGTGACGCAGGGTGAGGAGGGAGTGACGCAGGGTGAGGAGGGAGTGACGCAGGGTGAGGAGGAGTGACGCAGGGTGAGGAGGAGTGACGCAGGGTGAAGAGGGAGTGACGCAGGGTGAGGAGGGAGTGACGCAGGGTGAGGAGGGAGTGACGCAGGGTGAAGAGGGAGTGACGCAGGGTGAGGAGGGAGTGACGCAGGGTGAGGAGGGAGCGAAGCAGGGTGAGGAGTGACGCAGGGTGAGGAGGGAGTGACGCAGGGTGAAGAGGGAGTGACGCAGGGTGAGGAGGGAGTGACGCAGAATGAGGAGGGAGTGACGCAGGGTGAAGAGGGAGTGACGCAGGGTGAAGAGGGAGTGACGCAGGGTGAGGAGGAGTGACGTTGGGTGAGGAGGGAGTGACGCAGGGTGAAGAGGGAGTGACGCAGGGTGAGGAGGAGTGACGCAGGGTGAGGAGGGAGTGACGCAGGGTGAAGAGGGAGTGACGCAAGGTGAGGAGGAGTGACGTTGGGTGAGGAGGGAGTGACGCAGGGTGAAGAGAGAGTGACGCAGAGTGAAGAGGCAGTGACGCAGGGTGAGGAGGAGTGACGCAGGGTGAGGAGGGAGTGACGCAGGGTGAAGAGGGAGTGACGCAGGGTGAGGAGGAGTGATGCTGGGTTGAGGAGGGAGTGATGGATGTCGCCGTAATTATTGAGCAAAAGTCCTGTCTCATCAAAGCGATCAACATCGTCACAAAGATATAAGCGAGTCTTCTTTCTCCCTGTAAATGGAAGACTTATGGGAGAATTTGGTGGAAGAGACATGGGGGAGATGGGATGGAGAAAAAAGAGGGAGTTGGAGTGATACTAGAGACGAAGGGAGACGGGGAGCGATGGATGGGAGTATGCAGTGGAGTAACTCGATGTTGCATAACATTAATACCAACTATACCCGCCATTTGCCACAAATTGATGGTGACGTCACCTGTGCCAGGCCAGGTGCACTTTGAAGCCATGCGAAGTGTAGAAGGCTCTCTGACAGGAAGTCATGGGCTGACTGACTGACATGACTAGCAGATGCACAAGCTGTGCTCCTTACTGTGCCAACGTGTTCCATTTTAGCTGCCCGGCGCTCTGCTCGTTGTGAGCGTCGCTCCTCAGCCCTTAGTTTGTTGGACGGCGATTGCCTCCAACTGACCAGGAGCGTCCCTCACGAGCCTTCTCTATAGAGGCTGATCTTATCACCGCTGGTACCAGTCTTCAGCAAGTCCACTCGGCTCCACATCCTCCCATACCACATCAATCTATCTCTTCTGCAGCCTGTGACACGCCCGTTTAACCCCCTCTATCTGGCCAAACCGAAGCTTTTTGGGCATGCAGTAGTTGGGCATGCAGGTTACATGACCTGGCCAACGCTGCGCAGCCTTGCCTGCCGGAGGAGCTCACCGATGGGAATGTGTCCAGATCTTTCAAGGATTTGTGAGCTCACAATTTAGCCTGGTAAAACCCAGGAGGGATCGTAGGCAGGCCAGCCTGAATGTTTTTAACCGGCGAAGATGTTCCATTAGGGGGGTCCACGTTTCACAAGTATAGAATAGGGAGGGCATGACTCTGGCCGAGAAGACCCGAAGCTCCTTGTGGAGCGACAGGCCAGGTGGCTTCCACACGGTGTTACACAGCCAATGGAAAGATGATGCCACCTGACTGATTCGGAGTGAGACCTCTGCTCGAACCAGAGCTGGTCATAACCATGCTGCCCAGGTATGGAATACTCTCCATTCCACAACTGCTCCATCACCAATGGCAAAAAATACCCAGGCAGGTACTTAGTTTTGGTTCAAGTTCATTTATTAGGTATAGCCCTGTAAGCCATCCGGCTCTTGAATCGGGTGCAACCGCAACAAACAAAAAACTAAAATATGAACAAAAAACATCTTAAAGTGAATATGTGACTGAGTGCAAACAGAAAATCCAAGAAAAGACAGTAAAGTATTGCAGAAAAAGCACCGTACACAAAAATGTGCAAAAATCCCAGTGGGATGCAAGTCAAACAACAACAACCACAAGACAACTTAGATTAAGGCCATCAGTCTAACTCTGTACTACAACAAACAAACATGGCCAAACCAAAACAGTGGTCATAAGAACTGACCGAATTTTCACAATAAACGATGTAAACAACATGTACTGTACTACCAAACTCTGCAGCCATAGCTGGCTGCATGAGTCACTCCACAACAGTAGGAGCATCAGTCGGAGTATCAACATTTTTCAATGCACCTTTAAGATCAGCACACTAAATCAAAACACAGATCATACTTTGCAGCGATCATCCGGAGCGAAACATTGTATTTTAGGCCACTAAATTGAAGTGGCAGCTAGGGGTGTACAACTCCTCTAGAGCAGTTTTGAGTGAAGATCTCATAGGTAGTGATTCCAGTTGCAGTTTATTGGCAATAGCATTCCAGACCCTTTGGGCATCAATAGCAAAGGCCCTTCAGTATTTGTACGGCAATAGGGAATGTGAAGCTGGTAAATGAGCGAAGACCTTAGGTCAAATTTGTTCTTTGAAACAGAGAGGAGATCCAGCAGGTAATCTGCGGATTTTTTTGTAAATACATCATGAATAAATAAGATCTGATGCACAAGTCGTCGAACATTGAGAGATGTTAAGTTTGACCCAATGTAGAGATCACAGTGGTGAGTCCTATATGGACAGTTCAATGCAAATCTTAAGGCTGAGTGATACATTGAGTCAAGCTTTTTCAGTACAGTACTTGGGGCTGATTTATTCACGATGTCACAGTAATCAAGTAGAGGCAGTATGGTAGCTTTTATCAATTCCAAACGGAATATAGGGGGAAAGCAGTGCTTGTGTCGATACAGAAAACCAATTTTTTTTGTCTTTTTACCAATATAATCAATGTGATCTTCAAATTTCAGTTTTGAATCAAGAATGACCCCAAGATACTTATAGATCTTGACTTACTCTATTTGATAATTATTTAAGGAATGTAATTGGGGAAAAATAACTTCCTGCTTTAGTCCTGGTGAGAAGCATAGCACCTTGGTTTTGGAGGTATTCAGGACTAGTTTAAGAGCAACTAGCTGATGTTGTAGTTTGTTGAAATCACCCAAGAGCTTAGCAATCACGTCATCCGGAGAGCGTCTAGCAGTAATCAGTATCGTGTCATCTGCAAAAAGATTTACCCTGGAATGATCCAGGTCAGTGCCCAATTCATTGACGTAAAGAGAGAACAGGAGGGGGCCGAGGATTGAACCCTGTGGAACCCCTTTTGTTATCTTAACACTGTTTGACCTCCAACCATCTGTGCGTACAGTTTGGGTGCGAAAAGAGAGGTAATTTTTTAACCATTCTACTGCGTGTTTGGAGAAACGGAGGCAACTTAGTTTACTAAACAGGGTGTTGTGGTCGACTGTATCAAAGGCTTTGGACAAGTCAAGAAAAAGACTGGCGCAGTACTGCTTATTATCAAGGCTACTGTAAATGTGATTCAGAGAGTCTAATGCAGCAGATGTGGTGCTGTATTTTTTTCGGAACCCAGATTGTTTTCGATGTAATAGATTGTTGTCGGACAGGAAACTGCTAATTTGGTAGTTCAATAATTTTTCAAAAATTTTCATCAACGGGGACAAAATTGAGATAGGTCGGTAGTTATTTGGATCATCTTTAGGGCCCCCTTTGTGAAGTGGACGAACATATGAATGTTTCCATTCTAGAGGTATTGATGCTTCTTTGATGGACAGGTTGAAAATATGGGCTATAGGTTTGTATATTAGGTGACCAACAATTAGCAGAGCAAAGATGGGAATATTATCTGCTCCGGTAGAGGAGGACCCTTTGAGGTAGGACAGTTGTTTCAGAACATTACTTTCGTGGATTGGCTGGAAACTAAATTCGTTTAATGTTTGAACAGGGGTGTAGGAATTTGCATGCGCAGGGGTGACTCCCAATACATTATCAAAAAGGTCACCAGCTTCAGAAAAATGAAGGTTAAGATTGTCAGCTATTTTTTGGGGCTCTGAAAAATATTCCCCATTTCGGTTAAGCTCAACGGGCAGATTATATGTGTAAGATGCCTGTTCGATACTTTTGATTGTTTTCCAGAAGATCCTGGCATTTCCATGTGATTCCAGGAGAGTGGAGGAAAAGTATGCATTTTTTGCATGCCGTATTTTTTGACGCATCTATTCCTTAAAATCCTGTATTCTAGCCAGTCATGGACCAAATTACTTTTCTGAGCACATGCCCAAGCCTTGTCCCTAGTTTTTATAAGCTTAGTAATCAAGGGATCAAACCATGGTGGACGGTTGCCTTTAGTTTTAAATCTAACCAACGGAGCATGTTTGTTAAGAATTTGGAGAAACGTGTACCTGAAAGTCTCCCAAGTCGTAGTCAGGTTTAGGATATCACAGGCCTTGTCAATATCCGAGTGAAGCACATCATTAATAAATGCCTGAGAGCTGAAGTGTCTCATGGAGTGCTTCTCAACCAATTTAGGGGGGGCTTTGGGTCTGGCTCATGATCTCACCCCAAATATGAAGGAGTGATCACTAAGGTTATTACCCAGAACACCAGTCAGCGTGAAATTGTGAGGGGCATTTGTTAATAGGACGTCAAGCAGAGATGACTGTCCTGGGTTTTTTAGGTTTGGGTCTTGTGGGGACATTTATTAATTGAAATAGGTTAAATTCATCTGCAAAATTTGTGGCCACGGCGGGCGGGTTTAGCCAATTCCAATTGAGATCACCCATTAAAATGGTGGGGCTGATGGTAACACCCCACCTCTTAATGGCACACTCCAGGTTCAGCAGCAGCACCTCCAACTCCTCTGAGTGAGCAGCAATCAGTAGAACATCAGCATACATTACATGGTTGACCAGTAGTAGTCCCCACTACCCCACGACCCATGGATCAGGATTGCTAACCAGGTGGATGGCATTTGGGGCCGTCCATAAATTACGTCACGCACCTGAGGGGGGGGGGGGGTCAGACATTTGTGACGATGTGTGACGAGGGGGGGTTTGAGAAATGTGATGTCACATCAAAATGCGCAACTTTAAATAAATATAGACAACACGTTCTACTTAATTAAATAGACTTTTTAATGTTTTCTCCTACAACATCAGAGTGCAGCGCCACATTAAATACGCACTACAATGCATATTTTTTTTGGGGGGGGGGGGGCAGAGCTTTGTGACGTCATATTTGAAGGGGGGTCTGACTTTTTGTGACGCCGTGTGACGAAGGAGGGGGGGGGGGGGAAAATCGTCCAAAATCGCGTGACGTCATTTATGGACGGCCCCTTGTGGATTGTAGGATTCTCAAGCGTGCTGTACAATTCCGTCGTCAAAATAGCGACTTGATTTCCTATTCCGTTTAATGGAGATCCAGGATTCCCTGTTGAAGTTATTGGGAATTTCTGGGAGATTTCTCGACTTTATATCATGTTCCTTTCATTGACGACTCCTGCCATGACGTCGTGTGACTGCCCCCCCTCCCCCATGCTGTAGGAGATGGAGGGTGGCCTCTACTTGTGTCTCAACTCCTTCTTGGGGTTCGGCCGCGAGCACGTGGAGCGGCACTTCCGCAGAACGGGACAGCGCCTTTACCTACACATCCAACGCACGCGCAAGCAGGCACGTGTACACACACCATGCACAAATATCCACGTATAGCCTACACAGACTGTTGGCGCAAGTGCTGTTAGTGAGCACCTATTAATGCCAGAACGGCACGAGGGGGTGGGTGGCCAGCACCACGCCCGGCTGCCTTTGTCTCACTCGTGGCGATGTTTACTATACACCGCACCAGATACTCATTTGAGGCTGAGTCGACCTAGGGGAGGCCTAGGATCTTCTTCTTTAGTGCTGCCTAACGCAGGCCTAGGATCGGTTCAGATAATCATCACTGGTGTTGGCCATGAGCGGGAATCGAACTCGGGTCGCCATGTTCGTGGCACGTTGCGCTAACCGCTACACTATCTCTCCCCTCGTATACATACACGCCTGCTCACACGTGTTCGTCTACACACACAAGAAACAAAGACTTCCTATTAAGCCTTCACCAGACTCTTAGGGCAATCTTGTATACAAACTCGTACAAACAGGTATGGGCAAACACACGTGTACATGCACATAAACTTGAGTGAGTGAGAGGCTGGGTGAGAGGCGGGTGAGAGGCGGGTGGGTGAGAGGCGGGTGGGTGAGAGGCGGGTGGGTGAGAGGCGGGTGGGTGAGAGGCGGGTGAGTGAGGGGTGGGTGGGTGAGGGGTGGGTGGGTGGGTGAGTGAGTGAGTGAGAGGCGGGTGGGTGGGTGAGTGAGTGAGAAGCGGGTGGGTGGGTGAATGAGGGAGAGGCGGGAGGGTGGGTGAGAGGTGGGTGGGTGAATGAGGGAGAGGGAGGTGGGTGAGTGAGTGAGAGGCAGGTGAGTGAGTGAGAGGCGGGTGGGTGAGAGGTGAATGCTCATCTCCCATGTGCTATGGGCAGGAGGAGGATAAAAGTGCAGCCCGAGACGAGGACCCGCCCCGCAAGAAACCCACGCGGCTCGCCATCGGTAACTCACTACTTCTCACAACACACAGACAATAACCACTACTCACAAGTACTTACTTCTCCCCACCATACCCATCACTAATCACCACAAACACATACTCACCGCTTGCTCACTCCTAACTCAATGCATCCTTCCCACCCTCAACTATACTCAGAACTCGCCCACACACTCACTGCAACTCGCCCACACACTTGGTGGTGCTGATGGCAGCTGTGGTGGTGGTGGTGTTGTTGATGATGATATTTCTGATGGTCATGTTGATGGTGTTGATGATGTCAATGATGGCGTGTAGGAGTGGAGGGCGGGTTCTCGGTGGAGGCTGACCGGGCCGAGTATGATGAGGTCGTGACACTAGTGGTGTTCCCCGAGTATCTGCGCCTGAGTCTTCCCGAGCTCGAGCAGCTTCCGGCCATCGCCCGCGAGCGCGTGCGTGACGCACCGCACCACACCTTACCATTTAGCACATCGAATCACACCACGTCACACCGCATCACGCTGCCCGCTGCCCGTGCACCATGCCCCCAGGTGAGCCAGGCATGCACTGCGGTGCTGGCAGCCGACTCGGCGTCGCGTCGCCAGGAAGTGGAGGCGTGGGACGGGGAGGTGAGGAACGTCTCCCCCCACGCGCTTGGCCTGCAGCAGCTCGACAACGGCGTGCGTATTCCTCCCAGGTAAGATTCCTCATTTGCACCCTCGCACAATAACAAAAACAGCCGCCATTGGTCACAAAGTGCCGATGCCGTCACAACACAGTTCTTGTGCCAGGCGAGATGACAGATCCAGCTGCCATAGGGTTGACTTACTGGGATTACTGGCAGATGGAGCACCTGTGCACCCTACTGTGCCAACTTGCTGCGTTTTAGCTGCCCAATGCTCTTGTCATTGTGAGCGTCGCTCCTCTGCGCTCTGCTGTTGTTGAAGGGCAAATAGCTCCAACTTCCTAGCAGCGTCCTTCACGAGCCTCCTCCACAGAGGCTGATCTTAACACTGCTGGTGCCAGTCATCAGCAAGTTCACTCAGCTCCATATCCTGTACCGCATCAGCCCATCTGTTACCTTGTCCATGCAGTGCCATTTAGCCCCCTTGATCAGGCCAAACAGAATCTGCTTGGGTATGCGGTGGCTGGGCATGTGGGCTACAGGAGCCAGCCAATTGTTCCTTTCCTGGCGGAGAAGTTCATCAATGGAAATGTGTCAATCTTTCAGAGATCTGTGAGCTCCTCACACTAATCCAATCTGATTAAACTGAGGATGGATCATAGGCCGGCCAGCCTGAATATTTGAAACCGACACAGATATTCCTTTAAGGTGCTACACGTTTTAGCAACCATAGAGAAGGGAGTGCATAACTGTGAACAATAATACCCGATAAGTATTGCCTGGTAGAGGAGGTCATATTAGGCATTTGACTTGTCAGCTTTGCTTGCATCCCTCCACTACTATTCATCTTCGGTGGAGACTTAAGCCACCACCATAGGGAGACATGCCCACAACAGTCTGGGATTATCCGCTTCCCACACCTCCGTGCCTTGCTCCCACGCCTCCTTCATTTATGCAGAATACCTTTGTATCACAGTTTTCTGTTCTGAGTAGAGGATTGTCCACCCCTCATAGTTACTGGAACTAGAACCAGTCCACTGGACCTCCAGTATTCCACAGAAGTCCAGACGTTACCAGTCCAGCTCATGACAAAGGAATAATAGCCTCTCCTCTACATT
This sequence comes from Lethenteron reissneri, assembly GCF_015708825.2. Lineage (NCBI taxonomy): Eukaryota > Metazoa > Chordata > Hyperoartia > Petromyzontiformes > Petromyzontidae > Lethenteron > Lethenteron reissneri. The sequence continues at coordinate 455,762 of NC_083818.1, forward strand.
GAATGTTAAAGAATTCCACGTGGCCACCCGCTATGGTATCCTAGTTCTGCAGAAACCCCAGCGGGGAGGGATTTTAGTCTCCTGGATCCACCAATTGGGGTTTTTCCGGGAGACGTCACAGCCGCCTGTCCCTTTGAGGCCTTTCGCACAAGATTATATTATGTTCTTTTATTTTGTCGTATTTTGGTAATTTAATTGAAGGTGGAGGCATTACCAGCCCCTTGTACTCGTCCAGAGCCCCCTTTGGCCGCTTTGGCAGCTGTGAACACGCCATGAAGAGAAAGCTGATGATTATCAGTCGTAACTCACACTCTCACTCACACCCGAGACTCACTTGTTTTCAGCCTGCATGCACTTTTTCTATGTGACAAGTTTCTCGTAATTTGTATAGAAAGCGTTAAAATTGTTTTATTGACAAACGATTTCATGAAGCTCGAAACAAACCTCTCTCTCCACGTGTCCGGGCAGCGGGTGGAAGTGCTCGCGCTGCGACATGCGTGAGAACCTGTGGGCGAATCTGACGGACGGCACGGTGCTGTGCGGGCGCCGCTACTTCGACGGCACTGGTGGCAATGGCCACGCACTGGAGCACTTTCGCGAGACTGGCTTCCCGCTCGCCGTCAAGCTCGGCACCGTTACACCTGACGGCGCCGGTGAGTGGCCAGCCCCAGAGCACCAGCTGCGCATGTCTCAAAACCGGACAAGCGCACGGCGAGTTCCGGACCCCAGGGGTAGCAGAGGGGAAATGGGTCGACCTGCTAAGTGAAGGTCGGCCAGAGGCTTCATTGATAAAAAATTAACACAACTCCTGAGATCCCTTGCACTGACCTCTTGTCCACATGGGAGGGGAAGTCTGTAGGAGACTAGGGTCCATACTTGCGATGCCCTGACTCCGGTCATTGTGTAACTCTCTCACATTGTGACCCCGTGACCCCACACAGATGTGTTTTCGTACGCGGAGGATGAGATGGTTCTCGACCCGAGCCTGTCCGATCACCTGGCGCATTTTGGCATCGACATGATGGCGATGCACAAGGTGTGTGGTACACACACGTGCATACACAAACGTGTTCTCATTACACATACACACGCATGCGCGTGACCATGTCCCATGTCTCCATGTCCCTCCCAACTGGCAGACGGATAAGACAATGACGGAGTTGGAGATCGACGCAAATCAGCGCGTGGGCGAGTGGGAGGCGCTTCAGGAGTCAGGGACGCAGCTCACGCCACTCTATGGCCCGGGCTACACGGGGATGGCCAACCTGGGGAACTCCTGCTACCTCAACTCCGTCATGCAAGTGCTCTTCAGCGTGCCTGACTTCCGCAGCAAGTACGCAGTCGTATTGGTGTGCACGTAGTTGTGTTCCTGCATGTGTGTGTGTGGAGCAATGGCACAGCGGTTAGCGCACTGCAACATGAACCTGGTCACCCGAGTACGATTCCCTCTCATGGCCAGCATCAGTCGCGAATATCTGAACCAGACCTGGGCCTCTCCCTAGGTCAACTTAGCCTTAAAAAATTGTACTTGGTGCATTGCGTAAAATATCAGCACTGGGGAGACAAAAGTGCCAGGGTGTGGTCCCGACCACACCAGCTCCTCATGTGTCGAGTTGGCCTTCAAAGCGACTCTCTAACATCACTTGCTCCAACATCTTTGCGGGATCTTTGTTGAATACAGGCAGACCTAGCAGACCGCTGATTCATTGTAGCTCTATGTCCTGTAGACATTAAAAAAAAGTTTTAATAAAATACAAAGATATAAAAAGCGCTTGCAAGTAAGAACACGCAGCGCTGGCCGAGAAACGTACCCGCCCAATCATTCACTCGGCCAATGAGAGTGACACATGCTTTGACCCCGTTCCTCCCACGATTCAATTATCACGGTTTGTAGTAACAATTACATTTAAAAAATATCAACAACAAAAAAATCTGTGAGCCAGTTGAGATGTCAAGATCAGGATAGAATCACAGGCTCCACTGGGAAGACAAAGGTCGGTCGAGCATGGTGCTGGTCACCCACCCCCTCATGTACCGTGCCGGCCTTCATAGGTGCTCGCTAACAGCACTTGCCCCAACAGTCTGTTAAGGCTTCATGGGGGTCTTTGTGGGATAGTCACTACTGTCTGTGTATAGGTATGTAGATGGGTTGTGAATTGTCTGGTCCCCCTTCTTGAGTACCTTAAAAAGAAGGGGGACTGCAACTACAGGCGCATCTCCCTCATTGTGCCGGGAAAGGTCTTGGCAAGGATTATTTAACATCGCCTTACCATGCACGCTGAGGAGAGGCCATATTCTCTGTCCATCTGCTGCAGCATAGTTGTAGGGAATCGCAACAAGACCTACATGTCTGTTTTATTGACCTGGTCAAGGCCTATGATTTTGTCAATAGGCCTGGGCTCTGGGTTGGTTGTTTTTCATGGTTTTTGAGTCTCTGACTCTGCTCACAATCATCAAGTACTTCATGATGGTGGGCAGGCCCAACTAACTCTACGTGGCCGAGAGTCAGAGCCATTCCCTGTTCACCTGGAGGTGCGACAGGGATTTCCTCTGGCTCCTACATTATTTAATTCTTTTTTTCGACCACGTAGTTTGAGTAACCTATGGCAGTTCCGGAGAAATTTACATCTGGTCCAGTTATAATGGGAGGCTGATCGATACCCAGGTGTGGTCAAGGGATGGCTCACTGTTGGTATGCTGATGTTCTGGTAATTGCCTTTCACTCAGGGAAGGAGTTAGTCATTGCTGCTGAACCTGAAGCGTTTTACTAAGAGGTGGGGGCTTCCATCAGCCCCATCAGAACTAAGCACCTACCGAGGTATTTTGTGTCATCATACACTCCACCCCCTCAACTCCCCATTGGTGATGGGGCAGTTGTGGAGAGGTTTCCATACCTGGGCAGTGTGCTTTTGACCAGCTTCAGTTTGACAGCAGAGATCTTACTCCGAATCAGCCGAGTAGCATCTTTTCATTGACTGCGTAACGCTGTGTGGAAGCTACGTGGTATGTGGCTCCACACAAAGGTGTGGGTCTTTTTGGCTACAGTAATTCCCTGCCTTCTCTTTGCTTGCGAAAAATGGACTCCCCAATGGAACATCCGTGCCAGTTTGAAATAACCAGGCTTTCCTGGTTTAACCAGTATGGATGGTATTTGGAGTTCACGAATCCTTTAAAGATTTGGACGCTTCCATAAGTGAGCTCCGGCAGGCAAGGCTGCATTGGCTGGGGCATGTCGCCCACAAGTCAAATCAACTTTTGTTTGGCCAGATAGACAGGGCTAAATTTGCGGGGCATGGACTCGAGAAGAGATGGACTGATGTGGTACAAGAGGATATGGAGCTGAGTGGACTTGCCGATGACTGGAACCAACGGTGTCAAGATCGGCCTCTGTGGCGAAGGCTCATGAAGGACGCTACTAGGCAGTTGGAGGCAGTCACCCTCCAACAACAGTGGAGGGCAGGGGAGTGATGTCACAACAACGAGCGGAGTGCCAGGCATCTAAAACAGACAGTTGGGACAGTAGCAGGCACAGGTGGTGCATCTGTTAGTCATCTAAGTCAACCCATTGCACTTAGGTCTCTCCCTTGACCTCCTGCCAGAGCGATCCTTCAACGATTTACTTGGCCTTAAAGTGCCAGTAGCCTGGCACCAGCGCTGTCATGATATCACTGCCACTTTGTGACGAATTGTGGTTGTTTTTGTTGGTTGATAGGTAATGTGTGTGTTGAATTGTAACAGCTGTCGATGTGTAGGTATGTGGATGGATTGTACAGGCAGTCCTCGACTTACGAACTTTGTCACCGACAAACCAGCTTCTTCGAGATTTTTTTACATCGTCTTAAAAGACAAACTATTTTGGCAAAACTATTTTGTTCAGCGGGGTTATCCTCCTCGACATGTCAACCTTGCTCTGGGAGTTAGTGCATGTGCGTGGAAAAGTGAGTGTGCGCGCATGTGTTTCTGTGAGTGTGTGGGTTGTATGTGTGTTGAATAATCACTACTTTCTGTAGGTATGTGGATGGGTTATGTTCGTGTTGGATAGTCACTGCTGTCTATGCGTAGGTATGTGGATGGGTTGTCACGGATCTTTGAGGAGAGCCCCATGGACCCAGCCCAGGACTTCAACACACAAGTGTGAGTCCTATCGCTAAGCACACAGCCCACAAGCTCCACTCTATCACTGGGAAAACTAAGGTGTCTGGATGTGGTGCTGACAATATAGCCACGTATGTGTGCGAGTTGGTAAACTGGGGAGCGCATGTGGTGAATCTGCCATCTCAGTCAGTCGTAACACCTGTCTCGTAATCTCCTGTCAGTGAGCCTTCCACACTTCATGCGATAGCCTTAAAGTATGCCTAGCCTTTGACAAATGGTGTGGTGAAATAACCAACACTTAGCACTGAATGGCCGCTGTTATATATGTCTGGGCGTGTCTGTGTTTTTGTTCCATGTGTAGTGCAGTCCAACTGCGCGGAGACTAGGAATACTATAAAGGCTGGTTGCCATTTATTAATACACACTCTCACACTGCATCCTACACTCACACCAGTGTTGGTGCACTCTATTCTCCATCCTTCACTTGGACCTGGGATAACTATATACGTCGGTCCTACTTCGGCTACCCCTAGGCCCTCTCACCCGTCTGCCTGGGGCGGGGGATCAGCCAACAACGCCCCGCAACGAGGAGAGAGAGAGACCTCTTCCAGCCGATCCTTACCCTGGCTCCCCGATGACAACCACGTGTCTGTCACGTGGTCCCCCTTAAGAACCCTCTCAGCAGCTCTTCCCCCCAGCTCGGCCCGCCCACTTTCCAGAAAGTGCTTTCCGAAAGTCCCCCCCTACGTAACCCCCCATGACGTTATGTCATCTTTGGCCTCGCATAACTCTGCACCAACTAGCACTTCCTTACGCTTATCCCTCATTGGCTGCTCACAGTACTCCTCTACACATGTATTGGAGTAGAGAGGAGCATTCATTCTAAATATGAAGTTTTCGTGACTGCAAGGGTCCATACTCTTTGGTTTTTTCGGTAAAGTAACGTAGGTAAAAAAAGGAAAAGAAATATATCACGACGTTTCGGAGGCAACACAAGCTTCCGTCTTCAGGTGGAACCGTCACAGCAAAATTGCTGTATCAAGCGAAGAGAGCTCTAAGAGAAACGAGATTATATACAGGTTAAGGGGGGGGGGGGGGGAGGAGCTAGGATGGGCCATGGGGGGGGGGGGCTAAGTTAACCCGCCTTTTGTTATGCTGCAGGGGATTAGGGGGACAGAGAGAGCGCCGTGTGCAGGTGATGGCAAGTGGTTGAAAAAAGTTAGACACATGAACAGGAGGCAGTATTTAAGCTGACAAACTGGTTGCCTTGCAGTATATTGCAGTAAACTATACTGCAGTAAACTATACTCCTCCTCCCCCCTTAACCTGTAGTAAACTATACTGCAGTCATCTGGCCCCTACACCATTAAACATCTTTTACCACGTAGTTTGAGAAGCTTCCCATGGATGTGTAGTGATACACTCAGAGACACTAGGAGTAGGAGGCACTATTTATTATAGCCTTCACAGGGTAACTACACTTACAGTCAGGACAACTAACAGACTGCCTGACAACGCCGAGAAGGTGAAGACTGTAACGAAGACTCCAGCAGCCCGACGGGATTCCACTCAAAGCAACAGACCCGAGCCTTCGCTCGGGTCCCCTTTTATCTTCCTAGCATGGCCTTGCTCCGCTCCAGGCCACGCCCCCCTTCTAGAACCTACTTGCGGGTTCCCGGGTTTACGTCACGTGCCCCCTCTATCACCTTTGCCCTACATCCCTCTCTCTGGCTTAACACGTGACCTGCTGACAGACAGGGCTTCTGCAACTGCAGATCCCCTTCTCTGCCAGCAACCAGCGCTATGCTCCATAGTGACCCATTCCATGTCACTACAGATGTACCGGTGGAATTTTTTTCCATCTGGTATAAATACAATGGAAGGCTAATCGATGCTGTGTGCAGTCAAGGAATAGCTCCCTATTGGTCAAACATGCTATATATACGGATGATCTAGTAATTGCTACCCACTCTAAGAAGGAGTTGTAGATGTTACTAGTGAACCTTGAGTATGCTACTGAGAGAATGGAGCCTTACCCTCAGCCCCACAAATACAATGGGGACCTGCCTGGGTATTTTATGTTGAATGTTCACTTCTCTCCACTCCCCAGAAGTGATGGAGCAGTTGTGGAGAGAAAGCAGAAGTTTCCAAAACTGGCCAGTGTGCTTATGATCAGCTCCAATTTGGCAGCAGAGGTCTCACTCCAAATGAATTGTGCGGCATATTTTAATCGGCTGTGTAACGCTGTGTAGAAGCTACCTGGCCTGTCACTCCACATGAAGCTTAGTCTTCTCGGCTACAGTCATGCCCTCCCTTCCCTATGCTTTTAAAATGTGGATTCCTCTTAAGAAACATCTCTGCCGGTTTGAAACATTTGAGCTGGCCTGCCTACGGTCCATCTTGGGTTTAAACAGGCTGCATTGTATGACATGCTCACTAATCCTTGAAAGATCTGGACACATTCCCACCAGTAAGCTTCTCTAGCAGGCAAGGCTGGGTCATGTAGCCCACATGCCCAGCTACCACATGCCAAAGCAGCTTCTGTTTAGCTGAATAGAGGGGGCTAACCGGATGAGGCACGGACTGAAGAGGAGTTGGACTGATGCAGTCCAGAAAGATGTGGAGCTGATTGGACTTACCGATGACTGGTACCAGCACTGTCAAAATCGGCCCCTGTGGAGGAGACTTGTGAAGGACGCTACTGGACAGTTTGAGGCAGTGCCGGCAACAACAGCGGAGGGTGGAGGGAGCAACGTTCACAACAACGAGTGGAACACCGGGTGGATAAAACGCAACAAATTGGGACAGTGGGGAGCACAGGTGGTGCAATCTGCCAGTCATATCCATCTGAGTGTTCCATGACCTCCTGCCAGCAAGCTATCCACATTTCATGTGGCCTCAAAGTGCACCTAGCCTGGCACAAGCGCCATGATGATGTCATTGCCATTTAGTAGTGAATGGCGGCTGTTGTGTGTGTGTGTATTTGTCATCACAGAGCGAAACTTGGCCATGGTCTCCTCTCTGGCATCTACTCGCAGCCACCCGCTGACACAAACAGCACTGAGCAGGTACATCAAACAACCACCAGCAACATTATCACCAGCACCATCACTAATTCTACCATCAGCACCACCACCATCGACACCATCTCTAACACTGCATGTGTGCACATGTGCACTAGGTGGAGCAGAAGGGAGTGTCTCCACGCATGCTAAAGACTCTGATTGGCCGAGGACACCCGGAGTTCTCAACTAATCGGCAACAAGATGCACAAGAACTCTTTCTCCACTTCATCAACCTCATCGAGGTGGGGAAACACGAGGGGGGGGGGGATGGTGGTGGTGATGCATGTGAGTGTATGTGTGTGATTGTCAGTGTGTGTCTCTTGTAGGAGTGTGAATGAGTCTTATTATGCATTTGTATGGATGAATGTGTGAGTTTGTGTGGGTGAGAGTAAGTCTGTGTGGATGAATGTGTGTGTGTGTATGTGCGCATTAAGAGACACCGACATAGGTGTGTAGCTGCAAAAGGGCTGTATGTGCGTGTGCCTTTATTTGAAATGCGTTACGTTGATTTGTAAACTATTTTATAATGACAATCATTTTCATTGGTGCCTTTGCCTTTACATGTACAGTAAAACCTTGGATAGCGAGCATAATTCGTTCCGGAAACGTGTTTGTAATCCAAAGCACTCGTATATCAAAGCGAATTTCCCCATAAGATATAATGGAAACTCAGATGATTCGTTTCACAACCCAAAAATATTAATGTAAAAATTATTAATACAAAATACCTTTTTATATTTTTATTATTTAAATGTAATATAAAGTAATAAAATTTATTAATTAAATTTAATCGTGGCTGGTGTGAGTGAGGGAGACGAGGAGGAGGGTTATTGTGTAGGACGACTTTCACTGTCCAACGGAATCACTGCCATCTGTTGGCTCATCTTCTTGTTTCTTTCGGTAAAGTCACGTAGAAGGGAAGTAATAAAATAATAAAAATAAAACATAATAAAACAATTCTCACGACGTTTCGGCTACAACGCAAGCAGCCGTCTTCAGGTGAAGAATGAGACACTACCAAACTAGGAGCTTATATATAAGCTGCATTGGGGGTTGAAGAGCGCCTTAACAAAAAGAATGTGCATGTGAAGAGGAATTTAGCATATTCATGGAAAATGCGTAGGCGTTGGGCGGGGGGGTGTCAAAGTCATATTATGCCCATGCATTATGCAGGATCAGCAGCAACCAAGGGGGGTGCAAGGATTAGCAGTAACAAAGGAAAGGAATGTTAATGATATGTAGCTGCAGTTACTCAACAACCACGTAGAAAACTAAAGTATAAACTACATAAAAAACTAAAGTATAAACTGCATCGCACCATCAGTATACTTACTATACTCTATAATAAGCTGAGTTACTAACAGCAAGTAATACATTACAATTCTACCTCGTAAAAATTCTATAATATGCTTCCATCTAAACCTTATTCTCTTATATCACACGAGCATATACCGTACTATATACTGCCATAGATAAACCCAACATTAAATTATATACTGTATTGCTGTAAACCAACCTATATCTTATACATTTAATATAACACTATGTATTATTCTACACACCCTAATGTGTATCGAAATGGTTTATTACGTCCTTCCAATGATTGCTGAGCCAGAATCCATCTTCTCGGTTAAAATTGTCTCTGTGTTTGTATATGTGGATCGCCTCATGAACGAATCTCTCATGATAGCCAGATGGCTTGCAGAGAACCTCTGTCTTGGAGAAGTCGATATCATGTGAGCCCACTGAGTTGTAACAGTGATCTGCCACGGCTGAGGTGTTTGTCCTACCGTGTTTCAGGTCAGCTTTATGTTCACGGATGCGGTCCGAGACATGTCGTTTGGTTTCCCCAATGTAACTGCTACCACAGAGGCAACTTAGTTTGTAGACGCCAGGGTACTGTATGTCTGGAACCACAGTACCCTGGCGTCTACAAACTAAGTTGCCTCTGTGGTAGCAGTTACATTGGGGAAACCAAACGACATGTCTCGGACCGCATCCGTGAACATAAAGCTGACCTGAAACACGGTAGGACAAACACCTCAGCCGTGGCAGATCACTGTTACAACTCAGTGGGCTCACATGATATCGACTTCTCCAAGACAGAGGTTCTCTGCAAGCCATCTGGCTATCATGAGAGATTCGTTCATGAGGCGATCCACATATACAAACACAGAGACAATTTTAACCGAGAAGATGGATTCTGGCTCAGCAATCATTGGAAGGACGTAATAAACCATTTCGATACACATTAGGGTGTGTAGAATAATACATAGTGTTATATTAAATGTATAAGATATAGGTTGGTTTACAGCAATACAGTATATAATTTAATGTTGGGTTTATCTATGGCAGTATATAGTACGGTATATGCTCGTGTGATATAAGAGAATAAGGTTTAGATGGAAGCATATTATAGAATTTTTACGAGGTAGAATTGTAATGTATTACTTGCTGTTAGTAACTCAGCTTATTATAGAGTATAGTAAGTATACTGATGGTGCGATGCAGTTTATACTTTAGTTTTTTATGTAGTTTATACTTTAGTTTTCTACGTGGTTGTTGAGTAACTGCAGCTACATATCATTAACATTCCTTTCCTTTGTTACTGCTAATCCTTGCACCCCCCTTGGTTGCTGCTGATCCTGCATAATGCATGGGCATAATATGACTTTGACACCCCCCCGCCCAACGCCTACGCAATTTCCATGAATATGCTAAATTCCTCTTCACATGCACATTCTTTTTGTTAAGGCGCTCTTCAACCCCCAATGCAGCTTATATATAAGCTCCTAGTTTGGTAGTGTCTCATTCTTCACCTGAAGACGGCTGCTTGCGTTGTAGCCGAAACGTCGTGAGAATTGTTTTATTATGTTTTATTTTTATTATTTTATTACTTCCCTTCTACGTGACTTTACCGAAAGAAACAAGAAGATGAATCCCTGCAGTCACGAAAGCTTTAAATCGAAAAATCTGTTGGCTCATTGGAATCTTTTTCTTTTTGTGCAACTTTAACAAGGAACCTATCCAATGACACTTGCTTTTGCCTCCTTTTGACGATTTCGCAGAACTGGTCACAATACTATAGTAAACAGTATACGCTCGCACGGCAGACAAAGTGTATACGTACTACTCGTATTGCAAGACCTCGCTCATTTATCAAGTTAAATAGTATTTAAAAAATTTCTCATCTTGCAAAACATTCGCAGATCAAGTTACTCGCAATCCAAGGTTTTACTGTATTCCATTTGTACACCTCTATATACATACACTAGCGGGAAGCACCCGGCGTTGCCCGGGGGAAAAAGATATTGAAAAACTTCTCAAAACTGAAAAACATAACATGTAAAAATGAAAAAAAAACTTTGATCATTACCTCATTAATAAAAATTTTAAATAAAACCCAATGCGCGGTGGAAAAAAACTTACGCTCGCACGCCAAGATTCGATTCTTTAGATCGCGCAAAAGAATCGAAGGTTGTAAATTTCTTTAGAATCGGCCTATTCCCGTTTAATCAATACCACAAATGCTCACCAGATATTGATTTTCGCCACACACTTCATGTTCATTCCTCCCCCCCCCCCCCCAAAATACAAAAGTAAATTTTTATACGTTTTACATTGTGTACAGTATGGGAGCTAGCCACATGGCAAATGAAAAGTTTGTTACCTATTTCCCCCCCCCCCCCCAGCCGCGCACTTGTGCGGGATACACGGCCTATGCGGAGGGTTGGGGGAGGATGCGTGATGTTAGCAGGCACACTGCGTCACGCTGCCACATGCGGGTGACATGACAGAGATGTGACGTCACCGCTCACTTGCGTGCAAAATATATGCATTATTGCGCCCCCCCCCCCCCCCCCCCCCAAAATACAAAAGTCAACTTTTTAAATTTTTGCATGGTGTACAGTCTGGAAAGTACCCACATGGCAGATTTCAAGTTTGTTGCATGTCGGGAAATACGCTAAACATTTTGAACAGACACACATATTCACAAATCTCCCTTTCATATATATACATAAGCACACATGAATGATTGTGCGTACATGTGCACACATCGACTCACGCGTACACACATGTGCTGACTGTAGCGCAACAGCCGGGGAGCGGAGAACCCGACGGAGGCGTTCCGCTTCCTGGTGGAGGAGCGCATCCAGTGTCAGCGTTCACAGCGTGTCAAGTACACGCAGCGCATCGACTACATTGTACAGTTGCCCGTGCCTATGGAGGTGGCTGCCAACAAGGGTGAGCACACACGGGGGTAGGATGTTAGGGGGGGCATGGGGGGGGTGTGGGGCGGGTGTGGGAGGGCAGTAGTTGACGGGCGAGTTGGTGGTAGCCAGTGTAAGGCGATGGGTGAGGTGAGAGCAGCTGGAAAGGGCAGTGTGAAGAGGTCGGCTCGCCTCGAACCTTTTGTCCTGTGACGCTTTAGTGATGCAAATTGTCGACGTTCTCTAGCAACGCGACGTTCTCCAGTGACGCAACGTCGTGACGTTGTACCCCTGTCCAAGGTGAGCTGGAGGAGTATGAGTGCCGGCGCCGCGAGTCCGAGGCATCGGGCTGCCCGGCGCCCGAGCTGGTACGCGCACACGTGCCCTTTTCCGAGTGCTTGCGCGCATTCTCTGAGCCGGAGAGCCTTGACGACTTCTGGAGTAGCGCCCTGCAGGCCAAGAGCCACGCCATCAAGTAAGTCTCACTTGCGCCTATAGAGACACACTCGCAGAGACACAGAGCCATGCCATCCAGCAAGTCTTGCTCACATCGAGACAAAGACGGATATCACACTTAGCTACACAATCACAACGTCACATGCATGCATGCACATACATGCGCACAGAGGCAGGCTCAGTGGCACGGATCCTGGGTTTGAGTCTGGGTCGTAGACACCCCCCCGTCATTCAACCGGTTTTCAAGTGCAGTGAGTGGATGGTCTCAGCCCGGTCACCAATGACTGTGTAGTGACATACGACGTCACTACTGTGTCGGGACTTTACGAGCGTAGGGACATATGACGTGACTACTGTGTTGGCTCGGTATGGGTGCTGTAGGCGGGTGTCACGGGGGTCATTTCAGGCCGTGACACTCTGTGTGAAGCCAACAGGACACGTGACCCGATAAAGGGGGGCTAGGGGCCCCAGGGGGGAACTTGGGGGTCACGTGGTTGGGGGCCCGGACTTTCTCGAATGATCGAGAAGGGGGGTGTGGCCTGGGGTGGAGCCGGCCGAGCTGCAGCGGTTACAAGCGGGGCGTGAACAGAGAAGCGTCGCTGCTCAACTCCGGGATGAAGACGCCATCAACGGTCTTGGAAGTCTCCGACCTTCGTCTGTGATCAGGCAGCCCGTCACCTGCCTTGGTCACACTGTGTCGTATTCCCCAACTATTAGTGAGATTAGGAACGGTGGTCACCACCCTGTGTATAATGTTCCAGTTGGTTATGCATTAATAAATGGTGTTGCCTCCAAGTTGAGTGTGCGCCTCAATTGAACCCATTACAACTGTACAAACAAAAACATCAATATAATTTTAGTATTTTAATTAAATCTTTAGAATTCTGCTTTCAGAAGGAAATATTTTGGTTTGACTTTATATTTTAACAGTGGCTGAGTACAGACCCAAGACATCAAGCAGCCAGAAACAAACAACGTACACCATTACAGTTGTATATGGATGCATGTGTAGTGACTCAGATCTGAAACAGTAATACTTGGAGGCACTTATTTTATTTAACAAGTACCATCGGGATAACACACACCCTACGTGGGTGCACACTATTATAATTAAGACCGTCTATTGTCGGCGGCACTACTTAGAACAATTGGTAGGCTGTCTGACTAACAGCACCCCGGGATGGTGAAGACTGAGACGACGACGAGATGGTGACGACGACGAGATGGTGACGACAACGAGATGGTGACGAGATGGTGACGATGACGATCTTGAACAGCACGACGGGGATCCCACTTCCAGCAAGAGCCCCGAGGTCCCGCTCAGGGGCCCCTCTTACACTCCCAGCGTGGCCTTGCTCCGCCTCGGCCACGCCCCCTTTCTGGAACCTACTAGCGGGTTCTTGGGGCTTCCCAATGGGCCCATTCTGTGACCTTTCCCCGAGATGTCCCCCTCTCGTATATATCGTGGCCTGCTGACGTGAGTACTGCTGTACACCGCAGTTACCCTTTTCCGACAGCAGCCAGCGCTATACCACTACACATGTAAAACGTTTCTTGTATTAAGCAAGGTTATTATTGTGAGAGCTTGGGAAAAGAACGGTGATGGGAAGGAATTCCAAAGCGGAGCAGTGTGAGGGAAGAAGTGGGTCACAACGCTTATTTTTCTAAAGGGAAGTGTTCTGTGATATGTAACAACTGCTCTTAGCAGGGTGTATAATAGGTGTGCCCCTCGTGTACATCAATGGCTGTGGGAGTGTCGTGTGCAGTTGCATCATATCGTCTTGCAGAGTGATGAACTTGCTCGCTGTGAGAGCTCCGGGGTTGTTCATCCCACGAGAACTCGGCGCCCAGGTTGTGTGATAGTGGTGTTCCGTGTGCGTGTGAGTAAGAATCTGCATTTGATCCCCCAACCCATGTGTGTGTCCCACGTTCAGGACGACGCGTTTCGCCTCCTTCCCTGACTTCCTCGTGATCCAGGTCAAGAAATTCACGTTCGGCCTCGACTGGGTCCCCAAGAAACTGGGTAACGCGCCTCCCGTCCTCTCTGTTCCATTGTTTTTGTTCTTATTCTGTTTTCTTCTCTATTAGACTTGTTTGGATGTTGTAAAAGTCAGCGATTTTCTTTCTCAAATGAGCATTGAGAGAGTGCTCATATCCTGATGGGAGGGAATTCCAGCCCAGAGCCAGTGGTGAAACATGCACATTCCAATGCCAGGGGTGAGGATATCCCATAAAGTGGTACTCATGTTGTCAACTCCAGAAGGATGATGGACTGAGTTAACCCTCAACCAGGATTTGAACTCAAAAACTTGCTATTGTGCCCTGCCTGCTCTACCGTTGAGCCACCAGCCCAGTTAAGTGCTTATTGCTGTAGTGCTTTGGTGGCTTAGGTCACTTTTGCAAGACTCCACTTTAACACGTAGGCTTTCGTGACCAATATCCATAATGTTTTTTGGGTAAGATCGCGTAAATATCTGTGTCGTTAAACCCGCCACCACCCGACATAATGCACATGCATAATTTACGTTGATTGCCATCTAAATAACACAAACGACAATGGATACCCATAGTCATTTATATGCGTTCATTAATCCCCCCCCCCCCCACTTCACAGAAGAGCACACAAGTTTTGTCATCATATCTAAGGAACGAAACATGAGGACTTTTGTCGCCTGATGAAGCTAGTTATAATTACTGGCAAAACGTTGTACTCAGATTATGAATCTTGATCTGAAGCTTTAGTGACTGCAGGAATCCATACTTTTTGGTTCTTTCGGTAAAGTCACGTAGGTAGAAAAATAAAACAAAATAATATATCACGATGTTTCGATCGCAACACAAGCGGTCATCCTCAGGCGGAAAAAATAACCCAGCAGTGGAACTGCTGAACCAGCGAGAGAGCTGTTACAACAAGAGGTTATATATGTGGCGATAGGCAAGCAAGCGGGTTCTGAGCTGGAAAGGAATTCCATCCACGGACGCAAGCATGTCAGTTGTGTTAATGGGGGAGATTAGGGAGAGAGATTAGCATGAATGAGCTTCCGTCGCCGCATGCCCTTTGGATTGCACTCTCATGCCCACATGTCCTTTGGATTGCACTCTCATGGTGCTAATCTCTCATCAACACTGCTGTTGTGCACATATGCGGGGATGATACTCTTATGTGGCGACGGAAGCTCATTCATGCTAATCTCTCTCTCCCTAATCTCCCCCATTAACACAACTGACGTGCTTGCGTCCGTGGATAGAATTCCTTTCCAGCTCAGACCCCGCTTGCTTGCCTATTGCCACGTAAATAACCTCTTGTTGTAACAGCTCTCTCGCTGGTTCAGCAGTTCCACTGCTGGGTGTTGCGATCAAAACGTCGTGTTATATTATTTTTCTTTTGTTTTATTTTTCTACCTACATGACTTTGCCGAAAGAACCAAAGAGTTCAGATTATAAATGTTGTGGCTTGGCTCTCCAACACCCGGCGTGCTGTGTAACGAATTGGCATGTTCTGTTTACGTAACGGGAATTAACGTAAAAATATTTTGCGACCTAACCCAAAAAACTTGTATAATGGAGACTCCCCTTGTCTCTTCAGTTTTCACTTGGTTAAACAAACTTAAGGTTTAACCCTCTGGCTCCCGACCCTTGCAATTGACCCTAACGGTTGCCCTCTTCTCCTGTGTGCCCGATGCGTTGTCTCATCTCCTCCGCTCGGTCAAGACGTCTCCATCGACATGCCCGAGGAGCTGGATCTGTCGCACCTGCGGGGGGCGGGGCTCCAGCCAGGGGAGGCGGAGCTCCCGGACATTGCCCCGCCTCCCCTGGCCACCCCAGATGAGCCCCCGAAAGGTATCGGGATTGGAGAGAGGGGCGCCCTTCTGTCCCCCGACACCATGCCGTCTAGTTAGTAGCCTCTTCCTCCTTCGCTTTCTCTCCCACTGCTTCCCGCACTCGCCATGGAATCTTATTTCTTCCTCCTCACCCCTGTGTTTCCTGCTTTACCTGCTTCCATTTCCCTCTCGTTTTGCTTGCAAGTACAACGTAAAGGAAGACGCAGCTCAGAGATATCTATGGCTTTCGTTTTTGAGAATTGGCACGCAAACTGAAAATATATTGAGAGACCAAATGGTTGTCTCTAGGCATGATTAAAATAATAGCATAAAGTATGCCTTTTTCTTACTCACGGAGGCCTCACTGAGTCTTAGGCTCTGATTTATGAGGGTCCTGCACTGGGACGTTTTGCCAGTTCCTTTAACAAGTGTGGCGTATGGGGGAGACCGGAATACCCGGAGAAAACCCACATTTGGAATCAATAATATATTTCTACCCAAGTCAGGCTTGTACATTAACTAAACAATGTGTTGTTTGGCATCTGAGAGGAAAGTGGAGAATCTGGAGCAAACCCATGTATATGAGAGGGTAATGCTGAAAGTTCTGCTCGCATAGATTAAATAACCCATTGCTCAGCTTACATCTCCTGGCCACCTGACAGCCCAAGTCTACAACACCTGGTATTACCATGAAATCTCTCCACCAAAAACTAACCACATTCTATACTGCTAGACTTTTTAAAAGCTGCGACCTTAATAAAGCTGGTGATTCGGACTGATTAGTTCAGTCACTTCGTTGTTACTCTTTTATCGTATTTACCACGGTCATTCTCTTTATTTAACTTTTCTCTGTGACCGATCACCATATTGCGGGATAAATCATTTCTCTTCCTTCTGTCCTCAAAACTGTTCAGCTTTGGAATTCCCTTCTCTCGTCTCATTTTCCAAGTTCCGATAACTTTCTTCAATTCAAGAAAGATGTAAGACCTCAACTGCTGGTCTCTTGCAGGCCGCCTTGTTATTGGCCTTTTGGGCCTGTGCTCAGCAACTGCGATCAGCATGCACAGAATTGAAGGAGTTTCTGACCATCTGATGGAGTCCAACTCTAAAACGTCTCTCAAGAATGTCTCCGATTGTTTTTCCCGAATCTCATAATAATGGCTCTTACCTTTTAGCTACGCACCTCAGCCATGTGCCACGTGAGCTGTCCCCGCTATGTATAAAGCTTCGTGAATGAGAAAAACAAGACGTGAAAGTCAGCCCAGGTCCACAGTTATAGCCGTCACGTGGTGTCACTGCATTAATGTGTGGAAACGCACCACGGTGACCTCACTCGAGTGGCCTCAAGACATTCTTGGCTAGAACCGATAAAAACTTTTTTCTTATTAATGAAGCTTCTCACTCTATGGGCTCATCCCATATAGTGAGAGGCCGGGTGCTTGGCTGCTCGGGAAGATGCACGTGTCGTGTGGCTTGCGTCTGTCGTTAATCAAACCCCTCGTTCATGTTTGTGTGCGTGCGCATGCACGTATGTGTATTCGTCTGTGCATGCATGCATGTGTGTTTGTGTATTCGTCTGTGCATGAATGTGTGTGTATTAATCTGTGCATGTGTGTATTCATCTGTGCAAGTGCATGCATGTGCTTGTTTCTGTGTGTGTATTTGTATGTATCAAGACAAAGAGTAGTAATTCGCGCAGTGCTACAAACCCGGCGGTACAAGTATCTGAACTGTGCCTGGCCTCCCCTAATTTCACTCAGCCTTAAATGAGTGCCTGGTGTGATGTGTAAACATTAGCACTGGAGAGACAAAGGTGACCATGCGTAGGACTAGCCATACCACACAATTGTGTGCTCTACCAGCCTGCATAGGTGTGTGTATGTGTTTTAAGAAGGGGGACTGTACTAATTATACTAACTACCAGGGCATGTCCCTCTTCAGTGTGCCGGGAATGGTCCTGGAAAGGATTATTTAACATCGCCTTGCCAGGCACGCTGAAGAGAGGCTTGCAAACTCTCAATGTGGTTTCAGACTGGGGTGGCCCTGTACAGAAGCCATATTCTCTGTCAATCTGGTACAGCAGTGTTGTAGGAAATTGCAACGGGACCTACATATCTGCTTTGTTGCTGCTGAACTTGGAGCATGCCATTAAGAGGTGTGGCGCCTGACTTATAAGGTGGAGGTCTTACCAAAACTCAGCACCTGCCTGAGTATTTTGTGTCATCCAATAATCCACCCCCTCAAATCCCCATGGAATGATTGGGCGTAGTTGGGCAGCGTGCTTATGACCAGCTCCGGTTCAGCAACAGAGGTCTCACTCTGAATCAGTAGAGCAGCATTATATTTTCGTCAGCTGCGCAATGCTGTGTGGAAGCTACTTGGTTCTACACTATGGGAACCTCATTTACCAGTAAAAATATGATAATTGTTTTTTTACCCTCTCTTTGGCAACAAAACTGACACCTTTTTAATGTGCACTGTCCTTGAAGTTGATTGGTCCACACCCGAGACAGCTTTCCTTAGAGCCTAGTCTCACATGGGTTGGACCAGATGACGCCAAAAGGCGCACAACTCAAAGACAATGCACCATCAGAGTATGAGAGCTCGGGGCAAGCATCTACACTATGGGAACCTCATTTGCCAGTAAAAATATGATAATTGTTTTTTTGGGGTTTTTTACCCTTCTATCTGGCAACAAAACTGACACCTTTTTACAAGGAGTCATGTTTGCATAGACCGCAATACCTGGAGTCATAATACAAACAAAAGACATAACTCTGATAATGTGCACTGTCCTTGAAGTTGATTGGTCCACACCCAAGACAGCTTTCCTTACAGCCTAGTCTCACATGGGTTGGACCAGATGACGCCAAAAGGCGCACAACTCAAAGACAATGCACCATCAGAGTATGAGAGCTCGGGGCAAGCATCTACACTATGGGAACCTCATTTACCAGTAAAAATATGATCATTGTTTTTTTACCCTTCTATCTGGCAACAAAATTGACACCTTTTTACAAGGAGTCATGTTTGCATAGACCCCAATACCTGCAGTCATAATACAAACAAAAGACATAACTCTGATAATGTGCACTGTCCTTGAAGTTGATTGGTCCACACCCGAGTGTAGATGCTTGCCCTGAGCTCTCATACTCTGATGGTGCATTGTCTTTGAGTTGTACGCCTTTTGGCGTCATCTGGTCCAACCCATGTGAGACTAGGCTCTAAGGAAAGCTGTCTCGGGTGTGGACTAATCAACTTCAAGGACTGCACATTATCAGAGTTATGTCTTTTGTTTGTATTATGACTGCAGGTATTGCGGTCTATGCAAACATGACTCCTTGTAAAAAGGTGTCAGTTTTGTTGCCAGATAGAAGGGTAAAAAAACAATTATCAGCTACTTGGTTGTTCCACATGAAGCTTCATCTCTTCTCGGCCACGGTTATTCCCTCCCTTCTCAAAGCTGGGCATGGTGCCGGCCACCCTCCCCACCCCCCTCAGCTTGGGTGAAGTGCCAGCCTTTGTAGGCACTCGCTAACAGCACTTGCGCCAGCAGTTTGTTAAGGTGATACGGGGGAACTTTGTCTTTGATTTTTGTGTTTCTCTGTGTGTGTATGTGTAGCCCCCGAGTTGGATGAGGCTGTGGTAAGCCAGCTGTGTGAGATGGGCTTTCCCGCGGACGCCTGCCGCAAGGCCGTCTACTTCACGGGGAACGCCGGCGTGGAGCCCGCCATGAACTGGGTCATCACGCACATGGAGGACCCAGGTAGACGGCGCTGCTCACTCTTCCCTCTTGCTACCGTCCACTTCTCACTCTCGCTTCCCTCCACTTCTCCCTCTCGTTTCTGTCTTGCTTCCCTCCGCTTCCCTCCATGTCTTTCTCTCTCTTCCCTTCCGCTTCTCTCCACTTGTCCCTCTATCTTTCCTCTTCTTCCTCTCGCTTCCCTTCACTTCCCTCCTTTTCCCTATGCTTCTCCCTCCTGTGTCTTTCTTGCTTCACTCGCTTGCGTCCCTCCGCTTTTCTCGCCTGCTTTTCCCTCTTTCTTCTCCCCACTTCTCTTGCTTCTGTGCACTTCCCTCCACTTCTATCACTCACTCCACTCCTCTTCGCTCCCCCCCCCCCCCCCCGATGCTGCTCACATTCGGTTCTCTCATGCGCTCCTCCCCCCACCGTCATTAGATTTCGCAGAGCCGCTGATGCTGGGAGGCTCGGGGGCGGCGACGCCGTCGGGGGGGGCCCGCACCCCCCAGGAACCGCCCCCCCCAGATGAGGAGAGTGTAGCCATGATTGTGTCGATGGGGTTCACTCGCGAGCAGGCGGTGAGGGCACTCCGAGCCACGGTGAGCAACATGCATGCACCACGCACCGCACGCACCCTGCACACGCACACCACAGACTTGTACGGCAAGTGCTGTTGGCGAGCACTGATTAAGAGAGGGTGGTGTGGTTAACACCACGCCTGGCCGTCTGTCTTGCCAGTGCTGATGTTTCATACACACTCCACCAATAACTCATTTAGGGCTGACTCAACCTAGGAGAGGCCCAGGACCAGATCAGGACCTTGTATCTTAATTCACATTTACACATGAACACGTAATTACACACTTAGAACAGATGAAATTTCCCACGAAGCGGCAGTGTCAATATCATGTCACTTGTGTCAGGCTCTGTGCACACACGCGCACACCGTGCGGTAGAAATTCCATTGCTGAGCCGTCACCTCTTCCCTGGTCCCTCCCCACTTCCCCCTCTCCAGAGTAACAACCTCGAGCGTGCAGCTGACTGGATATTCAGCCATGCTGACGACCTGGATGCAGTCGCCATGGAGACATCGGAGGGTGGTTCCCGTGGCGACCCAGCGAGCGAGGCTCACACGCCGGCTGGGCCTCGCGTGCGCGACGGACCCGGGCGTACGCGCACTGCCTCGCTTTCACCCTCTCACTTATTCGTTCACAAATTTACTTACTCGTTCACTTATTTGTTCCTGTATTCTTGCATCCACTCATTCACGTGTCCATTCACCCATTTATTCATTCATCAATTGACTCATGCATTTATTAATTTACTCACTGATCCATTCACTCACTCAGCCATTCACTAATTTGTTCATTCATTCACTCATTGCGTGTGTGTGCGCGTGTACAGGCTACCGCCTGTTCGCCTTCATCAGCCACATGGGCACTTCCACCATGTGCGGCCACTACGTGTGCCACATCCGCAAGGAGGGCCGGTGAGTGAACACAACATCAGAGAGGTCCCACAGACAAGCTGGAAGGCAACCAGAAACTGCCACCAACAATTGCCCAAGCTCTGGTCTGCCAGTAGAGTAGGGGGATACGTGCTATGTATAATCCCAGTTAATCAATATGTGGTTTAGTTTTTTTAAAATTTGGACCATGATGCTGGCACATAATGGCCTACTCTTGCCAGATACCATGGAATATTTAATGTCTTCTGCGGCAGCTGGATTCAAACAGTGAGCATTGTGGGTGGCTTGTGGCAGAGCACCACAACCTCAGCACGAGCTGCTTTGGGCGGCATTTGAAACGTCCGCATGCCACGTTCAGCAGCAGTAGCAACAGCAGTGGAAGCATGCTCCTTCCGCTCGTGGAGTTCCCATTGGTTGCCCTCGTGTGACGAGACGAGCAGTAGTGAAGTAATGTGTGATACCAACATAATTTGGTCCTTCTCCAGCAGCTATGCTCCCAGCCACTATTCGTCACACAGAGCTCTGCTCTCCTAGCTACACTCCCAGATGGTGTGACAAACATTCCTTTATCCAGCTAGTGTGGTGGTCATGATTGACACACATGCGCCACAACCAGGGGGAGGGGTAGAAACCGGTCCAGACCGGTCGGGCCAACGGCGGTTGGAACCCCTCTGAGGGGAGGGGGCTGGCAGGAGCTACGATCCCCCAGGACCCCGCCCCTCAGAAAGAAAGAGTATATAAGGCGGGTCCCTGAGAGCGCGAGAGAGTCCGTCTCAAGCCGAAGCCAGAAGCCGCCTGAAGAAGAAGAAGACCCTGGACCCCAAGCCGCCGAAGTCCTTCTAAGGGCCGGGGCTCAGTGCGGTGCCAGTGGTCGTGGGGTTAGGACCCTGAGGTTCCCTCGGCCTGATGCCCTGAGGGCTAGGTCCGGACGGGCCAGTGGTCAGGGACCCACCGGGCCAGCGGTGAGTCAGCCTCCCCTAGGTTTAATTAGCCGGAGGGCTGGAGTAGGGAGAGTTGTAGGTACGATAGCCCAGAGGCTGTACCTCCCCAGGTTGTGGGTGAAAGGGGCCATTACCCCTTTGTGTTAGGGATTAGTGTAAACTGTTTGGTGAAATAAAGCGCGTTGCCTCTACGAAGACTCCGTATCCCTCCAAGAACATTACACTAGCACGGATAAGACAATTTAAAGGGAACTAAAAATTAATGCTGTCATATCCGCGTGCAAGAAGCATTCTCTTACATGGGGTTACATTGCACTTTTAGGGTTCTAAGTGGATTCATAGTATCTTTACATGAACAAAAACATCGAGAACCCCTCATAATAGGTGACCAACCCTAACCTCCCATCTTACTCTCTCCCCTGTCACGCCAGCTGGGTGATCTTCAACGACCAGAAGGTGGCGGCTTCTGAGAAGCCTCCTAAAGACCTTGGATACATCTATGTCTACGAGCGTGTGGCAAGCTAGGGCAGGGGGAGTGTGAGATTGAGGGAGTGGTGAGCTAGGAGGGGTGGTGAGCTATGGAAAGTGGTGAGCTATGGAAAGTGGTGAGCTAGAGGGAGTGGTGAGCTATTACCTGTGATGCAACAGACTGTGGCTCTCGGCATCGCAGGCGTCACTCACTAAGCAATATAAAGGTCTTGCCAATGCCCGGGTGTTTGCCCAGGCAAGTTACAGCCCGGTGTTGCCTGTGTGGATCACGGCAGCAGGCAGGTGAACGGTGAATCGCCGGCAATACCGAGTTATGGCATCATGATCCAGACGCCGCTTATCCTGGTGCCGGAAGTGTGAATGTGACACCAGCACTACCACCGCTACCATTGGCCCACCACTACCACCCCCAGCACTACCCCTGCCCAACACTACCACTTCCCGGTACTACCCCACCCAGCAGTACCCCTGCTCAGCACTACCACCACCCGGCACAACCACCACCCAGCACTACCATCTCTATACATGGCCCAACACTACCACCACCCTGCAATACCATCACCCAGTACTACTACTACCCCTCCCAGCACCCTGCACTACCAGCTCCCATCACTACTGAGTGGAGAATCGCATGCGCTCTGCCGATGGCGCCGCAAAGAGCTGAACAACTTGTGGCTTAAGTCTCGCCACCACCTCCCCACTGATTGCTCCCACCTGTCTAGGATCCTACACATTCACCCTGTGTGGTGAGCTTCGGCACAGTGCTGGGATTCGGTGCAAACCCGTGAGATTTGGCACAGGGTATCGAGATTCGGTGCGTGGTGGTGCAATTCGATCGTCGTGCATTGAGGTTTTGTGTTGCGTGTAAAGGTTCCACATTACATTGAATTTGTCCCTGGAGTTGCTACCTGTCCAGGTTTGATACGGACATCCCGGGACTGGCATCTGTGTGCGGTTGGCAGGAATTGATTTGTGCTGAGATCTGGGGCCAGTATTGCTGGTTTCATGACAGTTTACTGCACATTTTTCATATGCCCAGGCTGACTGAGAATATAGGCGTGTTTGGGCTGCAGTGGGAGAGCTAGTGACCCTATTGGGGATGGCGTGATACCGATTGGCACAGCACGATGGTCCAGATTTCGCACCGATTGTATCGGCCCAAACCCTACCCCTTCCCTTGAGGAATGCTAACTGTCGAAACTACACGCGGTGCCAAACCCTGACCATTGCTTTCCTTTTGCGAGGGTTGTGCCGACTCAGCTGGTGCCACACGTGTGGGTGCTACTGGCAAGAGGGGAGTGGTGGTCGTGAGAGGTGGTGGCGGCGGCGGTGGTGGTGGTGGTTGTTGCTGTTTTTTGGGTTTGGATTTTTTTTGTATTGTGTTCGACTGCGTGCCGCCCCTTTTGAGTGCGTCTCGGTGTCTCCCGGTCGTCCCGTAGAGGGATAAGAGATGCTGCGCCTCGTGGGCTTTTCCCCGCGCGTCATTTAAACGAGCGTTGCGTGGCAGCTTGTGCAAATTATAAAAAGGCGGCTGAACCGCCGGTACCTCCCGCTTCCTTCTGCGTCGTACTTCGCTGATTAACTTTTTGCTTGTTCAGCCCTTTAATCGACTGCTGGATGAGCCCCCCCATGCCGTGTAGGTCAGGGGGTTTGTTAGACCGTACTTCACCACCTGCTTAGCCCGGGTTGTTGAAGGTGGGGTCGGCCCAGAACTGGTTGCAGATATCACTCGCTCCTTGATGTTCACCGTAGCCAGGAATATAACTAAGGTGGTCGAGTTCGTCACGCAGTGCGCTCACCGCTCCAACCGTGACTGACACGGTTGAGTGACAGCTGAAGCGGTTTTGAGCCCCCCACCTACACCAATCCACACGTGGCAGCTCGGTGACGTATGGCCAAACCACCCCCATGACCGACACCGTACGTGGGACCATCCAGCAGTGGCATAAAACGTCTGAAATTAAGGCTGTGTGTCGGTGTGAATATTTTTGAGTGGTGTGGGTCAGACTGGGAAAGGATGGTGTATTGTCCTTTTAATGTAGGTTTCTACATTAAAGAATCAAAACTAAATCAGCTCAAGCCTCCCATTCGGAATCCCCATAACCACCCCCTATGGGAAAAAACACGCCGCTTATCCGTGCAGCTCCCTTCTGCTCTCTCAGTCGAACTCCCTCTTCTTTCATCTTCATCATCACCCTCTCATCCGTGACATCTCGGCCCAGTCATTCCTTCTCCCCTTCACGGTGCTCATTTCTTCCTGCTGCTCATCTTGAGCCATGCCCTCTTGGGGAATTCCGTCCCGGCTTCCCTGCGCTTTCCACCTCATCTTGTTCTGCACTTTATTGCAAGCGACGACTCTCCCTGCCCGTCGTGTGCCACGGGTTACGCAGTTCAATCGCAAATTAAAACAAAACCATTCGCGTCGTATTGGACAATACAAAATATTTAAGCAGGCAATCGCCTCCACGTATCTTATCTGTCCCTGCACGTGAACAATACAAGCTGTATACAATTATACGCATCCCATCAGCAGCAATAATGCAGTGTGTTGTGGGGAGAGGCAGCTGTGGCAGAGGTCGCAAACGGGTTTTGATTCCTTACCCGTACCTGGCCGCACCAGGGTTCCAAACGGCTACCCGTACCCGGCCGGGTACGGGTAGCCGGGTATTGGGTAGGGTAGCCGGGTATCGGGTACCCGATTGCGACCTCTGAGCTATGCCTCGGCAAGGTAAGTTACCCTTTTTACCGGGTAAAAGGGTAAAGATGTCGACATGCCAAGGGGTAAGGTAAAGGGTAACAGGGTAAAGGTAGCTCGGAAGAATTACCCGGTAGGGTAAAGGTAGCGCGAAGTATTACCCTGTAAATACAGTACCTTGTTTACCGCTAAAAGCTCCGTGGCGCAGTCCGTGGCCTCCATTTAACAAGTAATATTAAAACAAACTTTCTTAAAAACACGCTTTTATGAAATGTACGAGTAATGACAGAACTCTACGACTCCAGGAAGTGGCCCCAAGGCTTGCCATAACGTAAGGGGCCGTGGTGATTTACAGCCCAACGTCAGTTGAGCGTGGACAATTAGACCCAAGCCGAAACATAACATATAAAAAAGGATTTTATGATAGAATATAGTGTTGTCATCAGTATGACATAAGTATACCAAGTTTGCAGTCGATACCACATTAGGAAGTGGATACAAATTTAGTTACAAGATTTGAGGATACAACGACAACAATGACAAGCGTGTAAAATTGGAATCGTTGAGAGTATTCTATATGAATAAAGCGCTCTACCTAGCATTTACCGTTATAAACCTTGTTCATGTGTAGTAGTTCCCTAGTAATTACCCTATAATTGGGTCATTTGTATGGGGTAAGGGTAAAAGGTAGGGTAAAGCTAGGCTCGTTGCTTTTTACCTTTTACCTTACCTGCTAAAGGGTAAAAGGTAGGGTAGAGTGATTGTATTGTGGTAAGATAAAAGATAAGGTAAAAATCGGCTCGTTTTTAACGTTTACCTTACCTTGCCGAGGCCTGCTCTGAGCTGTGGGCAGGGAGCGTGGAACGAGTCCCTGCAACGGAGCCCCGGGACACGTGACGACAGCGAGCAGCCGTTACTTTGGAGCAGCCGTTACTTTGGCGCAGCCGTTACTTTGGAGCAGCCGTTACTTTGGAGCAGCCGTTACTTTGGCGCAGCCGTTACATCTCGCGCTGAAGGCGTAGAGACGCGGATGCGCGCACAGACGAAATGCCGTCTATCCACCCCTTCTTCCATGTTCTCCTGCTGCTGCTCGTCCCAACCGCGTGTGAGTGCTACTGGTCGAGCCAAAGTGATTTCCCCGCTCAATAGTGAGCTGAGGTGGTGCTCACCTGCTCCCTGCCCTCAGCCAGTGGCGGGCAGGCAGGTGGGCGGGTTCGAGTGTCTCCATCGCATAGCCACTAACGACCTCCCCACGAAGTGGCACTCGTTTTGTCAACCTCAGAGGGAGGGATGATGGGCTGAATCAACCCCCTGGTCAGGGTTTGAACTCGCAACCTTCCGATTGTGAGCCGCTCTCTCTCTCCTGCTGAGCCACAGGGCCGGGTAATGATGGTGGGTCGATGGAGGTGATTTGAACATCACTAACCAACGTTTGGTCAAACTATCCACACGGTGTCGGGCCGGCCGCCATCCAGCAGTGGATTGATCAGTGACTGTTCCCTCTCAATCAGTTTGGTTGAGAGAGAACAAAAGATATTAACAATGTCTACCTCTCCGCGTAAACAAAAACACATAAATAGCATTAAAGGGTTCGAGTGATGTGTAGTGAGCTCAAACGGAGACTCAGACGTACAGTACTCTTGGAGGCACTGTCGGAGCCAGTGGGGGGTGGCATGTTCCCCCACAATGATCCGATCGAAATCCCTAATTTCGATCGGATCATTGGGGTGTATTAGTAATAAATCGGCATTTTGCGACCCCCACTGCTACTGTTTAGCATAGTATTTAAGTGTCAGGGACTCTATGAGATGATAGGACCATAGTCTGAGTCCATAATTGGCAATAAGTAACGGCAAAGCGGTGATAAGTGACTGACGGAATTGTGCGCAGTTGCGTATACAGCACACGACTTCCCTGAAGGCAAACACCTTCAGCGAGCGCGATGCCGATCACACAACGCGGTTCGAATTCGACCCTCGATCGACGGCTGCGCCATCGCCGCACACGCGTCGAATAAAAAGCAAGGGACAAGTCCTTGCTTACTAACAACTCCTTACTCACTAACAACTACTTACTAGCAACTCTATTTTGCATTGCTGGAGGGGTTGCCCCCCTACCTGAAAATCCTGGCTCCGCCATTGAGTTGGAGGCAACGCGTGTATTAACATTAACACGTAATACGAAGGGGTAACTGCCCCTTCACCAGATAGTAAGCTCTGGTGGTGGACCACCAGGCTATCTACACTACCACGCGTAACTAGCTACAGCGAGCTGGACCCCAGCTCGGGTCCGAGTCCCCGTGCTGGAGGCTGTAGGACGTGAAACGTGGACGTCTTCAGGATGACAACAGCAGCCGCTGCCGCTCAGGGCTCCGGCTTTTCGCCAGTGTGGCGGGGCTCGCTCCGCCCCAAGCCACGCCCGCCTCCAAACCTCGAGAAGGATCTTCACCTCACCTCAGCCCCCCTTTAGGGGGTCTCCCGGTCGATACCTCAAGTCACGTGTCCTCCGGGGTCAACCAGAGTGCCATGGCCCCCTTTAACCCCCGTTCCGTGGTGCGGCAGCCGTCGCTCTCAATCAGCGCTCACCGAGCCCCGCTTCGGGCCGGTACAGCATCCACATTACAGCGGTGTGGGCGATGTCATTACATCGCACGCCGTGCCTCTCACGGCCCGTCTTCACACAGTGACATCCCGTGATGGCACTGCATATGTAGAAAGGCGTTAACCCTCATAAATACAGGATGTGTTAAGATGTTCACAAAGTCATAAAAGAGGCTGTCTGGTTCAGGCCAATCAGCTTCAAGGACAGTGTACAGTATCAAGCTCTATCAGTTTTGTTATTAATGCTGGAGAAATCCGATAAGCTATGAAGCTCTTTTTCACATATGTCCAGTCGGGGCAAATCAGAAATTACAACAAACAGGACAAAAAAACGATAGTAGTGACAAGTACAGGAAAGGTAAACAAATAATTCAACATGAATATATAAAAATAAACAGAGTTTCTACGTTCAATTTGCACAAGTACATACACTCCAAAGCCTGAGCACAGCAGAACAACAGCAAAAACAGAGGCCACACCAAGACAACACACAGTCCCTCAATAAAATCGCACGTTAAAAGTGAATTATTCATATGCGGGTAAGGATCAAAGTTACAAATCATATTTGCAACTGTGGTTGTATCCAGCACTAATCTGCGTCAGGATATTTGTTGAAGTTAGATGTATCAAGTTAAGGGAGAAAACAAGGTTGTTCCAAAACGTTGGTGCTGCAACTGCAAAGGCTTTGTTAACTATTCCAATTCTTGTTCTTGGGAGAGTTAAACAAAACAATAAGATGGACGTCTTAGGCTTATTGGGTTTGAAATTGTCGTTAATGATATAGCTAAGTATAGCGCAGCTTTATCATTAAGTTTATGGATGAATAGGGCCCAATGTAGCTTCATTCTTGATCAAGCTATGTAAGATTGGATTTGAAGTAGAGGTCACAATAGTGGATCCTGTATGGTACATCCAGTGCAAATCGAATAGTAGAATGATAAAATTGGTTTAGTCTATTACGTGTTTGAATTAGTAGCTAATCTGTAAACAGTTCAGTCGTCAAAAAGTGGTAGAATGATAGATTCAACAATTTGTAGGTGCAATCGAATGGGAAAACAATGTTTGTTCCGTAAACCCAAGTATTTGAAACACTCTGTTCTATGGTGTTTCTGATATCCGTAATAGGTGAAGGGAATTAAACTAGTTTGGCATTGGAGAAGCCGGCTCGTACACGTCCGCCATCTCAGCATATGCACCTTGAAGTGTAGCCTTCTTAGCAGCAGAAATAGCCCTGAAAACAGCAAGAGCGTCGTCATCCAAAAAACAGTCGGCAGAGCCATTAGCACATCATCTTCTGTCCAGTGTCCTGATCAGAAAGCTGCTTCAAATTACCAAGTGAAGGCGCTCCAATCGCCTCCTGCCGCGACAAATTCTTTATCCTCGTTTCTAGTGGCGGGTGCCACATCTTGCGTATCACGCTTGTTTCGTAAAATGGCGGACTCCGTCCGCACCTCCCCCGTACCGCCCGTAAAGGCGGCATCCGACTGCGCGTTCTCCATGCCACATGTAATGGCGGCCGTCACGCTTGCGGACGTTAATAATAATGCAATTTATAACGTGCGCAAATTTGCGGACGTAACGGCCGCAACTCAGAGGCGCGGAGCCAAGCTCGGAGTCGCTCAAAGGCATGGTTATAGAGGTGAGTTTTAAAGTCTCTCTTGAAGGAGGCGATTGAGGTGATGCTGCGAATGTGCAGAGGGATAGCGTTCCAGACTGTTGGGGCTGCCACTGAGCAATTGTATTGATACTCAATTTCGTCAAAATCATGTTGGCAATTCTGTTTGACTTTGTAGATTTACCCGATACTGGCATGACAATGTCATCAGCAAAGATTTCATTCTGAGTGATTAAAGTTTAGTCCAAGATTGTTTAAATGTAAGGATAACCGAATTGGACCCAGCACAAAACCTTGTGGAACACCTTTTGTTACTTTAATATTTGTGGATGAGATGTTATCACTATGTAGTTTGTTGTACTTCACCCACACCTACGATAATCACGGTTGGCTATGTACTGTGCAAAAGAAGCTCAACATATATTACTGAAAAAACCTAAGAATATGAATCCTTGCAGTCACGAAAGCTTCAAATCTAGAAATATATACGTGTAGCGGCTAACTCGGAGACGTTAAGACTTGGAGGCACTTCTTTATTAGTGAGCACCATCGGGATTAACACACTTAATATTTAGTCCGTCTATTATTTGCGACGCTACTCAGCCAAGTCAGTTGGTAGGCTGCCTGACTAGCGGTGCCCGGAGGTGGTAGAGATGTAGACGACAACATCCATAACGCAATCCGCAGGTGCAACCACCTCGGCGGGCTCAGCGTCCTCGAACGCTGCCATTGCAGTAGCTGAACTCGCCGTCGGAGGTTTACAATGGCCCGCACCAGACGAACATGCACAGCTAGACGATTGAGGCAACCGGGACAACGCGTCAGCGTTGCAATGCCGAACTCCTTTTAGATATATCACATGGAACGAGTATTCCTGCAGAATTTCAAGCCAACGCGAAAGTTGGCCAGAAGATTGATCAACCTTCAAGGAGTTCTGAAGGGCCACGTGATCCGTGCGGACAATGAATTCTCTGCCATAGAGGTAAGATCTGCACTGTTGTACGAAATAAACCATGGCCAACAGTTCTCTGCGAGTAACACAATAACGCCGTTCTGCGGGGGACAGGACACCGCTACCATACGCGACTACTTTTAACTTGGGACAGGACGGCGCCTATGCCCATATCGCTAGCGTCTGTGTCAAGAATAAATGGCAGGGAGAAATCAGGGTACTCAAGTGTGGGTGCATCGGACAACCGCTCACAAAGGGCTAAAAATACAGCCTCTTCTACTCCCCACTGGAACCTCTGGTTTTTAGCTGTCAAGGCATGCAAGGGCTTAGCAACTGTGGCAAATTGCGGCACGATGCAAACCCGATGAAGCTGTGCACATCTCCCACGGACATGCATTCTCCAGCTCCTCTGACGCCACGCGGTATCCCATCTCCGACTCCACACCGGGAGTGCAGCAGCGATGTCCTCTTCCGAAGTCGCATCCTTAGCCGGCTACACCACGACGTTCCGTGGTGACCACTCCTTCGGCTCCCCATCTCGGCTGGGGTCCCTTGTCCACGCCGCCATTTGAGCCCATTGGTACAAATTCTCGTGGGCCTGAAGACACCTGGTGGCCCACCGGGACGCCTGTTCGTCTTCGTCACACAGGTAAGAAAACTCCCATCTCTCGTGCCAGTCCCAACAGCCTTCCCATGACGAGTGAGTCGAGGGCTTTCGGATCCACGCCGGGGTAAGCTGCTCCCGCCAGCGCCAACAGCGTGCTGCGGTAGGCGTCTCAGCCTCCCCTCGCCTATACTGAAGAAACTTCCTGCGAGTGTCGGAAGCTGGCTCGTACACGTCCGCCATCTCAGCAAATGCACCTTAGCAGCAGAAATAGCCCTGAAAAGAGCAAGAGCGTCGTCATCCAAAACAGTCGGCAGAGCCATTAGCGCCTCATCTTCTGTCCAGTGTCCTGATCAGAAAGCCGCTTCAAATTACCAAGTGAAGGCACTCCAATCGCCTCCTGCCGCGACAAATTCTTTACCCTCATTTCTAGTGGCGGGTGCCGCATCTTGCGTATCACGCTTGTTTCGTAAAATGGCGGACTCCGTCCGCACCTCCCCCGTGCCGCCCGTAATGGCGGCATCCGACTGCGCGTTCTCCATTCCACGTGTAATGGCGGCCGTCACGCTTGCGGACGTTATTAATAATAATAATGCAATTTATAACGTGCGCAAATTTGCGGACGTAACGGCCGCAACTCAGAGGCGCAGAGCCAAGCTCAGAGTCACTCGAAAGCATGGTTATAGAGGTGAGTTTTAAAGTCTCTCTTGAAGGAGGCGATTGAGGTGATGCTGCGAATGTGCAGAGGGATAGCGTTCCAGACTGTTGGGGCTGCCACCGAGAGGCGACGCATAGACATGACCATCCTGGATCTTGGTATCAAGAGGAGGTCGTGAGTCGCGCTGCGCAGGCATCTGCCGTGTGCTGAGCTGAAAGTTGTCAATAATGAAGAAAGATACGGCAGGCAGGCAGATGTGAAGGCATTGTGGCAGAGGCAGGCGATCTTGTATATGACCCTATTGGTGATGGTAGCCAGTTGAGGGCACGGAGACAGGCTAGTGAGTCGAGACGGGGATGGGTGTGGCCAATGATGACGCGTGCTAGGTTGTTTTGTAGTCTTTGAAGTTTTTTTAGGTTGCCAGTGGAGGTCCGGACTAGGACAGAGTTGCAATAGTCAAGGCGAGACCCAACTATGCAACATGCCAATGTGTTGGCAATTTCAGTGGAGATGAGAGGACGTAGGTGTCTGAGAGACTTCAGGTAAAAGTTACATGAACTGATGATATGGTTGATTTGACGGTAGAAGGATAAAGTTGAATCTAGGATGACACCGAGGTAGCTGAAATGATCGGTGAATCTGATGCTGTGACCGAAGATGTGTATGTGTGTTGGGAGTGCTGATGAGTTGAGACGTTGCTTGGTACCTAACATGACGGCCACTGACTTTTTCGGATTAAGGGCTAGGTTGTGTGCAGTGAACCACCGTTGCACGGCGGTGGTACATTCCAAGAGCCTCTCGAATCCAGATGCATTGCTATAATCGATGGCGGTGAATAGAAAAGTGTCATCCGCGTATGAGTGGTGCTTAACACCGAAGCTTGAGATGCGCCGGCCGATTGGGGAAGTGTAGGCTGTGAAGAGCAGGGGACCTAGTACAGAGCCCTGGGGAACCCCGCATAATGTTTTTATTTCAGGCGATGTGGACGTGCCCACCCTGACTGAAGATTACCAGTCAGAAAGGTACGAAAGTATCCACTTGAGTGCTGAGCCACATATACCGAAGTCGGATTTCAGGAGGAAAGTAAGGAGCGAGTGGTTGATGGTGTCGAAGGCTGACGAAATGTCCAGACTTACAAGTGCAACAGCGGAGCCGGAATCCATGATCGTTAAAATGTCATCGAGCACTCTAGTGAGTGCTGTTTCTATGGAGTAGTTTTGACGGTAAGCTGACTGGAAGCAGCAGTAGTTTGCGGAGGAGGTGATGTGTGGTTTTAGCTGGGCAAGGGCTAGTTGTTCAAGGAGTTTAGAGAGTCATCTTCTTGGTTCTTTCGGTAAAATTATAAAAATAAAGCATAATAAAATAATTTTCACGACGTTTCGGCCATAACGCAAGCAGCCGTCCTCAGGTGAAGAAACAGTCTGTCGAGAAGACAGCGTCTGAATGACATGCCCCAGGCTTGGAGCGTTTATTTAAGCTAGGTTGGAGCAGGAAGGTGCGCCTTAACAAAATAATTTGCATATCAATCATCTCTTCAGAAAGGTGAGAGACTCGATTAGCTGAGCCTTCTTATCACGGAGCTTGTTGAAGGCTCTTAAAGTTTTATGGAATCCCACCCCGTAGTGGCGGTTAAATTTTGATTTACAAATTTAAAGAGTTTAGAGAGTTTCGAGAGATTAGTGATGGGACGATAACTAGATGGGTTATCCGGGTCGAGACTTGGTTTCTTTAACAAGGGAGAAACCAGGCCAGATTTGAGGTTGGACGGAAAACACCCCATAGAAAATGAGTCATTTGCGATGTTCCTGATCATGATGGCGAGTTCCGGGGCACATTGCTTGAACAAGGAACCTGGGAGCACGTCGAGTGGAGATGACTTCAATTGAAGTGATTCAATTAAAGAGGAAACGTCTTTTGTAGACACCGGCTTTATCGTAGTTAGAAAGGTGTCTGGGTGAGTGCTTACAATTTCAGGTAACTTGAGCGGGGTACAACGGTGCGATGTGTGAGTAGACATGCAAGAGTTTGCGACGGTGATTAGCTTGTTGGTGAAATAAGTATTAAAAGAGGTGGCAAGTTTCAGTGAGGCCAGGGGATCGCTAAGGTGAGGGACCATGGTGCTACCAGTATGTATAAGATCATTGAGGGTTGTGTTGCCTCCGAAACGTCGTGATTTTTTATTTTTTGTTTTTATTTTACTTTTATTAATTTTAATTTCAATTTTTTTGCCTACGTGACTTTACCGAAAAAACCTAAGAATATGAATCATTGCAGTCACGAAAGCTTCAAATCTAGAATTTTCTATAGAATGCACGGTTTTCCGGTTGCTGTTTTGATGCGATCTTCAATGTAGGAGGAACGTGAGACAAGGATAAGTTTGTTAGTTTTCCTGCAGGCGACTCTGTAAGCAAGTCGATCAGCAGGTAGACCACTACGGCATGCGATACTTTCAAGGCGCTTCTTGGTTCACTTAGCAATGATGGCGTCTCTTGAGAGCCAGTGAGTGTCGTGGGAAGACTGCCTAGCGGTTCGTGATTTTAAAGGAGCCAGTTTGTCCAGCGCCGCCCTCATGTCAGCTTCTAGTTGGAGAGCGCAGACGGTTGGATCCGATGATGGGGATAACATTGAAGGCGAATTTGCAAGGAGGTGGCGAAAAGCAGAAAACTCGATACCCTTGAAATTACGCGAGTTGCGGGTGAATTTGATGGTGATTGGCTTGGGAATTTGGAGGGAAAAAAGTATGAGGCGGTGGTCGGAGTAACCAGTTTGGAAAACTCCCTGTGCAGTGATGCGTCGATGCTGGTCAGGTTCCAGAACCAGGTCGAGCATGCTCTCAACATTTGTCGAGGAAGCTCTGGTGGGGCCTGAGTTTGTGATGACCAGGTTATGGCAGGTCAAAGTTGACTCAAGGCGACTATCAATGGAGGCTGGGGTATTGCCGGGGCAATTAAAGTCACCTGTAAGCACGAGCCTGTGAGATGGGTTAGGAATCAGATAAAGGAATTCCGAAAGCTATTTTAAGAAGGTATTGATGCTGCCATCTGGAGGGCGATAGATGGAAATGATGGAAAAGCACTCATTGTTAGTAGTGAGGGATATGTACTGGATCTCGAAGGTGGCGGGAGCCATTGGTAGATAGAGCTCTTTAATTTTCAAGTGTGCATTGTAAACGACTGCTAAGCCACCACCCCGCTGGTTAGTTGCGCGAGGTTTATGAAGAACCTTGTATCCCGGGGGCGCAACTTCCAGAGAGATTGCTGGCGGGAAGTCTTGCCTGCACCAAGTCTCAGTGATGAGCAAAAGGTCGATGTGGTGGTCCAGGATAATATCGTGAATCAGGGCTGATTTGTTGGTAATTGAGCTGAAGTTGTGTAGGCCGAGGCGGATGTGTGAAGGTGGATATGAAGATCCGTAGAGGTGAGGCATCGAGGGAATACAGGAGTTGGCTGGATTGATGGTTGACCTGTGAACGGCGGCCCCTACCACCTCTACAACCACGAAGCTAATGCAGTCTCTGACGTTGACCGCGAAGAAGCCCGAGGCCGGAGAGCGTCCTCAGGAGCGCGGGTTCCAGGTGCAGATGATGAAGAGATGGTGCATGTCGAAGCCCTATTATATAAGCCCATGCTGTACCGATGGTGCTGATGAAGGAGTCTGGATTCGGGTGCACTCGAATCAGCGTTCCCGCCAGAATGCCAATTCTGGACTCCTGGTCGCTCCTTCACAGCGATATCAGTGCAGAGTGCCCAGCCACCGTAGTCTATGTGACGAGCGTCACCAACTGCACGACAACCACCCGCAACAGGTCCAGCTGCACTGACACCCTTCGCCAGCCATTTTAGGGCTGCTGGCGCAGAGTGGCTGCTCCTGGATCCACCACTTCTGGCGAAGCCAATTCACTCGCTGTGCCTTCAATAACTGGGACCACGGTTCCCGGGGCTGGTAGGAGGTCTTGGGTCGCATTTTCATCGTCGTCGAAAGACGCCACAGGTGGATTCCATTTTTTATGATGTTTAGACGTACTTCTTTCTTCGCTGTCTAACTTTAATTAATGTTTTCAACCACTTCTGCCTCCAATGTAATGAGCGACTTCCGCGACACGTCGTGTAGAGGGTACTTCTTCTTTATTACTCACACTGGGCACAATACAGGCCAACATTTGTTCTTCCTCACACTGAGTATAACTCTAGATATTAACACCTCTACTGGCTACACACACAGCCGATCACTCAGCGTGGTCCCATCGCCCTCACTCGGCTACGCCGCTGGCTGGCGGTGTGACGATGACGGTGATGGAAACCACGCAGAAGATCTTCCACGTGACCGGACGACAGAGAAAGATGTCAGTTAGCAGCGATGCAGCCAAGACCCAGGACCCCACACACAGGCCCCGAGCCCCGGGTCCGCTCCCCCTTATATTGCTGCAGGCATGGCTAGGCCCCGCCTCCGGCCATGCCGTCTCGTGGAACCTTCGAGCAGGTTCCCGGAGTATCTCGGCTAACCACACCTGTTTTCTTTTCCCCAGATACACCCTCTTCTCTGATTGGTTAGTACTTAACTGTGCCCGTACCCATTATTCCCTTTCGAGGCCAGCAGGTGTCACCCTATCATTACACAAGTATCAAAGCATGTTTGTATTTTTTACCTTAAGTCTATGTGGTTAATGCAAATTTGATGTTTTGTCTTGGGTGTCTATTTGATGTTTGGACATCTTCACACCACTCATATTTATGCTGGAAAGGGTTAATCCATTATTTATCATTGAACATCTTGATACTGGCAAAAACGATCTCATAGATAGGAATGGTTTTATTGAAAGTGACAGACACATGAAGTAGGAGACGCTGATTCTCTACTTTGTTATTGATGGTGATACCATGTGCACTGTGCATCTAATACAGTTAAACACCTCCTCTGGTGCTGCTGCGGTGGCAGTGGTGCACAAGCACAGACCACAACATCTTAACACGTTCCGGGTCAAGAATAACACCAAGGCCTTAAAGAGAAACAAATATGTAGTGACTGTACTCGTCACTGTATGGTGCCGGGACTTGCGAAGTCACGGCCTGTAATGTTGTCATTACGGGCAGCCCGGGTTATGGGCTGCAGTACCAACCCTAGCGGTGGTTGGGTGAGTGCTGTTTAGCGCGGAGGCACCACGAGCGGTGTGCGATACCGGGTCCCAGTGAAGGTTAATCTGGGGCATGACACTCTGGCTGACCTGTTGTCACGTGACCGGACGATACTGGAGGGGGGCCACCGGTGGATGGGGGCCGAGGGGCGGTCACGTGGTCCCGATGGGCTCTCGGGAACATTCGAGAAGTAGCTCGAGAAGCCTGGAAGGTGGGCGGGGCTAAGGGCGGAGCCAGCCCCAGCCCGGGAGCATATAGCGAGAGTTCCGTGAGGAGCTCGGGTTTCTTCAAGTGTTGGTGTTGGAAGATCCACGTCGGGGAGAAGAAGCCTCTAGCCACGTGGTCCGGGACCCAGCTTGTGGTCCGGGACCCAGCTTGTGGTCCGGGACCCAGCTTGTGGTCCGGGACCCAGCTTGTGGTCCGGGACCCAGCTTGTGGTCCGGGACCCAGCTTGTGGTCCGGGACCCAGCTTGTGGTCCGGGACCCAGCTTGTGGTCCGGGACCCAGCTTGTGGTCCGGGACCCAGCTTGTGGTCCGGGACCCAGCTTGTGGTCCGGGACCGGGATAGCAAACCGTGTCTAGTTCAGCTGTTAGCGTGGTTAGATGGGTATTCGAGACCCGAGTGTAGATTGTGTTGTGTTACGTGTTAATTCGGAATAAATAGTGTTGCTCCCAAGATAACCTCTGCGACTCAGTTGGACTCACTACAAATATATAATAGGCAACGTTTCAGGCAATGGGCCTTTATTTGGCCAGTTAGTCAAAACGTGATTATGAATCGAGAATATCTATTTATAATCATTTAAACCATCTACATAGCAACCCCACCGGGAGAGCAGTAGTTCATTGGTTAGCACACCACGCTACATATCCGGCGAGCTCAGTTCAATTCCTGGCCATGGCCAATTTCAGTGGTGAGTGAGATGTGAACTGTGCCTTTGCCTCGCCACCTTATTGTTGTTACTTCTGCTGCTATTGTTGATGCTGTCGATGATGTTGGTGTTCTCCTTCGTGCGCGCAGGTCATGCTGCCTTCTCGTGGCCCATGAGCGCCCACTGGCCACGGCCCCTCACCCCCAGGGAGTACCCACGCTTTCTGCGGGTCCTCCGGCCGCGGAGCCAGGCACGGTTCCTGTGCCAACAGCATGCAGACTGGGGGTGTGCGGACCCCCGCGTGCGCATGCATGACCAGAGTGAGAACAGGGGGATCATCCCGAGAGGTGAGGCACAGTCCACTCACCTTCTCACATACTCATCTCCTCTCCCACTCACCTATTCACAAACATGTACACCAACATATTCACATACCTATCTGTACCTTCATATTTGTTCACCAACCTACTCTCTCAGCTGCCTACCTACCTATTCACATGCTCAAGTACTCATCCACACCCACCATTCATCCATTCTTCTGCAAGCCCACATACCAACGAACTTATCTACAGACCAATCCACTCACCTACCCACCCATTCACCCACACACCCAGTCACCTATCCAGTCACGTAAACTCATCCTTAAATAAGTACCTCACTTAGCGTGCAATTCATGATCATTAGGGAAATAAAGGTGGTTGTACACGAGTGATGCTGGCTACAACACTCCGTCGTGCACCGTGTTGGCCTTAATAGGATCTCACTAACAAAGACACAGATCCCCTGTATAGCCTTAACAGACTTTTGGGCAAAGTTCTGGTCGCAAGCACCTATGAATGCCAGCACAGCACACGAGGGGGTGCGTGGCCAGCACCACGCCCATTGTAAATGTTTATACAGTGAGGTAAAAAAGTATTTAATCCCCTGCTGATTTTGTACGTTTACCCACTGACAAAGAAATTATCAGTCTATAATTTTGATGGTAGGTTTATTTTAACAGTGAGAGACAGAATAACAACAACAAAATCCAGAAAAACGCATGTCAAAAATGTTATAAATTGATTTGCATTTTAATGAGGGAAATAAGTATTTGACCCCTCTGCAAAACATGACTGAGTACTTGGTGGCAAAACCCTTGTTGCCAATCACAGAGGTCAGACGTTTCTTGTAGTTGGCCACCAGGTTGGCACACATCTCAGGAGGGATTTTGTCCCACTCCTATTTGCAGATGTTCTCCAAGTCATTAAGGTTTCGAGGCTGACGTTTGGCAACTCGAACCTTCAGCTCCCTCCACAGATTTTCTTTTGGGATTAAGGTCTGGAGACTGGCTAGGCCACTCCAGGACCTTAATGTGCTTCTTCTTGAGCCACTCCTTTGTTGCCTTGGCCGTGTGTTTTAGGTCATTGTCATGCTGGAATACCCATCCACGACACATTTTCAATGCCCTGGCTGAGGGAAGGAGGTTCTCACCCAAGATTTCATGGTACATGGCCCCGTCCATCGTCCCTTTGATGCGGTGAAGTTGTCCTGTCCCCTTAGCAGAAAAACACCCCCAAAGCATAATGTTTCCACCTCCTCCAAACACGGCGAGTTGAGTTGATGCCAAAGAGCTCCATTTTGGTCTCATCTGACCACAACACTTTCACCCAGTTGTCCTCTGAATCATTCAGATGTTCATTGGAAAACTTCAGACGGGCATGTATATGTGCTTTCTTAAGCAGGGGGACCTTGCGGGCGCTGCAGGATTTCAGTCCTTCACGGCGTAGTGTGTTACCAACTGTTTTCTTGGTGACTATGGTCCCAGCTGCCTTGAGATCATTGACAAGATCCTCCCGTGTAGTTCTGGGCTGATTCTTCACCGTTCTCATGATCATTGCAACTCCACGAGGTGAGATCTTGCATGGAGCCCCAGGCCGAGGGAGATTGACAGTTCTTTTGTGTTTCTTCCATTTGCGAATAATCGCACCAACTGTTGTCACCTTCTCACCAAGCTGCTTGGCGATGGTCTTGTAGCCCATTCCAGCCATGTGTAGGTCTACAATCTTGTCCCTGACATCCTTGGAGAGCTCTTTGGTCTTGGCCATGGTGGAGAGTTTGGAATCTGATTGTTTGTTTTCTTCTGTTAACAGGTGTCTGTTATACAGGAAACAAGCTGAGATTATGAGCACTCCCTTTAAGAGTGTGCTCCTCATCTCAGCTTGTTACCTGTATAAAAGACACCTGGGAGCCAGAAATGTTTCTGATTAAGAGGGGGTCAAATACTTATTTCCCTCATTAAAATGCAAATCAATTTATAACATTTTTGACATGCGTTTTTCTGGAGTTTGTTGTTGTTATTATGTCTCTCACTGTTAAAATAAACCTACCATTAAAATTATAGACTGATCATTTCTTTGTCAGTGGGCAAACGTACAAAATCAGCAGGGGATCAAATACTTTTTTCTCTCACTGTACACTGCACCAGGTACTCATTTGAAGCAGAGTCGACCTAGGGGAGGTCCAGGACCGGTTCAGATAATTGTCACTGGTTTTTTTTGTAATTGTCACTGTTGTTGGCTGTGAACGGGAGTCGAACTCGGGTTGCTGAGTTCGTAGCACAGCACGTTAACTGCTACACTACCGCTCCCCCCAACTGCTATGCTGCCGCTAACAGCACCTGCCCAACAGTCACTGAGCACTAACAGGGGATTGTGTATGTGTCGCACAGGTCCTATTTGTACAGATCTCCCAGGGTCTCTCGTATTCCCCATATTCTGCCAGTTTGCCACCTTCCGGTGCCAACGAGAAAAATACAACATCAAGGTAAGGCAACCACAGGGTTAGGGTCAGAGATAGAGGCAGGGTAAGGATTTGTGTTAGCTTCAACATGATGATGTGTAACCAGGTGGGAACTCAAGTGAGGAGTTTAGTCTAATTTGCAAGCCTGACCTGGGTCACCACAATGAAAAAAGCAATAACAGATAAACAAGTACAGCAATGAAGCAAATATAAATTAGAGCAAAAATAACCACATGACAGAATAACTCAGTGAACAAACATAATGTTAATTTTAAGAAATGTATGTATATATGTTGAACTTCGTTCACACGGTACGTAGCCAACCATGCTAATCGGAGGTATGGAATGTCCGGTTACAATAGTTTTCTTGGGCAAATAAAAAAACATTCTGAGTAAAATTTAAGTTAAGTTACAGAAACAATAAAATGGATTCAGGGTCATTTTGCTGTAGCATGTAAAAGACAAAGTGAGGGTTAAAGTTGTTCAGCTTGGAGTGTGGGTTAGGTTAAGGTTATAGGGTCAGTCGGATTATCCTAGTTGCAAAAGTAGCATATGCTACGGGCCCCGCACTTTCAAGGGCCCTGCGCTAAATGCTTTCAAGCTATAAATTCCGGTTCAGTGATTCTGCACTAGTTTTATTACTATAGTACTATACTGCCTTCAACTCGTATGAACGACTGGGTGTTTAAAGTTAGCGATTTGTCATTATCTGGCTGTATAGCAAATACATTTTTTTTTTTAATTACGATGCAAGCAAAAAAAGTTTCTATTAATTTATTTATTTAGGGCCGCTTTATAACATATGCCACAGGCCACGCACTAGCTTAATCCGGCACTGTATAGGGTGGGTTAGGATTCTGGTTTAAGGTTATGATTCTAGGTAATGGTAGAGTTGAGACTAGGTTTGATTTGAGTTGTGAATTCACATTTCAAAGTTAATTCCTCTTTCTTGTCATCACCCTTCCCCAACACAAATACACATGCATACTCACACATGTACATACTTCACACGAACAAACATGGATATACACACACGTGCACATGCACCAACTAACACACTCACTGGCTTTCTTACTTACACACAGAGAGTGAAGTGTCCCTCAGAGTCTGGAAGGGAAAGGATGCTTTTTAGAGGAGTAAGACGGGAGGAAAGGGGAGGAATTGTATCCGCCATCAGAGACATTCCCAAGTCAACTATGTCCTCAATCTCCGTTCCCACCAACCCCACATCTTCTATCACATCCACCAACCTCGCCACATCTATCA
The DNA here is from genome assembly GCF_015708825.2 of Lethenteron reissneri. Taxonomy (NCBI): domain Eukaryota; kingdom Metazoa; phylum Chordata; class Hyperoartia; order Petromyzontiformes; family Petromyzontidae; genus Lethenteron; species Lethenteron reissneri. The sequence continues at coordinate 497,222 of NC_083818.1, forward strand.
TCCCTACCACCTCCATCATCCCCACCACGTCCAACATGCCCACCAACCTCACCATATCCACCACATCCACCATTCCCACCACCTCCACAATGCCCACCATTCCCACCACCTCCACGACTCCCACCAACCCCACCATCCCCACGAACCCTACCACATCCACCATACCCACCAATCCCACCATATCCACCAAGCCCACAATCCCCACCAACCGCACCAACTCCACCATCTCCACCACCTTCACCATGCCCACCAACCCCACCACCTACACCATCCCCACCAACCCCACCATCCCCACCAACCCTACCACGTCCACCATGCCCACCAACCACATCCTCCCCACTAACCCCACCACCTCCACTATCCACACCAACCCCACCATCTCCACCAAGGCCACCATCTCCACCAACCCTACCACCTCCACCAACCCCACCACCTCCGCCATGCCCACCAACCCCACCACCTCCACCAACCCCACCATCTCCACTACCACCATACTTATCAACCCCATTTATACCAACCCCACCATCCCCACCAATCCCACCACCTCCACCATGCTCACCAACCCCACTATCTCCACCACCACCTTCACTATGCCCACAAACCCCACCATCCCCACCACCTCCACCATGCCCACCAACCCCATAATCTCCACCAACCCCACAATCTCCACCAACCCCACAATCTCCACCACCTCCACCATCCCCACCCCCTCCACCATGCCCACGAACCCCAACATCTCCACCAACCCCACCATCCGCACCAACCCCACCACCTCCACCATCCCTACCAACTCTACCTCCACCATCCCCACCACCTCCAGCAACCCCACCAACTCCAGCAACCCCAACTCCATCACCATCAACCCCACCACCACCTCCTCGTCGGGTCCAGATGACGTGGACGTGGCCATAATGTATTTTCTGGGCTTTTTATCGGTGCTGCAGTTTCCTGACCCTGTGGCCAAACTTCCAATGTCGGTGCAGATGGCGCGCCCAGAGGACATATCCGCGGTAAGTGCCTTCACGAATGGTTCAAGGAGTTATTGTGGGAAACTGTGGTGAGCTTACCTGGTATCGTGATCAATGTGACTGTTAGATGTCCTTAACTAAACAAGCCATTGGGATTTTTGCAATGCGTGCCCAATAAGGGCACCTTTACTAAACGCACCAAAAACAAGGAGGTAAGCTCATATATGGGTTCTGTGTGTGATGCAGCAAGGCGTTTCCATTAGCACTGGGTTTATACGCTGAGTTTTGGGAAACCTTTTGATCAGTATGGTCAGTTTCTCTGACCAAGTTCCTCAAGGAAACACATCTTTACGTTAAAATGTCCTTTACATTGAATCATCTCTATGAAAGTTATGGTGGCCTCATTACAGACAGATTAATTTTTAGAGCCAATACATTGACGCTTTCGGCCTCTGTGGGGAAACTTTAAAACAAAAGAGAACGGCCACCTCAATGCAAGTACTGACCTGGGAAAACCGAGACAGGGCCCAACCCCAATTTTGTCCTGTGAGAAGAGGCCTTTGCTCGCGATGACCCCTGACCCCCCTCTCTTTCTCTCCTTGACTCTCCCTGTCGTCTCCCTGTAGCACCGCTCGGTGTTGGGCGAGGTGTTTGCTGACTCGTTGAGCCGCTTGATGGAGCAGGGTGGGGACTTCCTCGTGCGGCAGCTGAACGGCGCCGGCCTCACCGACCCCGCCGAGAGGAGACGCGTGCAGCTGCTGGCTGAGAACGAGACAGCTGCCATCCTGCAAGGTCCGAGCCTGCCACAGGGTCACAGGGTAGCAGCTTATGGTTAGAGTTAAGAGTTAATATTTAAAATATATTTTGTTCAACCAGGTTATGAACTTAGGAGATAAGGATAGAGTGCTTGGTTTGCAAGAGTTATCTGGTTTAGTGTAAGTGTTAGGGTTATGGGTTGGCGGTTTTTTTATGAGCGTGTGAGGTTTAGGAGTTAGGGGTCAGGGGTTTTGGCAGTGTTTCTCATACCATTTCGGGGAGTGGGGGTCGGGTGGGGGCAGGAACAGGCTGCAGGCTGGAGACCATGCAGGATAAATTACTAATAAAGGCCTCGGTAGCCTCCAGTACGCTGGTCGTTTTTGACTGCACAACAGCAGTTTGATGTTTACACCACAGTCATTTGGCAGGTCGTGTGTGGGTGGGGTAAAATGTGCGTTCTCTCATATCTTCCTAGACATCTGTAAGAGTGGTAATAATGGTAATTATTTATTTTGCAATAGTTCCGTATCCGCCAGGGCATCTCAGATCACTTGGATTCACATCCCATCTCAACATTTGAAAGGGCAGTTGTGTCTGTGGTCACAAAGTGACTCGGCACCTGGTCTGAAAACAGGAATGACTCCCACATAGCCATCCCTTGCCCATGGAAGGATCTTTAGAGCTCAGCAGTGGCCTGCAGTGGTGTGAGCGAGACACTGAAACTGCAAGGCTGCACATTTACCTGCACTTGTTACCTTTGTTGTGTGGTGCAGAACGACTCGAAGCCGGAACTCAAGTGATTTACACCAGAGATATGTGCCCCTACACTTGGTCCTTTCCTCGGACCTCAGGCTCTATCTGTTACTAGCCTCGGCTATCTCTTAGGCTCTCTCACTCGAGTCAGGACGGGGGTTCAACCAACACCGCCCGACTGAGGAGAGCAGCACCCCACGTAACCTTAGCCGGCTCTTACAGACTTCTCAGAGCTGGCTATATCTTCGGCTTCCTATTTGTAGAACCCGGACGGGGGATCAGCGAACACCGTCCGGTCACGAGCAGGAGAGACCTAATTTCAGACACTCTCCATCCCGGGCTCCCACAACGACCCTCCTTTCGTCACGGGGTCCCCCTTAAGTACGTCACGTGACATGACGTCATCGCGCCTCGCAGTGCTCATCACGTCACGTCGTCATACTACTCCTCTACACCTTGATTGGGCACCCTTTATATTTCGATTTAAAGCTTTCGTGACTGCAGGGATTAATCTTCTTGGTTCTTTCGGTAAAGTCACGTAGAAGGGAAATAATAAAAATAAAAACATAATAAAATACAATTCTCACGACGTTTCGGCCACAACGCAAGCAGCCGTCCTCAGGTGAAGAACAGGTCTGTCTTTCCGACAGGAACAGACCTGTTCTTCACCTGAGGACGGCTGCTTGCATTGAGGCCGAAACGTCGTGAGAATTGTATTTTATTATATGAAATTTTTATTATTTTATTATTTCCCTTCTACGTGACTTTACCGAAAGAACCAAGAAGATAAACCCTTTATATTGTTCAGATTTATGAAGTGGCATAGATTCGAGTGTGCAGGTGCTGCAATTGCACCAGGGTCATGAACCCACAGGATCCAGGCCCCAGTCTGTGAATAGAGGGGAAGGGCCCAAGCTATCGATGTTGGGCCACTGCTCATGAGGCCGTATTACTGGTGAAGGTGGTGAGAGTTGTGATTTGTTCTTTGTGGTGTTGTGTGTGTTTAGTCGCAGCAGAAACGGTGATGGAGAAAATTCAGAACACTGTCCATCACGCCAACATGACGGCCCTGCTCACCCCACCAAGAGCCTCCACCCCCTTCCCTACCACCACCCGCCACCGTACCACCAACCATGTCGCTAGTACCACTTCCGCCCATACCACTACCCACACCACGAGTACCACTCCCGCACCTACCACTACCCACACCCCTAGTACCAATCCCGCCCGTACCACCACCCGCACCCCAAGTACTACTCCCGCCCCAACCACCACTCCCGCCTCCACCACCACCTACGCCCCTAGTACCACTCCCCCACCTACCACCACCCACGCCCCGAGTACCGCTGCTGTCACTACCACCACTCCCGCCGATACCACCACCCATGCCCCCAGCACCACTCCCGCACCTACCACCACCCATGCCTCTAGCACCACTTATACACCTACCACCACCCCCGCCCCTAGCACCACCCACGCCCCTAGTACCACTCATACACCTACCACCACCCACGCCCCTAGTACCACTCATACACCTACCACCACCTCCGCCCCTAGTACCACTCCCACACCTACCACCACCCACGCCCCTAGTACAACTCATACACCTACCACCACCCCCGCCCCTACCACCACCCACGCCCCTAGTACCACTCATACACCTACCACCACCCCCGCCCCTACCACCACCCACGCCCCTAGTACCACTCATACACCTACCACCACCTCCGCCCCTAGTACCACTCCCACACCTACCACCACCCCCGCCCCTACCACCACCCACGCCCCTAGTACCACTCATACACCTACCACCACCCCCGCCCCTACCACCACCCACGCCCCTAGTACCACTCATACACCTACCACCACCCCCGCCCCTACCACCACCCACGCCCCTAGTACCACTCATACACCTACCACCACCCCCGCCCCTACCACCACCCACGCCCCTAGTACCACTCATACACCTACCACCACCTCCGCCCCTAGTACCACTCCCACACCTACCACCACCCACGCCCCTAGTACAACTCATACACCTACCACCACCCCCGCCCCTACCACCACCCACGCCCCTAGTACCACTCATACACCTACCACCACCCCCGCCCCTACCACCACCCACGCCCCTAGTACCACTCATACACCTACCACCACCTCCGCCCCTACCACCACCCATGCCTCTAGCACCACTCCCGCACCTACCACCACCCACGCCCCTAGTATCCCTCATACACCTACCACCACCCCCGCCCCTACCACCACCCACACCCCTAGTACCACTTCCACACCAACCACCACCCCTACCACTACCCACGCCCCGAGCACCATTGCCGCCCATACCACCACCCACGCCCCGAGCACAACTCCCACATCTAACACCATCCATGCCTCTAGTACCACTACCACACCTACCACCACCCATGTCTCTAGCACCACTACCACTCCTACCACCACCCACGCCCCTAGTACCACTCCCCCCCTACCACCACCCACGTTTATAGTACCACTCCCACACCTACCACCACCCATGCAAACTAGTACCACACCTGCCCATACCACCACTCGTACCCCTAGTACCACTCCCCTCCTACCACCACCCACGTCTATAGTACCACTCCCACACCTACCACCACCCACGTCTATAGTACCACTACCCAATGCTGTAGCCATGGAGTCAACATTAGGGGGGACCAAATCTTCCAGGGGGTCTAGGGCCCCCCAGAAAAAAAATCTAAATTTGAAAACAAATGTCCTGCCATTTCCTGCCTAAAATATTAAAAAAATCACTAACACATGGGATGGACTATGGACTTTTTTGTAGTACAATAATGTCAACTAGTGTATTGTATTACATTGCTCTGTTTCTCTTTTTTACCTTGTTTCATTGTATGTAATGACAGAGATTAGGGATTTATAAAGTACAACCATAACCACAATCATATAAACAGAAATCTATGCATTGTTATATGAAGACAAGTCCAGATATTGTGGCCAAGGTTTAGCAAATTTTTTTTTGATTTACATAGCATAGAATTTGTTTTTATAGTTTATAGCAATATATTGGGGGGACATTTTTAACATTTGAATATTGGGGGGGATGTGTCCCCCCATATATTATTACTAGCTTTACTACCCAGCTTCGCCTGGGACTTGGATTCATCACGCCCGGCCGCCTTTGTCTCAGTGGCGATGTTCACACACCACACCAATTACTCGTTTGAGGCTGAGTCGACCTAGGGGAGGCCCAGGACCAGTTCAAATAATCGTCACCGGTGGTGGCTGTGAGCGGGAATCGATGTCGGGTCGCCGGGTTCGTAACGCAGCGCACCAACCACTACACTACCACTCCCCCCACACACGCACGCGCGTCCATAGGTACACATACACGCGCTTGCTGCAGACACATAACTTTCAGGGTGCGTACGGCAGTAAACGACTGAAATGAAGCAGCAATACTGCGCGAAGAACGCCTTAGACCTGCGTGACATGAGCAGGCACACTGCGTGACGCTTCCGCATACGGGGTCACGTAACAGATGTGACGTCACAGCTCACTTGCCGTGCAAAATATATGCATTATTGCGCCACCCCCGCCCAAAAAAAATATACAAAGTCTATTTTCCTAATTTTTGCATGGTGTACAGTCTGGAAAGTACCCACATGGCACATTTCAAGTTTGTTGCATGTCGGGAAGTACGCTAAACATTTTGAATAGACACATAATCACAAATTTCCCTTTTTTATATATATAGAGATATAGTATAGATTACGGCCTTGCTACTACCATGCCTTGCACCACTCCCGCCCATACCACCACCCACAACAAAAGTGCCATTCGCCACTAAATGGCGGTGACGTCACAACAGCGCCTGTGCCAGGCCAGGTGCACTTTGAGGACACGTGAAGTGTCGAAGGCTCACTGACAGATCACGGAACAGACCCAGCAGGTGCCATGCGTTGACTGACTGAGATGACTGGCAGATGCACCAGCTGTGCCCCTTACTCTACCAACTTGCTGTATTTTAGTCGCCCGGCGCTCCGCTCGTTGTGAGCGTCGTGCCTCTGCCCTCCGTTGTTGTTGGAGCACGACTGCCCCGACTACCCAGTAGCGTCCGTCATGAGCCTCCTAGCATCACCCCCACTGCTATCACCAATGCTCCTACCACCACCCCTGCCCCTACCAACACCCCTCCCCCTATCACCACCCCTGCTCCAAGCACCACCCTACCATCACCTTCGCCCCTTTGTTGGAAAAAAATACTACGATGGACAAGAGGCAACCCCTCACAAAACACAGAGGTACGTCTACCATATTCTAGCGACCTCGTCAGAGACATCCCTGTCATTTTCAAGAGACCCCATGAGAGAGCAGTCTGTCCATGTCTTGAGCTAGTGTACTATATTGCACAAGGGGCCGTTCATAAATGACGTCACGCGATTTTGGACGATTTTTGACTCCCCCCCCCCCGTCACTCGGCGTCACAATAAGTCAGACCCCCCCTCAAATATGACGTCACAAAAATAAAACATGCTTCAAATCGCTTTAAACTATTGTCATTGTAGTGCGTATTTAATGTGGCGCTACACTCTGATGTTGTAGGAGAAAACATTTATTAAAAAAAGTCTTTAATTAAGTAGAACGTTGTCTATGTAAAGTAGTAACTCGGCGGGAGACGTCTTCACGGGTAGCACACTCTTTTATTTCACCAACTTATAGTTACACGGGTGACTAACACCCACTTAGTTACACGGGTGACTAACACCCACTCAGCTACTAGGGTGACTAACACCCACTCAGCTACACGGGTGACTAACACCCACTTAGCTACTCGGGTGACTAACACCCACTCAGCTACACGGGTGACTAACACCCACTTAGCTACTCGGGTGACTAACACCCACTCAGCTACACTGACACGGGCTCTTACGCCCCGTAGCCTTCCGGAACACACCCGGCCGGGGTGTCCGTCTCGGCTCTGGGTACCACCGTCCCGACCCACACGGGCGTCGGACCACGGGTCCCCCAGTCTCGGCTCCGAGCCACACAGGGCTCCGGTCCTGACAAGAACGGCGGGACTAGGGGTCTCGGGCCACTACCTCCTCCACTCCGTCTTCGGTCTTCAACTGGTTAACAACCTCGAGTGCTCTCGCGCGTCCCCCTTTATGCACCTCCTGCGGACGTCGCTGAGAGCACCCATCCTATTTGACCAATCACTGCGTGCTGGCTACGATCCTCTTTTCCCACCTTGTGTCAGCGCGCCTCACCACCGGCGCGCGCGTCCATACCACGCCCACATCGCGTGCCCAACCCCGCGCCCCGTGATCCATCACTGTCGGCGCACGTCAACGCCACCACTACATCTATATTGCGCATACTTATGTGACGTCACATTTGTCAAACCCCCCCTCCCTCGTCACACATCGTCACAAATCACTGACCCCCCCCAGGTGCGTGACGTCATTTATAGTCGGCCCCCAACTGACAAAAAAAATGTACCTTCCATAAATGACGCCACGCACCTGGGGGGGGGGGGGGGTCAGACATTTGTGACGATGTGCGACGGGGGGGGGGGGGGTTGAGAAATGTGACGTCACATCAAAATGCGCAACTTTGAATAAATATAGACAACACGTTCTGCTTAATTAAATAAACTTTTAATAAATGTTTTCTCCTACAACATCAGAGTGCAGCGCCACATTAAAAACGCACTACAATGACAATAGTTTAAAGCGATTTGAAGCATGTTTTATTTGGGGGGGGGGGCAGAGCTTTGTGACGTCATATTTGAGGGGGGGGGTCTGACTTTGTGCGCCGTGTGACGAAGGGGGTGGGGTCAAAAATCGTCCAAAATCGCGTGACGTCATTTATGGACGGCCCCGAAGACTCGTAGATGACCCATGATAGCAGCTGCTTCCTCAATAAGCAGACGGTCCTTGGAAAACCAGGACAGGAGGTGGTTCTATCTGCGAGGTTTGTGAGATCATTCGTCTCATGACAATGTTCATATTGGGTTCCCGCCTGTCTTGGTTTGTTATCAACATGGCCTAGCGGTTGCACTTCTGCCGTTTGTTGCAGAGGTTCACAGTTTGGTTGCAGTGGCCGCCATGGTCATTACTACAGTTACATTAACCATAAAAAAATGCTACGTGCCGTCTGCAGAACAGTGGATGTTAAAGATACCATGGCGTCATTCGCAAGACTAGCCCGTTGAGTGCCCCTGTCACAGTCAAAGTTTGCCAGTGGTGAATAATGGCCTGCAAATTACTCAGTTGGGATTATACATAGCAATCATCACCCCTACTGCAAAAGCTTGGCGAGATCCTCCTGAAAAACTCATGAGACTCAATGGGGCTTTCCTTTCTAAACAAGTGTAAACAAAATTTGTTTGGGAGCCAGGAAATAATTTGTACCGAGATCCTGTGCCAATTTGTTAACATTTAGCACAGAGTCTGTGCACAACTCTTGATAGATGTAGGCTGACTGAGAAACATGTCTGGGTTTTGTGGCAATCTTGTGCTGACGCTGACAAAACAATCAGAATTCCATTGGGGGGAATAAAAAACACAGATGAAAGCAGAATGGTATACTGCCGTGTAGGGTTTCGTAGTTTTTCTGTTTCTCTCTGGTGCGTTTTCGGCTCATGACATGCATTGTTTGAACACGATGTCCGACGTTTCGCTCCACCTACTGGGGAAAACGATGAACGTCTTCAGAGCCCGAATTAACCTCCAGCACATGGAGTGAAACGTCAGTCATCGTGATGGACAACACCCGATACAATCCGAAATTGCATTTGACAGCTGAAATAAAAGGTTGTGCTAAGGCCGTTGTGTGTGCCTGTCAGGTTTGAGCAGAATCCTGACTCACTGTGCTCCACGCTACTTGCATTGGGCTGTGCCAGCTCCACATTTTCCTGAGAGTCGTGGCACTCTAATGGATTTTACGCCCCCCAGCGGAAACGGAGCAGTAGAGTCAGGGTTAGAATTTTTGGGTTGGCAAAGTGACTGGGCTTGTGATAGTGTAAGCAGGTTAGTGTTATGGTTGGTTAAGGAGGCCTGGCCTGTACTGGTCAATAGAAAATTGAGTTACGGGTTGATTAAGTAAGTTGGGACCATACTAGTGTTGGGAAGTTATGGTAAAGCCACCGAATGCCCTTGTTTGGCCAGGACTCCCAGTGGTTTCAGAAAGGCTGACCGGTGTTCCACAAAAATCTCTTGTGAAACACTAGTTTTTGTCCCTCTTTAAAAATGGCCTGGCCTTATGGCCGACGCATAATGTGGGAAAAGCGCAGAGCTACCTTAGCAGTGGGTGGGGTTACTGGAGTAGTGGGTGGAGCTGACGGAGGAAGATTCTGCAGCTGTAAATGTCCCGGTCGGCCATTGTAGAGGAGTCGACAAAATACCCTCTAGAGGGGCTCTAGACCTTTTGCCATCATTGGTGTGAGAAAAAAGATTACAGCACTGCAAACCTCACAATGCTCTGACAGTCAATTATTCCATCTGTCCCTTAGATCTGTGACGAGTGACACCATCACTCCAACTACTGTGCCTTCAAGTGAGCTCAGTGTCTGCGTCGTCTCATCCATCCCTACCTTCCCCAAGTGAGAGAGATATTCACAGGGTTTATTAGTTAACACTAAACTCATTAAATTAAACGTTATATTTTACCAGCTAAGGCCCATAGAGCTATATTAGCTCTTTTTCAGAAGCAACCTGACCACAAATGATAGCTCAACCAAGTGGCTTATAATGTGAAATGTATTGCAACCAAATACTCAAAACGCATGTTTCTAAATGTGGAGGGAAAAACCGGAGGACCCAGAGATAAAAATCCATGCAACCGCGTGGAGAAGATACAGACTCCAAATATATGGGCGCCAGGGTCGGGATGTATACCAGGCAAGGTAGTTAACAGCTCACCACCGCTACTATCTGTGTTCATATCATCCGATCTGCCTGTTCAAAAATCACTGGCCATAGCGCTACCCATAATGATAGGAACCTTGCTGGAGTGGGGCAACATACAAGGTACCAGCTTAGCAGCGTGGAGAGAGGCTGCTACCTGTTCTTCACCTGCCCAGAGACAGGCCTGGAAAGGTGGAACATAAAAAAGCATTCCACGAAGAAACCAACAACAGAGGAAGTAGGGACAATGGGACCCGGGACAATGGCATGTGAGACAATGATACATAGGCCAGAGACTTGGAACAAGGGAGCCAATTCGAATGCCACGGGCGGCGGTAGTGGCACGTAGCCTGCAATCCAGTACTATGAAGGCAGTAGTGACGGTTGGTAGATCACATGCACGTTGTGAAACCCCCTTTCCATGGGCGTCGAGGTGGAATAGTGTTTCTGCTTGCACGTGTGGTTTTTCTCTGGGTACTCTGGTTTCCTCCGACACATAAACACTCAGGAATTTGCATATAAACACGTTTTTATATAGAGGACCGCAAGAGATTGGCCAATTGTTGGAACCAGCTCATTTCGTCGCTGCTGCCTTCCTGCTTGCATGGTTCCGAGTACTTTTTTTTGCTTTGCAATACAAGCCGACTTTATCATGATTATAATGCGGGCTGGCCGACATCTGGCACTGGGAAATGTTTAAATAGGTTTCTGGCAATATAACAGGTGTTAAGATGTTCACACACGAAATAGACAGACACCTTCTGGTCCCATGATATAGCTGCTTAACCCAACCTATAAATGCTCTGATAATTGCATTGTCTTTGTGTAGTGTTCTTCACGGAGGCACACACTTGAACTTGGAGGCAAACACATTTATTACACGACTTTAACAGGGCCACTACTTAACGTCACAGATTAACTAGACTCCAACAGGGTAACTACAAAACTGGGTTAGTCAGTAACATACAGTAACATACTGCCTGACCCACGATGCTGAATGTGACGACCGAAGATCGAAGAGACGTAACCCGGCGGGTTGATTCCAGAAGACAGCCGCGATTGCTCTCGGGACTTCCCTTTTATGCTCCTGAGCGTGGCCTCGCTCCGCCTTCGGCCACGCCCCCTTCTGAATCTTACCAGAAGGTTCTTGACTGAGCATCACGTGTCCCTCAAGCTACCCTTTGGGCCCCCTTGATACCCTGTCCCGGTCACGTGCACTTTCGGGTTCATTCAGACTGTCGTCCCTACTTGCCCTCTCTCTGACTGTCACCAGAACCATGCCCCCTAGGGCCCACTTCCATGCCATGCCTACTCTGGTGCCGGAGAGGCTCAAAATGCACAGTTCCACTCTTGTGACAGCAGCTGGCGTTTACCGCCATAGTGACTTCATTTACGTCACTACATTTGTATTGATTTGGAGCTTTCGTGACTGCAGGAATTACTCTTTGGTTCTTTCGGTAAAGTCACGTAGAAAGAAAAAATAAATTACATTTTGTTTACCGAAAGAACCAAAGAGTAAATGTGTATTGTTCGCCTTTTGGCGTTATCTGGTCTGACACTGGTGAAACAAGGACATAAATAACGCTGTCTCAAAGACAATACATTTATTTAATTATCAGGGCATGTTTGTTTGCATGTGTTGCCACAAGTACGTGTGGTTAATGCAGACTTTATTCCTTTCAAAAGGTATCTGTGCCGGGCTGTCGCCGATCGAGTCATCGGCCTCCCCGCACCGGCGTCCTCTCTGTGAAGCATAGCTCGAGGCTGGCCCTCCACCACCTGGAGTTAGCCACACACTCCCCGCGCACACTTCCCCAAAATGTTCGGAGGCGACTCCTTGCACGCGCGTACCTGTGCATGCTGCTGGCCACCACGCATACGCTCAGCCACCCGCTCCTATTGTCCGCCACGTGCAAGCGCTTAAAATAGGGCGGCTGCTGCACGAGCGCTGCTCAAGTCGTCCGCTACGACTCGCGCTAAAAATAGCCGTATGAATATGTAGGAATTGAGAAACACGCGTCACGCGTTGGATTGTGATATGGGCACGTGGCGGACAGTGAGGGCAAACGGGGACACAGGGAGCGGGGCGACATACTGTTGTTATTGTACCAATTAAGGTGGTAAGGTAATTAAGGGGGGCCTGCAGGTGTTCGGGGGTAATCGAGGACGCAGGCCGGTGATTGGACGAGAGGTATGGGTGTCGGGAATTGGCGCCTCGATGTCTACAATAACAACACCACGTGAGGCTGGGGGCTGGGGGCGAATGGCGAAGCGGGGGATGGTCTAATTAATTAAGGGAAATTGGGTCAGGGATAAAGGCAAAGAGCGTGGGGAGAAACGGGAGTTGGTTGGTGTCTGGGACAAGAGACGGATAGAGGAAGAGACGCAGCAGCAGACAAGAGAGTATAGTATACTGTAGCAGTGGAAAAGGGAGTATAGTATACGGTAGCAGTGGACAAGAGAGGATAGTATAAGGTAGCAGTGGACAGAGAGAGATCATCTATGGTAGCAGTGGACAAAGAGAAGACAGAGTATGGTAGCAGCGGATAAAGAGAATACAGTATAGGATAGCAGCGGAGTAATGGACCTTGGTGGAGAAGCTACGACGAAGTGAGACGGCAGAGAGAACAAAGAGCGACCGAGCTGAAGAGAGAGAGCAGAGAGGGAGGTCGCTGGAGGACAGGAGCAGAGGGAGAGCGAGCGAAGCCAGCAGAGCGAGCGAACGGAGGGACATTGAGTGATGTTGATGGGGAGTTTTTGCGTTAAAGAGAATGGAGGGACATTGAGTGATGCCGACGGAGATGTGAACTATACGCGTTAATAAAAAAACCGAGAAAGACAAAGAAGCTGTCGCGTCAGTACGAGTCCTTCAAATATGCGCGGGCGCGGCGCAGCACCACCAACACCACAGCACCACGACCACCACCACAACGACCACCACCACAACGACCACCACCACAACGACCACCACCACAACGACCAGCACCAGCAGCACCAATTTAATGATGGTAGGGTTTGCGCGTTAATTACTAGGGTAACGGCACACTATTAATGATAACACGCGTATTAATCCCCGAGCAAACGCGCCTGGGCGAGCGCATACACGTGGGTGCAGGTGGTCGCGCTGATGAGGCCATTCGCGCACTAATTCCCAGCACCACGTGCTTGAATTACGCCCCTGCGCGCGTTAATTACCAAGGTAACGGCACAGTATTAGTGACAACACACGCGCATAAATCCCCGAGCAAACACGCATGGGTGAGCGCAAACACGTCGGTACAGGTGGTCGCGCTGATGAGGGTATTTGCGCGCTAAACCCGGGTACAATGGCGAAACGAACGAGGCTGCCTCGCGTATTTCACCCATTATTCACACCTGCCCCGAACGTCCGTGATCGTTTATCAGTGAATGCGCGCCGATCATCACACGTATGCGTGTACTCACACCACCCCACACTCGCTCCACACCCACAGGAACCACACAACGTCGGTATTTTATGCTAGAGTTTATTCCTGACGTGACTGCAAGTAAACACTACCTGTCCGGGGCCTGAACTCCCCAGCGAGAAACTTCTGTTAAATCCCTAGGTAGCGCCCTATGCTAATTCCCACCTCTCTCACGTACTCACAGTTCTGCCCGGATGTGCGGGAAGTCGGGGAGAAACGAGGCTGCACGAAGTTCCCGCCAAGGTCGTATCTTGGCTGCGCTCCGACGCGTCTCACGGACGCTCAAGTGGCCGGAAGGTTGACTGCCCCGATCGCTGACTTGGAGAGAACTCAACTCGGTGCTCCTCTGTCCTGCTTTTATGCCGTTTTACATCAAAGGGATCCTCGGCCAAGCTGACGAGGCCTCCCAGCCAATCATCACGCTTCCCTGTTTCTTTCTGTCTCATGTCATCTTTGCCATGCTCCACCAACTGGAGTTCCGCTCCGTCCCCCCCCCCCGTGTCCTAGTCTCCCTTTAGCCCACCGTTCGTGGCCCCGCCCCCTACCTGCTGTGCCGCTTCTTTCTGCTTTCTCACTGCGGTTGCCGGGTGGCCTTGCCGTGACCAATGAGTTTCAAGTCAATTCACGGCGCCGCAGTGTCATCCGACCTGGGGGAAATCTGCCAATTTCCTGGCCCCGGGAAACCGTGGAGCCCCCCACGAGGGGGCTCTCGGGTGAAAACCCAGAGGCCAGGTGACTTCCCTACGAGGTCCGACGTGGAGGTATGTGTGTGTGTGTGTGTCCATGTGAGGGGTTGCGAGGGGGGAGCAGCACCGGCAGAGCTGCTCCGTTGCTGTGGCATCACATATGAATGTATAAAATGTGAATCACAGCGCAATGTCCTTATGGCAAATCGTTGTCAGTATTATTTAACGATCTGTGCTTAGGTGTTGGGCAGTGGTGTGTGGGGTTGAATAATTGAGAGGCTTTGCAATATTTGTGTCAACCCAAAAACCTATATTATGGATGATATTGGTCGCGAAAGCCTACGTGTTAAACTTTGTGTCAACTGTTTAAATGTCCACAAAGCGATGGATCGACATAAGATATGTTATGCTCTTGTTAGACATCCTAAATAAATTGAATTAATTAACAACTGTATGCGTTTCACTTATTTATATGTAGCTCATAAAAGTATTGTTGAAAAGTTGAGATTGAAAGGCCGAACAGCAGACCACGTGGTAGACGGAAGCAAACAGCGACCGTCGTACCCCTGGATGCCCCGGTCGTCCACAGGCTCTGCTTATGCTTTTTACATTTGGAAAATAAATAAATTATTCCAGCTCATTAGAGAATATCTACAGCTTTTCGCACCCAGTGAACTTCTGCTTTCCACCCTCTGCTTCACAGCAATTATGTTGTGAAGTTTACATATTCTTAAACTACAAATATTATAGTACCGTCGAGTACGGAGCACGGGAGTTTGAGGCTGCACGCTGCTCCTGAGTTTAGCTCAGGGGTCTGAGGTGACAAGTTGCTCTTGCATCACAGCCCAGATACCTGAGGCTGCAAGGCTTTCCTGTCCTCGGCTTGCAAGAGCCACCAGAGTCAATACTTTATTGTGCGGTTGGGTGATTTTCCAAGTGACACGAGTGAGTTGACTGCTTTGTGATTGTTTTGGTGTTGTGTTTATTTGTGTTGCGTTAAACAATAAAATGTCTGTAGTACGAGTCGGTGGTTCTTCATTTTCGGCTGACTGTGCTGAGCAGTGACTGCGCTGAGAGCTCGGGTGGGCAAGACCACTTGACGAGGGGTTGGAGAGAGGTCACGTCAGACACTCTCTCACACTCCTGTTGAGGGTTGTTGTGGTAAGCGATCCAGGTTCGGCTTCGAGTGCCGCACTCTGGTCTCGCCGGGAGTCCACCGAGGTTATTTTTTATTTCTCCGGCTCGGTATTGGCCCCAAGTTTGTTGACTTTAGTTGTACTCCTTCCCCAGTCCATCCTTTTGCACCTTGGTTATTGCGTCCCAGTCAGGGCAGTTTGGAAATGCCTTGATGCCTAAATCTGTCCCCGACAAGAATGCTATGATCGGCTTAAGACTCCTCACCCAACCTCCATGGACAGCGACAACATCCCGGGTGGGTTTGCTCGGATACGAAGGACCTCTTTAATAATGCATGTGGCATTAAGCTCATCCCCACAATCGAAGTAACCGTGTGGACCCTGAAATCAAGCGTCTCGTTAAAATTCCAGCATGCACTACTGTAGACCATTAACAGTATGGCTGGGTAGGTCATTCTAGCAAAACTGGAGGGAGCATTGGCCTCTCCCATGGAAATTTTGGCGTGGCACCCTTTTACGCTTAGCGGGAACAGAACATTTAATTCTACAAGTGTAAAGGCAGAGAGCAGGAGTTCGTAGTTAGGTGGTCCTGGTTTCCACGGAGCTTATCACGAGACTAGTCTTTTGCCCGCCCAAGGACGGGTATATTTCAGAAAATCTAAAACTTGCAAGTGAAAAGCAGATCGCGACGTGATATTCATTGCATCAAATCGTGTGCAATTTGTAAGGCCGCTGTGACACAGACTTATTTCATTTAAAGGTTATAATCCCTTGTTCATCATAACGTCCTTTTTACTTCTAGGTCTCAATAGAGTTACGGAGATTGCGTGATGTGTGGGTTCTGCCTTTGTAGTGAGGGTTGTAATTTGACACCAGGAGGGGGAAGGAGGCGACTCGGCACCCATGTGGAGTGACGTCACCCGATAATTAATATTAATGGAGGGGGTGTCTATTTTGAAGACGTCACCTCTTCATTGTTATTAATGAGAGAGGCTGTTCGATGTGGAGTGACGTCCCTGCTCATGATTATTAATGAGGGGAGGGGGTTGCTACATGTGGAGTGACGTCACCCACTCATGATTATTAATGAGGGGGGAGTCCATGTGGAGGAAGTCACCTGTTCATGATTATTAATGAAGGGGGCTGGCCGACGTGGAGTGACGTCACGCGCGGGACACAGACATTCTTATTCTTCTTCTTGGTTCTTTCGGTAAAGTCACGTAAAATGGAAAAAATAAAATAATAAAAATAAAACATAATAAAATCATTCTCACGACGTTTCAGTCACAACGCAAGCAGCCGTCCTCAGGTGGAGAACAGGTCTGTCGAGACAACCGCCGTCTGAATGACACAGCCCACGCTTGGAGCGACTATTTAAGCTGGGATGGAGGGGGGAAAGAGCGCCGTGACAAAATAATTTGCATATGAAGAGGAATTTAGCATATTTATGGGAAATGCAGATATGCGATTAGTACTACTTTTGAAATGCGTAGGAGGTTTGGCGGGGGGTTTAAAGTCATTATGCCCGTGCATTATGCAGGATTAGCAGCATCAAAGGGAGGGGATAAGGGTAACATTAATAAAAGGAAGGAATGTGAATAGTATGTAGCTGCAGTAACTAAACCACCACGTAAACAACTAAAGTATAAATTACATAGTATCATCAGTATACTAAATTTACTCTCCAATAAGCTGAGCTACTAACAGTAAGTAATACATTACAATTCTATGTCGCAAAAAATATAATATGCTTCCAGCTAAACTTTCTCTTACATCACACGAGTCTACACCGTAATATATACTGCCATAGACAAACCCAACATTAAATTATATACTGTATTACTATACATTGTAATATTACACTATGTATTATTCTACCCACCCTAATGTATATCACACTGCTGTATATTCACTATACAATTACGATACTATATATTACTTTGTACATTGTATTAAACATTACAATTTTATACTATTTACTATTATACAATCCGCTATACAATGCTACAGACCTGTTCTCCACCTGAGGACGGCTGCTTGCGTTGTGGCCGAAACGTCGTGATAATTATTTTATTATGTTTTATTTTTATTATTTTATTATTTCCATTCTACGTGACTTTACCGAAAGAACCAAGAAGATGAATCCCTGCAGTCACGAAAGCTTTAAATCGTTATAGTAGTAAATGCAATGCGCGTGTCGAGGCCGGGGGGGAGGAGACAGGCGCTTGGGGTATTACCTCGCCCCCTTCAGGGGATAGACGGGAGTTGGTCATTGCCCCGCGAGACTTTTGCTATCCTTTGTCCCTCTTCCATTGTTGTCCCCCTCCCCATATAAAAACCGATACGCCTGCTCGTAGTCCCTATGTGTATGGGGAAGTGAGCCCAATTTTTCCCCCATCTCTGGACCCAGGAGTGCTGAGTTCGGGCTTTAGTCCGCGGAGTTTTTGTACCCCGTCCCCTTGTTGTGGTTTACACATTCTACCGGGCTCTTGCTGTGTTGCAAAAACAAATCAATAAAAACAAAAATATCCCTCGAACAGGAATTTTAATAAGGTGACAAAGACTTTGCCGTTGCGGCACCAACGTTTTAGAAAAACCTTGTTTCCTCCCTTAACATCTATATCTTCCTTTTAAAAATATCCTGAAGCAGAAAGATTAGTGCTCAAGTCACACTTGCAAATCTGATTTGTAACTTTGACCCTTACCTGTGTATTGATAGTTCAATGTTAATGTGCCATTTTATTGAGGGACTGTGTGTTGTCTTGTTATGATCTGTGACTGTTTTGCTGTTGTTTTTGCTGCTTTGCTCAAGCTTGATAAATCGGACATATTAGGAATAAGTGTATTTATTTAAATTTTGTGACATGCTTACCATTTTCTCTATTTTACACTCCTATCGATTTTTGTATTGTTGTTGACCTGCCCATACTGAACATTTGTGAAAAAGAGCTTCATAGCTCATCGGATTTCTTCAACCTAAATAAAGATTTAGATTCATCTGATGTAAATGTGCAGCTCTGAAAGTGACTGCTTGTGTCACTTGGCGGAAGAGTCTCCACTAGAGGGAGCTCTAGAGAGAGAGCCCATCGAGAGTGTATTTGGCCTACTCTTCCACCCTGGGCTAATACTCGAGTTGCCTGTTTCTTGAGTGAACTAACGTTAAGTGGAGTGATGGGGAGATCCCTCTCCCCCTTTAAATCCCGACAATTGGTTACTTTGTTGTTGACTAGAGGAAAAAAACATTGCATGTTTAACTTTTTTTTGTGTGTAGGGCTCCGAAAGTGTTCGTGATGTCCGGAGCTGGGACAAGTTGACTTGGCGAGCCTGGTTGGGCACGCGGCCCGTATTTCTTGTGGCCCTTTAAATATCTACCGGAAGACCAAGATCACGTGGACTGCTCAAACCAAACGACTTCCGGGAGTCTTGGACCCGACCAATTCACGTGATCAGCTGAGTAGCGATGACGCAATCACAATAATCTCCCGCAGTGCTAGAAACTTTAAAGAGAAGTTTAAGACGAATCTTAATTTAAATCGTAAATTAAACTTGTAAGTGTCGGGAAATCCCCTTAAATGACAACTGGGCGCTTCGTCGGAGCCGAAGCGGCGTGGAAAAGCAATTGGAGCGCCTAGGCCCAATCCCGGTGAGTGAAGCCTAAGGTTTTTCCTGAGCGGCGCTGCCCGGGCCCTCGTGGGGGTCTCCGTGTACCGAGGCCGTGTCTCTCCCCGTCGCCCTTCCACTACCCTACGGGGGGGGGGGGGGGTTATATCGGAGTGTAACTCGCGCATTCGGCATGAGAAGAAGACGAGCGCATCTGGAGGTGAGACTCAAGCGTTGGGCGTGAGACATTCGGTAAATGAGGAAACCATGCGGGTCTCCCGCGTTGCGATTTGTCTCATTTGTGAGAAACTGCCCCGGACGTTGTGGGACTCGCGCAATGGGATAGGAATCTCTACGCATCATCGGTTAGACAACGTTTGGGCGGCAGACACATTCGCCGTAGGAACTGGGGCGTGCGATTCAACGTGGCATGGCAGCTCGGGGGCTGGGGTCGAGACGGTAACCGGGAGACCTCCAACCGCAGTGGACGCACGCAATATCGACGCCAACATCTCACGCTTGTACTATACTTGTGTTTTTGTTGTGGTAAAATTTAACAGTGATTCTGTGCAGTCAATTGTTATTTTTGTTTACATACGTGGTGGTGGCGCCTTTTCCGTAACATATCTGTCACTTAAAGCGCCATCGCATAAAAACTCATAAATGAGATCATTCTAAACCCACCTAACAGATCGACTACGATGTCGGGACGCGGGGAGCGGGGCCAGAGACGTGCGGTTCACAACAAGGAGCGCCGCCGAGGGAAGCGACCGACGGGAGGAGGAGGTGGGGGAGGAGGAGGAGTTGGAGTTGACCCCGTGGATGAGTTCAAGTCGTTCTCCAAGCAGCTGTTGGCACTGGGATTGAAGATACGCGAGGTGGCAGGAGATGGGTGAGTGTGAGGGCCAGAAGGGTTTGGAGGGTGAGTGTGTGAGAGGTAGTTTTTGGTGCACCGAGCATGGCACATGCGTCATGGCGACGTCACCCCCAC
Organism: Lethenteron reissneri; assembly: GCF_015708825.2. Taxonomy (NCBI): domain Eukaryota; kingdom Metazoa; phylum Chordata; class Hyperoartia; order Petromyzontiformes; family Petromyzontidae; genus Lethenteron; species Lethenteron reissneri. The sequence goes on from NC_083818.1 coordinate 517,465, forward strand.
TTAGTGGTGAACGGCGGTTGTTTTTGAGTGTGTGATGTAGAGGTAGTAGTGTGTGAGTGTTGAGCTTAGAGCAGTGTTCTTCATTGCAAGGCCCGCGGGCCACTGGCGGCCCCTCGTGGCCTTTAGTGTGGCCCCTGACGTGCGCCTCACCTCCCCCTCTCCGATAATACACAAATGTGAAAATACCCCATCGTGCTGTCAAACCCCAATGGTTTAAAATGTGTGGCGGCCCTCCTGATGTCTTATTGGCGAAAATTGCCCCCCTCTGCAAATTAGTCAAGAACACTGGATTAGAGTGTGAGAGTGGGGGTGAGGTTGTGTGAAGTGTGACTGAGAAGTGACAGTTTTAACGTGTTTGTGGTGTTTTGTGAGGTGTGGCTGTTGGGATCGGTGAGATCTGTGTTGGGCTTGGATTGTGGGTGAGATGTGAGAGTGTGTGAGTTTTGTGGCTTTCGTATATATGAGGGTGCTTCTGTTATGCCTGTATGAGATGTTGGGGGTTTGTGATGTGTGTGTGTGGTGGTGAGGTTTTTTGGGTGTATATCATTTGTGGGAACAGTATGTGTGTGAGGTGTGGTTGTTACCGTTGGGGTGAGAAGAAGACGAGCGCATCTGTGAGGTGTGGTTGTTACCGTTGGGGTGAGTGTGAAGCGTGCCAGGGTGAGTATGTGTGGGGAGCTTGTGAGTTTGCGAGAATATGGGGATGTGCCTGGTGTGTAAAGTGGTGTAAGTGTTGGGGTTAGTATGGTGTGTGAATAGAGGTCAGGGTCTGAGTAAGATGCGATTGTGTGTGTGAGAGAGTGGGGTCAGCATTTGAATGTGTGTTGGGTGTTTGATGCTGTGTGGAGGTGGTGAGTGAGTATGGAAGTGATGGTGTCAAACAGAGTGTGGTTAGGATGTGAGATTGTGAGAGTGGGTGTGTGCATTTTATGTTATCATTCCTTCATTTCTCCATGTCCCCATTCGTCTTTCCGTGCCTCACTTCGCCTCCCCTTGCTCCCCTTCACCTCTTCTTGCCTCCCTTTGCCTCCCTATATTTCCCTTCACCTTTTTGTGCCTTCAAATCCCCATGTATCCTTTCACCTCCCAGTGTCTCCCTTCACCTCCCCCATACTTCCCTTCCCTCTAAAAATCTCTCCATCTCCACGCCCCTCCCCCTGTGATGGTGGGTGCAGGAACTGCCTGTTCCGAGCGCTGGGCGATCAGCTGGATGGCGACGTGGGGGGGCACCTAAAGCACCGCGAGCACACGGTGGAGTTCATGCGCGCTCACCGCGCTCACTTCGAGCCCTTCCTGGAGGACGACGTGCCCTTCGAGCGGCATGGTGCGTGCGACTCATCACTGATTGGTCAATTCACAGAGTACAATCCATTGTCACTCTCAAGCTGGAGTGTGTCCCTTCATAAATTCTCCAATTTAAATTAATTGTTACGCAGAAAATGTAGCGTTGATTCGTCAATATGCCGTGTAAAAGTGATTGTTATGCTCATGACATGTGCAACAATGCAACAATTCACTGATTAAAATCGATAATTTATCACATGATGAATGCATCAATGCATGCATCTTAGAATCGATTCAGCGTCTGAATGAGCACCACCATGCTTGGCAGCGTATATTTAAGCTGGGTTGGAGGGGGAAGGGTGCCTTGACAAAGGCCCTTCCCCCTCTAAATCTAATTATTGTGTTAGCAAAGAGCAGAACAACAACATCCATTGTTGTACTGTGTTATTCTCCAGCGTATATACTCCCTGCCTTAATCAACCCGGACTGATAACCAGCTTTGTGAAGTATGGTGTTATTTTGATGAATGTGGGAGCTCCTCATCAAGCAGTGGAATGACAAAAGGGCTGCACCCGTGCATAAGCGAATGCATTTGTCATGTATGTATTATATACATGTGTCGTGAGTCCAACTGAGTCACAGACGTTATCTTAGGAGCAACACTATTTAAATTTCGATTTAAAGCTTTCGTGACTGCAGGGATTCATCTTCTTGGTTATTTCGGTAAAGTCACGTAGAAGGGAAATAATAAAATAATAAAAATACAACATAGTAAAATAATTCTCACGACGTTTCGGCCACAACGCAAGCAGCCGTCCTCAGGTGAAGAACAGGTCTGTCGGAAAGACAGCGTCTGAATGAGCACCACCATGCTTGGCAGCGTATATTTAAGCTGGGTTAGAGGGGGAAGGGCCTTTGTCAAGGCCTTTGTCAAGGCACCCTTCCCCCTCCAACCCAGCTTAAATATACGTTGCCAAGCCTGGTGGTGCTCATTCAGACGCTGTCTTTCCGACAGACCTGTTCTTCACCTGAGGACGGCTGCTTGCGTTGTGGCCGAAACGTCGTGAGAATTATTTTACTATGTTGTATTTTTATTATTTCCCTTCTACGTGACTTTACCGAAAGAACCAAGAAGACTTTATTTACACAACGGTACGTAACAACACAATCTACACTTGGGTCTCGAATGCTCATCTATATACACACGCTATCCCGGTCCGGACCACAAGCTGGGTCCCGGACCGCGTGGCGAGAGGCTTCTTCTCCCCCGACGTGGATCTTTGTAACACCAGCACACAAAGAACCCCGAGCTCTTCATGGCCCCCCCCCCCCCTTATATCCTCCTGGGCTGGGGCTGGCTCCGCCCCGCCATCGCCCCGCCCATCTTCCAGGTCTCTCGAGCTCCTTCTCGAAGGTTCCCGAGAGCTCTTTTGGACCACGTGACCGCCCCGTGGCCCCCGTCCACCGGTGGCCCCCCTCCAATATCATCCGGTCACGTGTCAGCAGGTCAACCAGCGTATCATGCCCTAACGTAACCCTGGCTGGCTGACGCTCCCTCTCGCTCCCTCACCGGGAGCCCGCACTGCTCACTGCTCGCGGTGCCTCCGCGCTAACCAGCGCTCACCCAGCCCCGCCAGGGCTGGTACTACACCCCATAATCCGGGCTGTCCATAATGACAACACATCCGCCGTGGCTTCGTAAGCCCCGGCACCATACAGTTGTAATGGGTTCCGGAGACACTTGTAGAGGTAACTTCTTTATTACAATACAACACTCCAACAGTCCTGATACTCTGTTACAGCCTAGGTACACAGCCTAGATACACTACTCTGGCTACGCTCTGGGGTCCTCCGGCTACAATTACCCTAGGGGAGGCTACCTGACCCGACCCAGCCAAGGTGCGGGTCTGGACTCTGGCTTCCTCGGAACTCGCCCTTACAAGGACGTAGAGCCGGGAGTCCCAGAGTCCCACCACTGGCCCTCACAGCGTCCCGGCCCTTACAAGGACAAGCGGGACGAGGGGGTCCAGGGTCCTAAGCTGGCTGGCTGGCGGGTCTTGGGTCTTGAGCTGCGACTGGCCCCGATCGGCCAGGGAGCTGCCCTTTTATGCCTTGTCCCCAACGAGGGGTGGGGTTGTGTGCGCCCCCAGATATCTCACAGAGCACACACAGCCCCCCCGTTGGTGGCGCCAAGGGGCTTAACTGTCTGGGGTGCCTGGGATCCTAGCGCCTGCCGCCGAGGGCTTATCTGTCTAGGGTCTCAGAGCCCCCAGCAGCCCCTCCCCTCTTATGGCACTACACAGTGACAGCCACAGTCACTACACATGTGTATATGTGTACATAGAGGTTTGTGAAAGACACTACTGGAGAGTTGGAGGCAGTTGCCCTCCAACAACAACCGAGGAGCAATGCTCGCAACAACAAGCAGAGCACCGTGTGGCTAAAACACAGAGTTGGTCCAGTGGGAAGCACAGCTGGGGCATCTGCCAGTCATCTCAGTCTGTCAACCCATGGCACCTGGGTCTGTTGTGTGACCTGGCAGCAGGCCTTCCACACTTCACATGACCTCAGGGCATCTAGCATGGCACAAGCGCTGTGGTAATGTCAACCGCCCCTTAGTGGTGAATGGCGGTTGTTGTGATGGTTACATTTGTGTATAGCTAAACAGTTGTATGTATACATTTTGATTTGTGTATGTATAGTCGCGAACCTGGCTAAACCCGGAACATTTGCGGGCAATGATGCCATCGTGGCGTTTGCTCGGAGCCATGAAGTTGTGGTCGTCATTCACCAGCTCAACGCACCTCTCTGGGAGGTGAGATCGGTGGTGGTGGTACTGATGGTGGTGGTCCATGCCCATGATAGTGGTGGTCAGTGACCATAATAGTGGCAATGTTTATGATGGTGGTAATGATGAGGATTGTGACCATGTTGATGGTGCTATTTGTTGTGGTGTTGGTCATGCTGATAGCGGTGTTGTTACATGGTGATAGAAATTTAAGACCCCAGGCCTGAACTCACAATTACAAGTTCATCTGACTGCTGCAGTAATTTTAATTGAACCCAGGTCTGGAGAGGGAATGGTGGTGTTGATGTTCATTTTATTGGTGTTGATTGTGTTGATGTCAGTAGTGTTCACATTGATGGTGCTGATATCGATGCCATTGTTGTTAATGTCGGTGATGGCTATAATTGGTGACTGATTCAAGTAGTTGGTGTTCATGTAGTTGGCGATCGTGTTGATGTTGGTGACGGTGTTGTTGCTGGGGCATGTAGGTGCGTGGCACGGACAAGGCAGGTGCCCGGGAGCTGCACATCGCGTACCGGCACGGGGAGCACTACGACAGCGTGCGGCGTGTCGGGGACAACACGCACTGCCCCGCCAGCCTCCACACCAAGGTCCAGTGCCCCTCCACTCGCTCGCTGGCTCACGCTCTCGTACACTCACCCCACATGCTCCCAGACTCGATAACATTCTCTATAGCCGTTCCTGACGCTCCCAAACTCTCACGTAAGCAACCACAATCAGTTGCGCTCGCTCTCGCACACTCCTACATGCTCTTGCACACTCCCGCACATGCTCTTGCACACCACCACATGCTCCCAGACTTGATAACACTCTCCCTAGCTTTCCCAAACGCTCCCCACACTCAATATTTCTGCCAAACTCTCGCTTTTAAAAACTTGCCCACTCTCCCAGACTTGCCCATGCTCCCCCCCCCACTCTCCCCCCAACTCTCCCCCATTCTCACCAAGACACTCACCCACTCACTCTCCAATACTCTCCTTAATCTTCCACACTTTTCCTCACTTTATCAAACTCGTCCAAACTGCTTGACCTCCCTCCATCTCTCCCACCCTCCATCCCTGCCTACCTGCCTGCCTGCCCGCTGACCCTGTCTACACAGGCGCTGAGCATGGATGAGGAGAACCGTAACCGCGGTGGGAGCAATCACTCCCCGAGTTCCCCCGCACGGCGCTCCGAGCGTGACGAGCAGGGCGCCCTTCAGAGAGTGAAGCACGCAACAGGGTGTCAGGTGACCTGAGTGTGTGTGCATGTGTCAGGTGACCCCTGTGTGTGTGTATATGTGTCAGGCGACCAGTGTGTGTAAGTGGTGCAGGCTGTGTATGTGTGTGGGCCGTGGTAGTGTGAGTGGGGGGTGTGAATGTAATTTGGTTAGTGTGTGTGAAGGGCTGGTAACCCCTCCATCTGACACTTCTTCTACTAAGCACCACGGTGGAAACACCGAAATAGCTCATGCTGGAGGCCCCAGAGGACAGGCGTTTATGACGCCTTCTGGCCAGACTCCATTTGGCAGAGCCAGACTGAACCCCCCCCCCCCCCCCCCACACTCGGGGTTCCTCTAGGAACAGGAGACTTCAAGAATTGGCCATGTGGAATGTTTGGACTCTCATTGCAGAGGAGAGGCTGCCACTCCTCTGTCAGGAGATGGACCGGTACCGCCTGGACCTCTGTGAAATACAGGAGGTCCGGTAGACCGGTTCTGGCTCCAGTCATGAGGAGTGGACAGCTGTCGACTCGGGGCAGGAAACTGCCAAACAACAGGGAGTGAAACTTCTTTTGAACAAAAGAATGAAGGTTGTGTTGGAGCATGGTTCCAGGCTGCTGTGGGCTTGCCTCCCCTTCAACAAGAGGAAAGAAATGGTGGTGGTAGTTGCTTACGCCCCCACTGAAAATTAACATCAGTGGAAGGATACACAAAAGGCCGATGAGTCAGACGTCTTCTATAACCTCCTCTCCTAGGTGCTAGCTAAAATGGCCCATCTGGATAGAGTCATACCTGTTGGGTCACTTTAATGCCCGAGTGGGTCATGAAGCAGACATCTGGGTCAGAGTGATTGGAAGGCATGGGCCAGATCAGGTCAATAATAATGGTAGAAGGCTGCTAGACTTTTGTGCAGCCCATGACCCAACACGTGCAGTGCTGCAAAAAGTTACTTGCGGCGTTTCAGCGATAACCATCCTAAAGGGAAGAATGGTGAATCTGATCTCCAACCCCCAGAAACTGGTCTGCAAGTTTATAGAGCGTTTATATGAGGTCTTGGGGGAGGGGAATTCCCTCAGCCCAGACAACATTGGGCAAGGTGCGGACAACCCTGCTGGGGCTACTGTGCTTCAAATATTAGCAGAAATAGCCACCCCTTCTGAGTGTTTAGCTGATATGCCATTTGTAGAGGAAGTACGAGAAACCAGGAAAAACATCGGGCAGAAATGAATCTCCCAAGCGAAATGCTGAGTGAGGGTGGCGTAGTCGTATGCGCAGACTACAGGGGCATCTCGGTGTGCCGGGAAAGGTCCTGGAAAGGATAATTCAACATCGCCTTGCCAGGCACGCTGAGAGGCTTGCGGAGCCCAAATGTGGTTTCAGACCAGGGTGGTCCTGCATGGATGCCATATTCTCTGTCCATCTGCTGCAGCAAAGTTGTAGAGAATTCCAACAAGACCTAGATCTTTGCTTTATTGACCTGTTCAAAAGGCCTATGATACTATGAACAGGCCAGGGATATGGGCTGTGCTTCATGCTTTCAGAAACCCTGACTCTATGCTCACAATCATTAAGGGCCTTCATGATGGTGGGCAAGTCCGGGTAAAGCTACGTGGCCAGGAGTCAGAACCATTCCATGTTCACCTTATGGTGTGACAGGAATGTCCTCTGGCTCCCATATTATTTAACATCATCTTTGATCACGTAGTTCGAGAAGTTTTCCATGGCTGCACCGGAATAATTTCCATCTGGTACAGATACAATGGGAGGCTGATCGATGCCCGGGTGCCATCAATGGATGACTCCCTGTTGGTCAACCATGTTATGTATGCTGATGATCTGTGATTGCTGCTCACTCAGACTCAACTCCCTATTGGTTATGGAGTAATTGTGGAGAGAGTGGAGAGGTTTCCATTCCTGGGCAGTGTGCTTATGACCAGCTCCGGTTTGACAGCAGAGGCCTTACTCTGCATGCCCAAGCAGATTCTGTTTGGCTGGATAGTGGGGACTAAACAGCCATGACATTGGCTGGAGAAGAGATGGGCTGATGCGGTGAGGGAGGATGTGGACCTGAGTGGACTTGCCGAAGACTGGTACCAGTGATGTCAAGATTGGCCTCTATGGAGGAAGCTCTCATGAAGGACGCTACTGGTAAGTTGGAGGCAGTCACCCTCTTACAACAATGGAGGGCAGAGGAGCAACGCTCACAATAACAAGCGGAACACCAGGTGGATAAAATGCAGCGAGTTGGTACAGTAGGGGACACAGCTAGTGCATCTGCCAGTCATCCTGGTCAGTCAACCCAAGGCACTTGGGTTTGTCCCGTGACCTGTTGGCGAGCCTTCGAAACTTCACGTGGCCTCAAAGTGCATCTGGCGTAGCACAGGTGCCGTGGTGACGGCTGTTGTCTTCAGTTGACCCCTGTGTGTATGTGGCAGATGCCCTGTGTGTGTCGGCATGTATTGGGTGACCACGTGTGTGTGTGTGTCAGTTACAGATACAGTCTGTTAAGACTGTCTGTTAAGACTGTATGGGGGATCTTTGTGTCAGGTGACCCGCGTGTACCTATATGTGGTCATATAATGAGCTGTTTGTTGAATGTATCACCTGTTTAATGTAGCAGTCTTAACGAGGTGGTTGTTAACGAGGTGTCGTGGTGGCACTGCAGAACGAGCTGCTGGTGCGTCAGTCGCTTGAGGATGCGGGCTTCAACGAAGACACGGCCATCGGGGTCGTGCTGCAGACCATGGAGGCCCTCACCTCGTCTGCTCATGGTGCCTTGATGCCACGCACCTCCTCACCACACTCAAGTCCTTATTCACCACCTCGCTACACTCACCTTGCTACACACCACCTCGCCACACAAACATCTCATCACACACCCCTCATCACCACAGCCACTTTGCCAAACACATACACTCTTCATTACGCGCACCCAAACCTTGTCAAACACTCCTAAGCAATATACCTCTTCACCACACTTAGTTCAACATTTCATCACCACACCTCTTAAAACACCTCTTCACTATACCTTGTCGCGTGTGCGTAGAGAATATATAGAAAATGTTTGTCCCTTCCTCCGTCACTACCCTCTCCTCCCCTCGTGCAGATGAGGTGGAAGAGGATATCACATCGTATGTGTAAAAAATCCTAACACCTATCTTTCTCCCTTCTCCTCTTCCCTCCCCCGGTCGTGTAGATGAGGTAGAAAAGGCTGTGACCTCGTCGCTGCTGCTGGACGATCCAAACCTCCCGAGCGGACCAGATGAGAGGAACCTCCCACACAGCTCCCACGACGACAGAGATTGCGACGATGACGATGAGAGGCGGAAGCGTGGAGCCAGGCAGAAGCAGCAGCAGCAGCAGCACACCAAGGCATGAGCATCATACACACCCGGGTTGTTAAACGGGTACTGGTTAAACCGTAACCATTTCCAATAGAATCATCGTAACGAATGCACCGATTGGCATGCGTTACTGTATAGACGGCACAGTGGCCCAAGTCACTACGTGCCATTTTCTCGGTTAAAAGGTAAAGGCACAGCCCTGCAATTGCTTGATGCTCTCGCCACTGCTGGTAGAGAGGCCTCCACTTGAGCTCTTGAGGTGTATTTGGTCTCAGAAGGGGTGAGCGTACCCACACTTGACCCCACCACCACACGGGATGTGCCGGTCGATGAACTTTCGGTGGACGGAAGTGGGCTGGATGGTGAGGGGGTAGAGTGGGGGCAGATTTAATAAATGTACCCCATTGTTTCAACTATTTCACCAGGAGGTGGAATTGAACCGGTGACCTACGGACGGCAAACCCAACTGTTACACCAGTGTGGCAGCTCCCGTAGTTTCTCGGTTCGAAATGTTACGACTTGTCAGCCCTTTCTGTTTGTGTACAAATGCAGCAACCAGGTATTTACAGTTCTTTCTCACACGGTAAATAATCGGGAATCCAATACAAATATATATAGTTAAAAATACAATTCTTTGGGTCTTTCGGTTAAGCCACGTAGATAGAAAGATAATAAAAATATCACGACGTTTCGATCGCAACACAAGCAATCGTCATCAGGTGAAAAAATATAGCGGGAGAGTTGCTGAGGCAGGAAAAAATGTTGCAATCTGTCTACGTGGCTTTACCGAAAGACCCAAATAATATGATTTCCTGCAGTCATGAAAGCTTTAAGTCAAGATTTATATGATAATAGTTTTTTTACCCTTTTATCTGTCAACAAAACTGACACCTTTTTTACGAGGAGTCATGTTTGCATTAACCTTGAAATTGATTGGTCCACACCCGAGACAGCTTTTCTTCGAGCCTAGTCTCACATGGTGTTGGACCAGATGACGCCAAAAGGCGCACAACTCAAAAACAATGCACCATCAGAATATGAGAGCTCGGGGTAAGCATTTACACCATTGGAACCTCCTTTGCCAGTAGCAAAATATGATAATAGTGTTTTTACCCTTTTATCTGGCAACAAAACTGACACCTTTTTTTACAAGGAGTCATTTATAGTTAATTAGTGGGAAGTACCCGGCATTGCCCGGGTCTTAAAAATGTTTCAAAACTACTCTTAAAAATCTAACAGTAGTGCGTACTGACTGTAGTGGTACCTGCTATGATTACAGCAGTGCATATTGTGATGGTACATGCTTTCACTGCAGCAGTGCATACTGTGGTGGTATCTGCTATCACTACAGTAGCACATGCTGATTCTATAGCAGTGTTTATCGACTGTATAGTGCAAAGTACTCAATGACAGAGTGGCGTGGTGAGGCCGAGTCCCGTGCAGAGCCTCCGGCCTCGCCTAGATTGTCCAGGCAGGCCGAGGTGGCACCGTGGCAGGCTGGGGTTGGGCTGCTACCCCTGACCCTCCTCCCCAGCCACGATCTCCTCGGCCGCTCTGCAGTACCGTATTTTCCCGCATATAACCCGCGGGGTATACCACTTTTTACAAACAAAATAAGATCCTGCGGGGTATATGGAGGTGTGGGCTATCCCAAAAATATTTTACACGTGTGACATCATAACTCGTTTAAGTTTTTCATGGTAGGACTATCCACTATGCAACACTTACCTTTGACTAAAGCACTGCTGAATAAAGCACTCACACTAAAATGGCACATGTTATCACGTTTTATCACGTTTTAAATTATTTGAATTGTTTGTACAATGAAACGACAATGTTTGAAGTGGGCGCACTTTGTTTACCGTAATACTTTCAGTGGCTGTAGGGGGATGCGAAAGTTTCAGCTCAGGCCATGGATTGCACAATGGGAAGGGCCTTAACAAACGTCTACCAGACGCGGAATCATAATTGCCGAGTCCCTTAGGCCGCTGCTTTTGGCTGAGCACTATACAGTCGCGACCATGAGCTTTGTTTCAAACTTCCAATGGCTTTGTTGCCAGGAGGCAATGGCGTTACCGTAGTGCCGCTATTGTCTGCGCAGTGCGTAATCTACCAGTGCTGAAACTGTACAGGGGTAGCTACTGGTCCAGTAGCTGTAATATGATGAGGTCGAATGCTGGTAAGCCTAACAGTACGCTTACTTACTTATCTATCATGTAAACTTTGTATTAAAATGATGGAATTAAGCTGCGGTAATGACGTTAAAGATATGAATGCATGCGGGGTATATGGAGGTGTGTGCTCTCTGAAATTTGTTTTACACAAAATACCGAAAAACCCAAAGAATATGAATTCCTGCAGTCACGAAAGCTTTAAGTCAAGATTTAGCAAATTTTGTTTGTGAGCATTGCCTGTCAACTTATCGGAGAGGAAACACTTGTACAACACGTGTCAATTTAATTTGTTGACTGTTGGGTGGAGGAGGGAGGAGGGTTCATGACACAAATGTAGTCGGAACATTACATGGCCTAAATTAAGTATGAACTCAAATCTAAATCTAAATTGTAATGTTGTGTCGAACTAGGACCAATATGTTAAAGAGACGGTCCTTGCCTATACAGTACACATCTGGGCAGATTGCCAACATTGGTTCAAGCAAGCCTGACTGCTGATGAGACCCTATCTGTCAAAACCTGTCAAAATATGTTGCTTGTAATAAACCAACGCTGCTGAAGGCCGTGTTGTTAATGGGAAGTGTACTAATTTTACGCGTAGGGATAGATAAATGAAGGTGAGACGTATTTCCTGCTCATTTTTTTTTACTATCGTTTTCTGTGGCCTCCTCCCCCCCCTCCTCTTCCCCCTTTCTCCTCCTCGTCATCATCGTGTGCAGCAGACCGGCGCTCGCCAGAAGCGCGAGAACAAGCGTCTCGATAAGAAGAGGCGGCAGGTGGAGCGGCACAGGCAGCGGGTGCTGGGCGAGCACGGAAACTCCGCCGGGGGTGGCGGTGGCGGAGCTGATACGTCCGACGGTGCTCTCCCCGTCACTCTCACCAAGGGGCTGTCCACGCTCAGCATTTAAAGTCTGTCGAATGGAAGAGACCTCAGTGATGCCACTGTTCTCTCTCGGTCTCTCTCTCTCTCGCTGGGTCTCGATTCTTATTTAAGTTTGTGGTGGGGATTTTTTTTATTTGTGAATTTTGTTCGGGTTGCGTTGAATCGCTGCTGCGGTCTAGGCATTCGACATTTGCAGCGTGAGTTCAGATCCCGGTCGTGATGTTGACGCAGCCCATTGTCGTGATCGTCATCATCATACGCTCATCATTTAGGGCAGCAGGGTGGCAACACAAGGGGAACACGTGTGCCTAACGGCAAGAAGGGACCTGGGTTCTACTCCTGACTCGGGTACCTTTCGGTGTGTGGAATTTGTTTGTTCTCACCCTCTATCCCGCATCAGTTTCATAATCAGAATATTTATACTGGATTCATTCAATGGGCTATGAAGCTTTTTTTCACAGATATCCATCTATGATGTCAACTGGACATTCTTCCGGAGAGAAAAAAAAAAAACACAATTTTACTGGCATTGGCCAAAATAACCACAATGATGAAAATATTTCCATGCGCATCATTCAATTGGGATTACACACAGCCCCGTCCTGCAAAAAACTTGGCAGGACCCACATGAAGATGAGTTTTGAGGCTTTCCCGCAGGCCACACAGAACTTTCAAATACCTTTTGGCGGGCGACCATACAATAACACATAATCTAATAATAAAAAATAACATAGTGTCAACTGAGGATTGTATTTTATGATAAATACACCCGCTGTAATAACCAGGGCAGCCTGTTAAAAATCGAACCGCAAGCCTCTGCATCGAGCAGCGGCCTCTGCTACCGCTGGGACGCGTCACCGTCTGATTGCGTCACAATAATTTTCATCTGTCATAGGTTCACCATGATCGTCACTCGGCCGGACCCACTGCTCGGCGATCGACTCAATCAGTTTAATTCCTGATTGGGGGTGGGGGGGGGGGGTTGACTCAGCTCATTTAAAATATCTCTTTGGGGTTCATAATATTGGTACCACTTTGTACAAAGTCATAATTCATGTTACAATAATGATATCACCAACCTATTAATCATTATGCATCACTTTAACAATCGTTACGACATCAACGTCCTTATGTTTAGGTCTGTCATCTCTATCAACATCACTACCACCACTAACCTATCATCTTCTTGTACCAGGTGGATACATTGAGTACCACCAAGTTAAGGCTACTAACAATACATTGTAGGGAATTGATAGTGGCTGCTGCCATTATATTTAATTAGAATAGTCTGGGTGCTACCATAGTAATGTTGAATTTCATCAGCTGGTGACGAGACCTCGCGTGCAAAACGGAAACTTTTTTTTTACGTATATAAACGTTCACTTTGAACTACAGAATTCGGCATTGAGTTACTGTTAAGTCATGCACCGAATCGAGCGCACGACGATGTCTGGGTTGGTGTCTCGGGATTGCCGCTTATGTTTTAAATATGTTTTCCATTGTAAAAATGTGCGTCTCTTCGACTGTGTAACTGGAAAAGCCAATGTGAACACAAGGGTCCCTTGTATAATTTAAAACAAAAATTTCCTCGTAGATTTCTCTTTTGTCATTTTTTTCTCCCCAATAATGTTCATTATCCCCACTGCTGTCGATATTGTGGCAAGAGACGATAACTTTTTTTAGACGAACAACGTTCGTCATAGGAATGGATAAAATCGAACACATTTTGATAGAACCATAAGAGGTATTTACAGATTTTTATTGTCGCAAAAGTGTTGCTTCGTCATCTTGTTTCGCTCCATTATAGGGTAAATGCTCAACCCTAATGTCTTGGCAAGGCAGAAACAATGAGCACTCGGTGGAAAGTCAACAGTGGCTGTCCTGTGGAGAGACTGGCTCTCACCATAGCAATGTGGAATTGCCACCACTGTGCCCTTGGTGGACGATGGAGATGTGGGCACAGCCCTGACCCTTATCTATGACTAATCCTGACCTGACAACATATATCTAGCCCTAATCCTCACTCTAACCCATAACCTCGACGAAACCATAGTGCTAGCTCCTAAACCTGACACCGACCAAACCTGAACTCTAACCTCAAAACTAAAACCTGACTTTAAATCATAGCTGTAACCCCACTAAAACCTTACCATGACTAAACCTTAAACCTGATTCAAAACCACAGCTTCATCCCCATAACCCTAGACCTGACTGATTTAACTGAACCCTAGTCATTTAATCTTGACACTACACCACACCTTTAACCTTGTATATAAGCTATTGCTCTAACTTCTATACCGGATCTTATCTCAATAAACTATTTCCCTGACCTGACTTCTTTTGTAAAATTGCTCTGTAAAGCCAATTTGTGGGGAGGGGGGGGGAATGTAAAATTATATATACGCATCGAGATAAGAATGGTGTTGTGATGTTGAAGAGCACTTAATTATTGAGTTGCGTGTGTTTCACATCATTTCAAACTTGAAAATAAACCAAATGCATTGAGTGGAGTTTTGTGGATTCAGTTTAACCCCGGGGGATAAAAGATAGTGGACCTCTCACCAAGGTAAGGATCTCCTGAGATTCGTTCTTGTGATGGTTTTTAGCCAGGTAAGAGCCCACGGTGAATCATAATATTATTCTGCTGAATATAACGATAGGTTTGGGGGGGGGCTTTAAAGAAAGGATTTCGTAGATCGTGCAGAATTGTGCAACAGCCATTAATGAATGCTTGGCATGTAGAAGAGATTACAGTACAGTACCCCGAGAAAACCCATGAATACGAGGCGATAACACTGAAAGCTCCACATTCTGTAGCTTCAGAACCCATGCTGTCCTCCCCCAGTTCACATCCGCACTGACTAGCACTGGTTGAGTGTGGTCAAACAAGCCCCATGACTAACATACCGCAGGGAGGCCTGAATGGATTATAGTTTCGATTTAAAGCTTTCGTGACTGCAGGGATTCATCTTGGTTCTTTCGGTAAAGTCACGTAAAAGGGAAATAATAAAAATAAAACAATAAAATTCTCACGACGTTTCGGCTGTCTGAAAGACAGCGCTCTGATGAACACTGCTAAGCTTGGCAGCGTATTTTAAGCTGGGTGGGAGGAGAAAAGCGCCTTGACAAAGGAGTTTACATATCAACAGAAGAATTTAGAATTGAATAAGCTGTGTTAATGTGAGAGAATTAGCAGGATGTTAAAATCAGAAATTAGCATGTAACTGGGAGATTAGCATGATGTTAATGTGAGGAATTAGCATGTAACTGGTCACGGAAGTGGCTATGTTTAAGTCAGAGTTTACATATCAACAGAGGCATTTAGTATATTGACACTAAAGAACTGCAACCACCCACTATCATACAATAAACCGATATGAAATAACTAATTATAAACTACATCAATATAATCAATGTACTCAATATATTCTCCAATAAGCTGAGCTATTACCATTAAGTAACTGGGTATACAATAGACTATATAATGACTATCATATAGTGAACCGATAAAAAAATAAAATATAAACTACATCAATATCAATATACTCAATATAATCTCCAATAAGCTGACCTACTAACAATAAGTCATTATACATTACACTTCAATGTCGCAAAAATTATTATAATATGCCTCCATCTAATCTTTTTTCTTTCTTGGGTCCCCAAATGTGGAAACTTCTCCATCACCCATAGGGTGTTGAGGGAGGGGAGAGTTTAATGACAATACCCAGGCAGGTGCAGCATGTTGGTGATTACAAGCCCATGGGTCTAGCAGCCTCCTACCGTTGTTATTGAGCTGATCTGGCCCATGGCTTCCAATCACTCCAGACCAGGTATCCACATCATGACCCACTCGAGCATTAAAATCACCCAATAGGATGACTCCATCCCGAGGAGCCACTTTAGCTAGCACCTAGGGCAGGTCATCGCAGGAATCTGACTCATCAGCATTGCCTGCAACCCTCTATTGATGTTCATCTTCTGTGGGGGCATAAGCAACCAAAATAACCTCTCGACCCATTGATAGAGGCAAGCCCGCAGTAGCATGGCACTCACAGCTTCCCAGACCTCACCTTCATGCTCTCACATCCACTTCATTCCTTTGTTCAAAAGAGTGCTACTCCCTGTTGTTTGGCAGTTTCCTGCCTTGAGTGGAGAACTGTCCGCCCCTCATGGTGAATGGAGCCAGAACCAGTCCACCAGACCGCCTGTGTACTACACAGGTCCAAGCGGTACTAGTCCAGTTCCCGACAGAGGAATGGAAGCTTCTCCAGAGTGAGCCTTTGGAAATTTCACGTGGCCAAGCCTACTGTTATCCGGATGTATCTTGAGAAACCCCGAGGGGAGGGGTAAAATCTGGCTCCGCCAAATGGGGGTTTGCCTCCTCCCTGGCCTCCAGGAAAAGTTTAAATGGGTGTTTCCACAGTGGTTACTGATAAAAAAAATTAGTGTTAAAAGTGAACGGGTTACCAGCCCCTCACACACACTAACCTTGTTACATATGCACACACAAAGACATATACACCCCATATGTACACCCACCCCGACTCACACCCACCCCAACCTCACTACACTCACCCTCATCTAATCAGGTCAACTCCACTGCTCTCACACTGTACCAAGTTCTACCACCATTCATTGCACCACACCGCACACCATACAGCACACCATACACACAATATCAATCGTACACTACTCTATACCATATATGTACTGCACGCCACCTCACACATTCACCTGCCATTATGCACTCCAGCACTTCTTATGCCTTTCCACTAACTGAAAAAGAAGGCACCTACACCACCAGCATCATGATAGGGGAAGCTGCACATCACCAACATGTCCAAAGCCCCGTATTCAAAATGGCCAAAGCCAGCGCTCCCAAGTGCACCAATTCCAACCCTATACATTGGTGACTTTAACAGCTACCATACTATGTGGGGCTATGCAAGAGATCAGGCCGACGGCGAAGACCTCACCGACTGGATGCCTGCTGAAGGTCTGCACCTGGTTTTCGATTCCAAGCAGCAAACAGCTTTTCACTCTGCTCTCCGGCAGCAACACGACTACAACCCGAACCTCACCATCGTTTCCAAAGATCAAAGTTGGAGCACACTTCATGCATCCCGCAACATACTTCCAAGCTTCCCTAAAAGTAAACATGGGGCCATCATCGCTCACATTGGCATCGAAATCCCCGTCATTGTCATAACGATTACCAAGTTGAAACCTGGTCAAAGCTGACTGGAACCACTATAAGGAGGCTGTAGAGAGAGTGGCGAGTCGAATTTCCGCAACACCGGAATGCTATCACCGTTTTGTTAACCTTACTTCAGCCGCCAAGAAGAGCATCCCCCAAGGCTCTCGGAAGGCATCCATGCTGGACAAAAGAGACCCAGGACCTGCTCCGACAGTACAACCAGTCGGGCAGCCCATAGGTTGGAAAGGCCCTGCTAGAGTCTTTAGACTCAGCCATATGCCAGCGGTGGATCGAGAGTATTAAAGGGCTGGTCTTCACACACTCTAGCCACAATTCCTGGGTGCTGCTCATCCAACTGAATACCGGACCGCAAAAGTTCTGACCAACTATAAAGCCTCTAACTAGTGCAGAACGCAAAAGGACCGCTCAGCAAAAACATCAAGCGAGATATCCATCACCAATTACACCAGCCAATGGCATACATTTCTTCACAAGGCCCCACCATCATCAGCAAAGAGGAAGTGAGGGAGGGTCTGCCTGCAATGAAGAAAGGCAAGGTTACCAGCAGAAATGGTATCCCCCCAAAATTCTTTATTTTATTAGTCCCGAGGGGACTCCAATAGCTGGCAAAAATGTACACAAATACCATGAAAACCGGATGCATCCCAAAAGCATGGCAGGAGGTGATGGCTATTGCCATCACCTCCTTTCGGAAAACAGTCGCCTTCCTATTCATCAGGACCTCAATAACATCCCATGGCATCGCTTAAAGACACACACGCCCTTATTGGAACCATGCTCTTAACCTTAAACATTGCGCAATTCACCCCAGATGAGCCTCGGGGAGCTGAATGGAGTTTAAAATAACTCACAAACACCTGGTTGTGAAAGACGCAATGCAGAAGATTCCCTGGTTTTTTGTACGAAGCTCATGGTCCACCCTAAATCGCATCCGCACAAACCATCGCAAATGCAGATAGGGGCCGTCCATAAATGACGTCACGCACCTGGGGGGGGGGGGGTTCAGACATTTGTGACGATGTGTGACGAAGGGGGGGGGGGTGAGAAATGTGACGTCACATCAAAATTCGCAACTTTAAATATAGACAACACGTTCTACTTAATTAAATAGACTTTTTAACAAATGTTTTCTCCTACAACATCAGAGTGTAGCGCCACATTAAATATGCACTACAATGACAATAGTTTAAAGCGATTAAAATTTCGATTTAAAGCTTTCGTGACTGCAGGGATTCATCTTCTTGGTTCTTTCGGTAAAGTCACGTAGAAGGGAAATAATAAAATAATAAAAATAAAACAATAAAATAATTATCACGACGTTTCGGCCACAACGCAAGCAGCCGTCCTCAGGTGAAGAACAGGTCCTGTTCCCTTCTACGTGACTTTACCGAAAGAACCAAGAAGATTAAAGCGATTTGAAGAATGTTTTTTTTGGGGGGGGGGGGGCAGAGCTTTGTGACGTCATATTTGAAGGGGGGTCTGACTTTCTGTGACGCTGTGTGACTATGGGGGGGGGGGGTAAAAAATCGTCAAAAATCGCGTGACGTCATTTATGGATGACCCCATACCTGATGCACAACTGTACGACTGTGATCATCCAGACCAGAAACGCAATGCCCGATCCACAAATACGAAAGAGACATCACAGCGATACAACTCCGCTGTTTCTGACGCGCTTATCTGGCTTGACCGCCTGAATGTGACATTGCGGTTGTTGTTGTTGTTGCTGCTCTGCGCCCACATCAGCAGCCGGGCGAAAGAAGATGACGAGCGGGGGAGGAGGACCGCGGACCACAACCCGCCCCCACTCCCCGCCCCGCCCCCCCCACTCTCCACCCCGCCCCGCCCCCATTCCCCGCCCCGCCCCCCCCAACTCTCCACCCCGCCCCCCACTCCCCGCCCCGCCCCCATTCCCCGCCCCCCCCAACTCTCCACCCCGCCCCCACTCCCCGCCCCCACTCCCCGCCCTGCCCCCACTCCCCGCCCCGCCCCCACTCCCCGCCCCGCCCCGCTCCCACTCCCCGCCCCGCCCCCACTCCCCGCCCCGCCCCCCCCACTCCCCGCCCCGCCCCCCCCACTCCCCGCCCCGCCCCCACTCCCCGCCCCCCCCACTCCCCGCCCCCCCCACTCCCCGCCCCGCCTCTGAACTCCGCCCCCCCCACTCCCCGCCCCGCCCCGCCCCCACTCCCCGCCCCCCCCACTCCCTGCCCCGCCCCCACTCCCCGCCCCGCCCCCCCACTCCCCGCCCCCCCCCACTCCCCGCCCCGCCCCCACTCCCCGCCCCGCCCCGCCCCGCCCCCACTCCCCGCCCCCCCACTCCCGCCCCGCCCCGCCCCGCCCCCACTCCCCGCCCCCCCGCCCCGCCCCCACTCCCCGCCCCCCACTCCCCGCCCCCCCCACTCCCCGCCCCCCCCACTCCCCGCCCCGCCTCTGAACTCCGTCCCCCCTCCAACGATGAAAAATCCCCGGGACTGGGACCCGGATCCCAGAGCCGGTTCCGCGGGCAGCGGCGCTGGGCGGGAAAGGTGAGTCTTTCGTCGAGATTCGGAGTGAAATTCGCGTTTTATTATAATTATTTTTATTTTATCGTCGCTTTGTCTAATTCACGACGTTTAGTTTTTCTCTCTGTTGAGAACCCCCAACTGAATCGACGCGTGGCTAGGGCCGCGTCGAAATCGGCGTGTTTTGTTTGTTGGTAAAATATTATCGTGAGGAGGAGAGCTGCGATGCAGGGGGGCCACGGGGAGTTGCTTTTATTCCTCGGCAGCGGTCATCATCGATCCCCTGCTGGATGGAAGTCGCCTTCCTCTCGCGATCCTGCCGTGTAACAATGTAGCCCTCTCACCTGCACGCGAGCTGCTGATTCCATCGTTCCATTTCCCCAGTGGAGGTCCTCCCGGAGCCGTTCCGTTTTTTGGCTGTGATCGCTTTTATTGTGAGGAGTGGCGGTGGTGGGTGGGGGGGCGAGATGCGATGGCTGTGGTTGTATGTTTACGATGTTCGCAAACGTCTCGGTTGTTAACATTCGTATTTTTACCTCGGAGGCGAACGGACAATGTTGTGCAAGGTTAAGGTTTTATGCTTTCTCTCGTCAGCGATATCCCAGTATATTTTATATTGTGTATTCTGCATGTTTTATTACGGTAATAATTGTAATGTTGGATGTTATTGCTTTAACTGCGGTTTTGACTTAAATGTAATGTAATGGAACTCGTCTTGAGAGTACGTCTGCCGAGGAGATGTAATCTGTAAAATCGGCTAGTGTGGCAGACGAAGTGCTGGGTGAATTGTTTACATGGCACGATTTGGGAGATTGCGAAAGCTTTAGAGGGGGGAAGCCTTCATCCAGCAGTGGATTGAGCATGGCTGATGAGGATCATCCATAGTAAATAGTAACATAAACATTTCAAATGCACGAAACGCGTTGTGCAAGATCCCATCATGACATCCCACTTCACTACCTTCTTTACCTGAACATCTCATGCAATATTGATTATATGACGATATATATGGTCCAGCAGTGGATTGGTCGTGGCTGATGACAAGGATTGTGGTTCACGTTGCAGCGTTGTTTTATTGTGTGTAAGATATAAAAACAGCTCAACCAGTTAATAACACTCCCCTAAGGAGACGTTTCAGGTAATGGCCCTGATTCATGGTGTGCTCTTCAGAAGGGCCATTGTACGAAATGTCATCGAGTGTATATTGTCTCTCGTTAGATGATGTTTTGCACCGCTGCCAATACAGCATCACAATATATTTACGGAGGGATAGGTACGTGGTTATTGTGAAAATGTATACATTGTAGTTCGTATTACAAATGCACTTGTGCTATTAAAACTAAAATCTGTTTATCTTACCGGGTAAGGCCCACTGAACTATTATAGGTGCTTTTCAGAAGCGACTTGGCCACAAATGATAGCCCCATGAAGTAGCTTATGTGGAAATTAATATCAGCCAAATACTCTAAACGCATGTTTCTAAATGTGGAGGGGGAAATCAGAGGACCCGGAGAAAAATCCACGCGACCACCGGGAGAGAGAGATACGCAAAACCAAATATACAGGAGGCGTCAGGGTCGGGATCGAACCCATGTTCTCCTGTATACCAGGCGAGGTAGTTAACATCTCGCCACTGCAGCGCCCTTAAGTAACCAGTCCAGCTGTTAACACGATAAGGCAAGTGCTGCACTGATAATTTACTAATACTGTACTCTGATGTGGCTAATACGTTTAATAATGATACTGCATTATTTATAATATGGTGGACAAGATATGCAAGTAATACTTTAAAGTGGTATAGTTTAGTAAGCTCTTGTTCATGTGTTATATGTATTTTAAGTGTTTTAAGATACGAACAACATGCTTAATCATAATCGGTCATGATCTACGGTATACACAGCTGGATGAAAACACCCCGAGGTGTCCCCATCCCTTATTTGATTGATGCCACATCTCGCTCCTGCAATTCATCTTAACATTCCAACTCTACGGTCAAACTATCAGCCCCCTTTCTACCTTTGGCTGCCATTCTGTCAGCAGTCTCGACACTATTAACTTGATATTCGGTTGACTGTTCTAAAATGAATATTGTCGAGGCCTTCATCCAGCAGTGGATTGTTCTCGTGCACAAGACAAGAGTTTTTCCATCATAAGGTGTTTCAAATGTGTTTTTATGCATCCTGTTACTGTATTAGGGTAGCAGATTGTTATGAACCAGTATTGTTGCTAGATTAGCATTTTCATCAGCCATGGTCTATCTATTGATGGGTGGAGGACTCCAATGAATGCTTTCTCACCAGGTAAATAAAGAACGTGAATGCATCAGCCTGCAAATTTACGGTACATTCAAAAGCCTAATGCCATCCTGCCGTGTGAAAGCCTGTCAAATAAGACATGTTTTCGTTAATTTTATAGTTATAATCGCTTCGTGCTTTTTCTGTTACATCGGAATAAGATGAAAACATTTACATCTGGAACTCTCACAAAATGTACGGTTTAGCAACATCACCCGATGTTAGACAAACGACCTGTGGAGGATGACATTACAGAAATACATCCGAGGTCCCTTTATTTACCTATGATCCATACCAGATGGTGGTGCATCTTGTGAGGTGCTCTGTGTAGAGATTGTTTTCGTATGTCAAAATAAATTATGTTTTAGGACATTAATTTGTTTTCAAACTAAGTGAAATCCCAGTTTTATAATGTGTTTTTGTGTGTGCAATTACTTGAGAACCCGGTTTAAACAAACACACGGCCGAAACCAGAGATCTCAGCATTGCTGGTTCAGTACTCTAACACGATATTAGCCCCCTGTGCCACCTAGGCACCTTCATATCACTCCGCGCGAAATTTTATCTCATGGCTCCATCTCCTCCACGGTAGTTATATTCTCGGATGTGTTCCATCTTTTGGCTGCCATTCCATCACTAGTGTTGTCCATTTGCTGTCATCCGTTCTCACCATGATGTGTCATGTCCGACCCCACTTGCCTTAACAGTCAATGTGTTGTCTGATTTGTATTTGTTCCCTGATCTGTGTGCTCCTGCTACTGTGTTTGTGCATTATAGATATTGTCCGTATACATATTAAATGTGTTACGTATAATTCACTGTCTCGGAAACTTGGATTGTCACGATTCAGGCTCTCGGTTTCATTCAGAAATCGATTCTACTCCACCACACGCGACCTGCGATTGACTGTGGTTGCACCCATTTATACTGCTGGGTGGACAGAGGTGGGGGGGGTTTAAAAAACTTGGCCATTACCGGTATTTCAAATGCCAAGCCGGGTAACCGAACCAGTGATCTCTGCCTAGCAAATTTCGTACACTAACAATTACAAGACGTCAGCATCAATAATTATTAATATCATATTTTATCAATGATCGTGTGATTATTACCACAGGTAGTGAGTTTCCCGCTCAACGAACATGCATCGGTGCTCACCTTCACTGACGGCCCCCTGAGCCAGCTGTGGAAATTCCTTATTCCTGCAGCGGATTCCAGTCTATCTGCAGTTTGCGAATGATTATGAAGTAATTTGGGAGGCACATGTCTGCAACTTTGCACGCTCGCTTGCCCGTTAAACGCTGCAATTGACTTTTGGATAATCAATACTTGGTGCTGGATACCGTGGAAATGGTTACACTCGTCTACTGAGTGGGCAATTCAACTTGCTTCCAGATCGGATTGTTTTTTCCTCCAGATTCAGCGATTTTCCAGAGGTTTGAAACAATGCTTAGATTCCTGTCGCAGTGGCCCAGCGTATTTTGTGTCCTTGCTGCATTCAGATGGCTGTCCTTTCACCCGGTTCATTAAAGGATGCTGGTTCATCAGCTAATAAGCTTGTGAGAGGAGAACACTAACAATTTAAATGTGCTCTCACATGGTTAAATAAAGGATATGAATTCCTTAACAGGCACACGTTGTAAGGCTAAGGCATTGTGCTGATTTCAACGTGCTCTCGTTTGATTAATTGAATTATGTTAGTTAGTTCTTGAATCAGCAAATTTACAAGCTTTGGACGTTGTGATAAATTTAAGGGTGCTCACCTGGTTAAACAAAGGATTTAATTTTATCAACCGTGCACCGTGACAATGAAGCTCGTTGTGCACTCGCATGGTTCATAAAAGCTCTTATAGGACATTCACAAGCCTGGTGCATTGTATCGCTGAATCTCAATGAGCTCTCACCTGCTTAAATAAAATATGTCAATTGAAGCGCGTTGGCAGGCCTAGAACATTGTGAATGTATATACTTGAAATATTATTGGTCTCACAGTGGTTTGGATAATAGATGTAATTAATCATTTGGCATGTTAACCCAGAGCATTGTGACCTTGAATCTCAATGTGCACTTACCTGGTTAAATAAGGGATTTCCATTCAGTACCTTTAAATACATTTAACCCACCCCAGACCCTGGTTAAATACAGGATTTCAATTCATCAGTCGACATGTTTACAAGCCAAGTGTGTTGTGGAAATGCATATTAATGTTGTGAAAACACATTGTAAAATATAGTACAAAATTTCAAAAGTTGGCACGTTTGCAAAAAGCTTTAGCAATGTGACTGAATCGCAGTCAACTCTCCCATGGTTAAATAAAGTATTTAAATCCGCAGTGCACTGTTTTCCAGTAAGCATATGTCAAAGAGATCTTAAGCTACATCTAAAACTCCCACCCCGCCACCATACGCCTAGGGCTTCTTGACAGTGAATCTCAGGGGGCTCTCACCTGGTTTAATCAAATATTTCAATGCTGCACATTGACAAGGCGAGGGCATTGTGTTCCGGTCACCATGATCTGTAAATACGTGTAAATCACCCACCCTCTCAACAAGCCGAGGGTGTCATGACGATCAATCTCAGTGTGTTCTCATACAATGTAAATAAAGAACGTGAATGCATCAGCCTGCAAATTTACAGCACATTCAAAAGCCTAATGCAGCACCTATATCGCTGTGATATTGAATCTCAATGTGCTCTCACCTGGTTAAAATAAAATACTTCAATTCACCACTTTCATATGCTTTGGGCATTGTATTCTGATGATCGTGTATCAAACACATTTGTGTCGTTGTGGAGAATATATGTACCAAAATAAATAGGCAGATGATACGCCTCCTTGCCATATCCGTCCCTCCACAATAAAAAAAATTATAAAGTATTTTTTACACATCCATTCGGCCACATGGCTTTCTGGGAGTGTCTTTTTTTAGTAGCTTTGGTTTAAGACAAGCAAACTCTGGATCGGTTCCTTCATTCGTCGTTTCATGAGCAGAGTCAGGCTTTCTTGAACCAATACTGGTGAATTGCCAGATGGCAATTAGGCAAGTATTTTTAATACATCTGTGGATATGTTTGAACACCCTGCCCCCTACCCCCAATCCTACTGGCAGCAGGCAACACGAGCGCACAAGCAAGCGTTGATGCCTGCTGAGTGGCGGTACCAGCAGCAGAAGCAAGGAAGGCTTCGCCCCCGGAACCGGCCATTGTGTTCCTCTCATCCTGGGGGTTCAGCCGCTGTCATCAGAGCCGCTGGTGAGTGCTTGGGAATGGGTTCATAATCGGCGAGTTTGTGACACCGCGTCGGCCCCACTGAGATTATAATTAATATACGAATTTAGGTTTTACTCCAACAGGGATTAAACTGTGTTCTCAGAGAGTTTATGGTGTCAGCCTGCTGAACAGTGACTTGCATAGAGACCCATCGACTCGCAGAGACCAATAGACTTACATAAAGACCTGTAGATTGCCAGTGCGGTCCATAGACTTACCTACAGATGCATATACCGCAAGGGCAAACCAAGACTCGATCAAATACTGGCGATTCAACTCTTCTCGGGGCTGTGACTTGTTTGGTGAGTGTTTGCATTGGTTGGTGATTCATCGAGCAGCATGGGACATGATGGCAGTTTCTGATTGTCCACACCTTGGTCGTGCTGTTGACACCTTATGTGATTATCTTGCGATGCGACATGGCAAGACGAGAGCGCGATGTGGTCTCGACTGTAAATATAACTATTTGCAAACCAGGCTTTCAATGAGAGCTTCAGTCCCAATGCAAGGGTGTTTGTAGTAATTTAAATGGTGAGTGGTGGCGTAGTGGTTAACGCACTGCACTATAAACCCTCCAGCCTGGGTTCAATTCCCACGTGGGGCCAACATCAATGACAAGTCATATCTGAACTGGTCCTGGGCCTCCTCTAGTCTGACTCGATCTTAAAGTAAAATGTGGTGTGGTATTTATATATCAGCACTGGGGAGACAAAGTGGCCAGAGACAGACAAAGGTTGACCGAGATATATAGACAAAAAATTTAATGAAGTGAGACACAGACAAATGTACGTATGAAAAGAGGAATAGACAGAAATATATAGTGACAGACGTAATTACATTCAGACAATGACAGAGGACCAATACAGACATAACGACAATAAACACAGTCGTGTAGACAAAGAACAGAACGTGGACACAGAGACACTGACGGAGGGAAACACTGACATAAAAATAGGCGCACACAGATATGGACACTGACACAATCGAAAAAAACATAAACAAACAAAGACTCAGAGCCCTGGCGTTTGACTAGATTATGTAAAACAAGGTCCCTCATGGGATACAAGACTGATTTGCACATGTGCAGAGGCACATGGAAAGATAGAGAGAGAGAGTACCTACGAACAAATGAATTATATGCACCCAATCTCAGCAGCTAAGCAGGTTTTAGCTCGGTTAATGCTTGGATAAGAGACTGCCAAAACCGTTATAGACTCTGGCTGCGAGGTCCAGAAAATGGTCATACAACAACAATAGTAGTTTCTTTAATATATCAGTGGGGAGATTTAATTGCAATCCCGTCATATGGGCTTCCACTATGGGCTGTGGTTTCTTCCCACACAAAACCAAACATTATTTGATGGAATTGTCCAAACATAATGCAGCAGGTTACTGAAATTCTTCAGATAAAATTTTTAAAAATTCGCACAAGTAATAACAACTGTTTTACAGAGATTTACACAGAAAGATGCTAAAGACGTAGGCACACACAAATATACAGAAAGGCAGACCGACTCGGAGGTAAAGTTTGAGACAAAAAAGGCAAAGATCCCCCATATAGACTTTAACAGACTTTTGGAGCAAGTGAAATTATTGAACACCTATGAAGGCTGGCAAGGCACACAACGGGTTGGGTGTCCAGCAGCATGCCTTGCTGCCTTCATCTCCCCAGTGCTGATGTTTACAGACCGCACCAGGTACTCTTTTAGGGCTGACTCGACATCGGGGAGGCCCACGATCGGTTCAGATATTAGTCACTGATTTTGGTGGTGAGCAGGTATTGAACTCGGGTCGCCGGGTTCGTAGTGCAGTGTGCTAACCACTACATAGCCACTCACCGTATTCTGAGAAAACAACCGCCATTTGCCGCTAATTTTAGGGGAGATTTCACCACAGCGCCAAGTCTTGTAAAATGGCATACACGGAGATGCACACCTACATACGCTTAGAGAGACACACGTGTGGATACACACAAACTCGTTGAAATAGACAGAATTAGACTGAACCGCGATACACACACACACACGGAGCCTCGTCTTTTGACTCGATTATGTAAAATAAGGGGCCTTCTCCTGGCATCTCCCTCTCATTCCCATTTGCATTTTTATTGATTCCAAGCCCAGGATGGCCAAGCCCTGAATAATTAGAGCCCTCCCTCTGGCTCGCTCTTGCTCGCTCTCGTTCTCTCACACTCGCTCATGCTCTCACTCGCTGTCACTCACTCGCTCTCTCTCTCACTGACACAGTGAGGGTTATAGGCCAATTTGCGTTATTCTGGGTAAACCTCCACCACCACCACCACCGCTATCTGCCAGTCATTTATCTTGTCTGCCCCTGCATGGCTCTCCCTCGTGTCATTTGCATCACAATTACGGTGTACAGTTTAGTAAAAAATGTAATCGGCCCACCACCTTTTCCCTCTGTTTACGCACTGGATGTTCAAAGCGTCGTTTCTTGCCAGTGCAGTGGTTCGCTTACTGTGCTACAATTCCTGACCAAGGCTTACATCAGTGGCGTGTATCTGAACCAGTCCTGCGCCTTCGCATTGGTCGACTCGGCCATCACCCTCTCATGCCTTGTCTCGCTGACAGCACTTGCCCCAACAGTCTGCATGGCTCTGTTGTGAATCTTTGTCTTGTCTGTGTTCTGCATAGTGGTTTTGCTGTAGTGGGGTGGGTTGCTCATTGTGCCACAATCCTGGTGACCCAAGTTCAATTCCTGACCTTCAGCACAAAAGCCAAGAGACCGTTCAGTCTTTCAGTCGCCCATCCATTTACTCATTTGTTAATTTCTTTACTCGCTCAATTGTTTCCTTGTCTGTTAGGTCACAAACTCAGTTGGTGTCTTTTGTTCATTAAATCTTTTTCCCATTTCTACATTCAGTCTTTCATTCGTTTTCCAAACACTATGCACTTCAATACTCACTTATTCACTCGCTCGTTCACTCGTTGGTCCAATCAGACTCCTGTGCTTGCTCCTCCTAAGCCTTTGCTCATTCATAGGCTCAATCTGATTGCTTAATCTATCACTTATTTGTTTACTTTGCGTGTTCATTCACTCAGTTCATTATTTTGTTCCTCACCCATTGGCATGTTAACCAACTTATTTTTTCCTCGTTCAATCAGTCACTAACTTATGTTTGCACAATCTTTCTCTCATTCAGTAGTTAACTCATCAGCTCGTTCTTTTCTTGATCGCTTAACGAATGTCTTATTTTTTTATTCATGTCGATTCATTTTGCTTATGTATTGATTAGTTGGCTCCATATGTTGCTTATTCACTCAATTGTTCAGTCATTAACCCAGGCTTTCACTCATTCTTACAATTATTCTGGTCAACTATTGTGAGCCCCTCAATCAAATACACGCTCATTGGCTCATTTGTTCACTCGGTGATGCATTTTATAATTAACACTAGCGGAAGTACCCGGCTTTGCCCGGGTGAAAAATATCTTTCTTAAAAACCTTACATATATATACACAGATACTAAGGTATTGTCAAAGCCCGGTGGGCTGTTTGTACATTTTTCCACCAACAAATATATAAGAGGCTTTCACAAGTCCAAAAAGTTGTAGAAAGTGTGGGGTAAATAGTTGATGTCAAAATGTTTCCGAAAATTGTGGTCTCCCCCCCCCCCCCCTCAAAAAATATCTTTACCCCTCGTAGGTATATATACTAACAACACCTTACATACAACAGAGGAAGTGGTATCTATTGACTCTGTAGTAGTATCTACTGACTGTACCGTAGTATCTACTGAGCCAGTAGTAGCTACTGACTGTGTAGTAGTATTTAGTGACTGTAATAACTACTGACCATAGTAGTATTTACTGGGCCTACAGTAGTATCTACCGACTATATACTCGTAACGACTAACTGTATAGTATCTGCTGACTCTATAGTTGTATCCACTGACTACAGTAGTAACTACAAAATCTATAGCAGTATCTACTCACTCTATAATAGTATCTACTGACTCTAGTAGCTACTCACCGTAGCAATATGTACTGACTGTATAGTAGTATATACTGACTGTAGCAGTATTGACTGACTGTAGTGGTATATACTGACTGTTTTAGTATTTACTATAGCGGTATCTACCAACTCGATAGCAGTATCTACTATCGCTACAGCAGTGTATACCGACTGAGGTCGTACCTGCTATCACTACAGTAGTGCATACTGCTGTGTTGGTACCTGTTATGATGACAGCAGTGCATATTGTGGTGGAACCTGCTATGATTACAGCAGTGCATACTGCTGTGGTGGTATCTGCTATGATGAGAGGAGTACATATTGTGGTGGTGGTACCTGGTATGATAACAGCAGTGCATATTGACTGTACTCATCATTCACCCTCACCATTCACCACTCACAACTCACCCTTACCACTCATCCTCACCACTCACCACTCCCACTCACTATTCACCATTCACCCTCACAACTCTCCAACCTCCCTCACCACTCACCCTCACCACTCACACTCACCAATCACCACTCACCCTCACTACTCACTCTCACCACTAACCCTCACCACTAACCCTCACCACTCTCACTCACCACTCTCCCTCACCACTCACCACTCACTCTCACCATTCACCCTCACCATCCAGCCTCACCACTCACCCTCACCACTCACCCTCACCACTCACCGTCACAACCACCACTCACCCTCACCACTCAACTTCACCCTCACTACTCACCATTCATCCTCACCAATCACCACTGACCAATCACCACTCACCACTCTCCACTAACCCTCACCACTCAACCTCACCACTCACCCTCAAAACTAACCACTCCCTCACCACTCAGCACTCACCCTCACCACTCACCCTCACCACTCACCCTCACCACTCACCCCTCACCACTCACCCATCACCACTCACAACCGCCACTCACCCTCACCACTCATCCTCACCACTCACCCTCACCACTCACCCTGACCACTCATCCTCACCAATCACACCCTCACCAATCACCACTCACCCGCACTGCTCACCCTCACCACTCACGCTCACCCTCACCACTCACCCCTCACTAATCACCACTCATAACCGCCACTCACCCTCACCACTCACCACTCACCCTCAACACTCACCCTCACCACTCACCGTCACCACTCACCCTCACTACTCACCACTCATCCTCACCAATCACACCCTCAACAATCACCACTCACCCTCACAACTCATCCTCACCACTCACTCTCACCACTCACCCCTCACAACAACCACTCACCCTCACCGCTCAGCACTCACCACTCTCCCCCTCACCACTCTCCCCCTCACCACTCTCCCCCTCACCACTCTCCCCCTCACCACTCTCCCCCTCACCACTCTCCCCCTCACCACTCTCCCCCTCACCACTCACCACTCTCCCCCTCACCACTCTCCCCCTCACCACTCTCCCCCTCACCACTCTCCCCCTCACCACTCTCCCCCTCACCACTCTCCCCCTCACCACTCTCCCCCTCACCACTCTCACCCCTCACCACTCTCCCCCTCACCACTCTCCACCTCACCACCTCTCCCCCGATCACTCTCCCCCTCACCACTCTCCCCCTCACCACCTCCCCCTCACCACTCTCCCCCCTCACCCTCTCCCCCTCACCACTTCTCCCCCTCACCACTCTCCCCCTCACCACTCTCCCCCTCACCACTCTCTCCCCCACCCCTCTCCCCCTCACCACTCTCCCCCTCACCACTCTCCCCCTCACCACTCTCCCCCTCACCACTCTCCCCCTCACCACTCTCTCCCGCACCACTCTCCCCCTCACCACTCTCCCCCTCACCACTCTCACCCCTCACCACTCTCCCCCCTCACCACTCTCCCCCTCACCACTCTCCCCCTCACCACTCTCCTCCCTCACCACTCTCCCCCCTCACCACTCTCCTCTCCCCCTCACTCTACCTCCTCCCCTCACCACTCTCCCCCTCACCACTCTCCCCCCACCACTCTCCCCCTCACCACTCTCCCTCACCACTCCTCCCCCTCACCACTCTCCCCCCATCACCACTCCCTCCCCCCTCACCACTCTCCCCCCTCACCACTCTCCCCCTCACCACTCCCCCCTCACCACTCTCCTCCCCCCCCTCACCACCTCTCCCCTCACCACTCCTCCCCTCACCACCTCCCCCCTCACACCACTCTCCTCCTCACCTACTCTCCCCTCACCACTCTCCCTCACCTCCCCCCTCACCCAACTCTCCCCCTCACCAGCTCCCCTAGTCACCACCTCCTCACCCCCTCACCACTTCTCCCCTCACCACTCTCCCCCATCACCACTCTCCCCCCTCACCACTCTCCCCCTCAACCACTCTCTCCCCCCTCACCATCTCAACCACTCACCACTCTCCTCCCCTCACCACCTCTCCCCCCACCACTCTCCCCCTCAACCACTCTCCCCCTCACCACTCTCATCTCCCCTCACCACTCTCCCCCTCACCACATCTACCCCTCACCACTCTCACCACTCCCACTCTCCCCTCACCACGCTCCCCCTCACCACTCTACCTCCCCTCAACCACTCTCTCTCCCCCTCACCACTCTCCCCCTCACCACTCTCCCCCTCACCACTCTCACCCTCACCACTCTCACCCTCACCACTCTCACCCTCACCACTCTCACCCTCACCACTCTCACCCTCACCACTCTCACCCTCACCACGCTCACCCTCACCCCTCACTAATCACCACTCACAACCGCCACTCACCCTCACCACTAACCCTCACCACTCACCCTCACCACTCACTAATCACCTCTCACAACCGTCACTCACCCTCACCACTCACTCTTACCACTCACCCTCACCACGCACCCTCACAACAACCACTCACCCTCACAACAACCACTCACCCTCACTACTCACCCTCACCACTCATCCTCACCAATCACACCCTCACCAATCACCACTCACCCTCACTGCTCACCACTCAACCTCACCACTCACGCTCACCCTCACCATTCATTTCTCACTAATCACCACTAACAACCGCCACTCACCCTCCCCACTCACCCTCACCAATCACCACTCACCCTCACCACTCACTACTCACCCTCACCACTCTCCCTCACCACTCTCCCTCACCACTCTCCCTCACCACTCTCCCTCACCACTCTCCCTCACCACTCTCCCTCACCACTCTCCCTCACCAGTCACGCTCACCACTCACCACTCACGCTCACCACTCACCCTCACTACTCACCCTAACCACTCACCACTCACCGTCAACACTCACCCTCACCGCTCACCATTCACCCTCACCACTCACCACTTATCCTCACCAATCACACCCTCACCAATCACCACTCACCCTCACTGCTCACCCTCACTGCTCACCCTCACCACTCACCCTAACCACTCACGCTCACCCTCACCACTCACCCCTCACTAATCACCATTCACAACCGCCACTCACCCTCACCACTCACCCTCACCACTCACCCTCACTACTCACCACTCATCCTCACCAATCACACCCTCAACAATCACCACTCACCCTCACCACTCACGCTCAACACTCACCCTCACCACTCATGCTCACCACTAACCCTCACCACTCACCCCTCACTAATCACCACTAACAACCGCCACTCACCCTCCCCACTCACCCTCACCAATCACCACTCACCCTCACCACTCAACCTCACCCTCACCACTCACCCACACCACCACCACTCTCCCCCTCACCACTCTCCCCCCTCACCACTCTCCCCCTCACCACTCTCCCCCTCACCACTCTCCCCCTCACCACTCTCCCCCTCACCACTCTCCCCCTCACCACTCTCCCTCTCACCACTCTCCCTCTCACCACTCTCCCCCTCACCACTCTCCCCCTCACCACTCTCCCCCTCACCACTCTCCCCCTCACCACTCTCCCCCCTCACCACTCTCTCCCTCACCACTCTCTCCCTCACCACTCTCTCCTTCACCACTCTCCCCCTCACCACTCTCCCCCTCACCACTCTCCCCCTCACCACTCTCCCCCTCACCACTCTCCCCCTCACCACTCTCCCCCCTCACCACTCTCCCCCTCACCACTCTCCCCTCACCACTCTCCCCCTCACCACTCTCCCCCTCACCACTCTCCCCCTCACCACTCTCCCCCCTCACCACTCTCCCCCTCACCACTCTCCCCCTCACCACTCTCCCCCTCACCACTCTCCCCCTCACCACTCCTCACCCTCCCCTCACCACTCTCCCCTCACCTCTCTCCCCTCACCTCTCTCCCCCTCACCTCTCTCCCCCTCACCACTCTCCCCCTCACCACTCTCCCCCTCACCACTCTCCCCCTCACCACCTCTCCCCTCACCACTCTCCCCCCTCACCACCTTCCCCACTCACCACTCCCCCCTCACCACTCTCCCTCCCTCACCACTCTCCCCTCACCACTCTCCCCCTCACCACTCTCCCCCCTCACCACTCTCCCCCTCACCACTCTCCGCCCTCACCACTCTCCTCCCCCTCACCACTCTCCCCCTCACCACTCTCCCTCCTCACCACTCTCCCCCCTCACCACTCTCCCCCTCACCACTCTCCCCCTCACCACTCTCCCCCTCACCACTCTCCCCTCACCAACTCTCCCCCTCACCACTCTCATCCCTCACCACTCTCTCCCTCACCACTCCCCCCTCACCACCTCCCCCCCTCACCACTCGCTCCCCTCACCACTCTCCCCTCACCACTCTGCCCCCCCTCACCACTCTCCCCCTCACCACTCTCCCCCATCACCACTCTCCCCCTCACCACTCTCCCCCTCACCACTCTCCACCTCACCACTCTCCCCCTCACCACTCTCCCCCTCACCACTCTCCCCCTCACCACTCGCCCCCTCACCACTCTCCCCCCCTCAACCACTCTCCCCCTCACACTCTCCCCCCTCACCACTCCTCCCTCACCACTCTCTCCCCTCACCACTCACTCTCTCCCTCACCACTCTCACCACTCTCACCACTCTCACCACTCTCTCCCTCACCACTCTCTCCCTCACCACCACTCTCCCTCACCACTCTCCTCCCTCACCACTCTCCCCCTCACCACTTCGCGCTCCCCTCACCACTCTCTCCCTCACCACTCTCCCCCTCACTACTCTCTCCCTCACCACTCTCCCCCTCACCACTCTCCCCCTCACCACTCTCCCCCTCACCACTCTCCCCCTCACCACTCTCCTCCCTCACCACTCACTCTCTCCCTCACCACTCTCACCACTCTCACCACTCTCTCTCTCACCACTCTCACCACTCCTCTCCCCTCACCACTCTCTCCCTCACCACCACTCTCCCTCACCACTCTCCCCCTCACCACTCTCTCCCTCACCACTCTCTCCCCCTCACCACTCTCCCTCACCACTCTCCCCCTCACCACTCTCTCCCTCACCACTCTCCCCCTCACCACTCTCTCCCTCACCACTCTCCCCTCACCACTCCTCCCCCTCACCTCTCTCCCCCTCACCTCTCTCCCCCTCACCACTCTCCCCCTCACCACTCTCCCCCTCACCACTCTCCCCCTCACCACTCTCTCCCTCACCACTCTCCCCCTCACCACTCACTCTCTCCCTCACCACTCTCACCACTCTCACCCTCTCACCACTCTCTCCCCTCACCACTCTCCTCCACTCTCTCCCTCACCACCACTCTCCCTCACACTCTCTCCCTCACCACTCTCCCCCTCACCACTCTCCCCCACCACTCTCCCCCTCACCACCTCTCCCTCACCACTCTCCCCCTCACCACCTCTCCCTCACCACTCTCCCCCCACCACTCTCCCCCTCACCACTCTCCCCCTCCCCCTCACTCTCTCCCTCCCACTCACTCTCTCCTCTCCCTCACCACTCACTCTCTCCATCACCACTCTCTCCCCTCACCACTCTCCCCCTCACCACTCTCCCTCACCACTCTCCCCCTCACCACTCTCTCCCTCACCACTCCCCCCTCACCACTCTCTCCCTCACACACCTCTCCCCTCACACTCTCCCCTCCTCTCCCCCTCACCACTCTCCCCTCACCACTCTCCCCCTCCCACTCTCCCCTCACCACTCACTCACTCTCCTCACACTCACCACTCTCACCCCTCACCACTCTCACCCCTCACCACGCTCCCCCCTCACCACTCTCCCCCTCACCACTCTCCCCCTCACCACTCCCCCCTCAACCATCTTCCTCCCCCTCACCACTCTCCCCCCTCACCCACTCTCCCCCTCCCACTCTCCCCGCACCACTCCCCCTCAACCATCCACTCTCCCACCTCACCACTCTCCCACTCTCCCCCTCACACACTCTCCCCCTCACCACTCTCTCCCCTCACCACTCCTCTCCCTCACCACTCTCCCCCTCACCACTCTCCCCCCTCACCACTCCTCCCCCTCACCACTCTCTCCCCTCACCACTCTCTCCCTCACCACTCCTCCCCCTCACCACTCTCCCCCCCTCACCACTCTCCCCCTCACCACTCTCCCCCTCACCACTCTCTCCCGCCCCTCCAACACACTCTCCGCCCTCACCACTCTCTCCCTCAACACTCTCGCCCTTCACCACTCACTCTCTCCCTCACCACTCTCACCACTCTCACCACTCTCTCCCTCACCACTCTCTCCCTCACCACCACTCTCCCTCACCACTCTCTCCCTCACCACTCTCCCCCTCACCACTCTCCCCCTCACCACTCTCCCCCTCACCACTCTCTCCCTCACCACTCTCCCCCTCACCACTCTCTCCCTCACCACTCTCCCCCTCACCACTCTCCCCCTCACCACTCTCCCCTCACCACTCTCCCCCTCACCACTCTCTCCCTCCACCACTCACTCTCTCCCTCACCACTCTCACCACTCTCTCCCTCACCACTCTCTCCCTCACCACCACTCTCCCTCACCACTCTCCCCCTCACCACTCTCCCCCCTCACCACTCTCCCCCTCACCACTCTCTCCCTCACCACTCTCTCCCTCACCACTCTCCCCCTCACCACTCTCTCCCCCTCACCACTCTCCTCCTCACCACTCTCCCCCTCACCACTCTCCCCCTCACCACTCTCTCCCCCTCACCCACTCTCCCCCCTCCCACTCTCCCCCTCACCACTCTCCCCCTCACCACTCTCCCCCCTCACCACTCTCCTCCCTCACCACGCTCCCCCTCACCACTCTCTCCCTCACCCACTCTCCCCTTCACCCACTCTCCCCCACCGCACCACTCTCCCCCTCACCACTCTCCCCCTCACCACTCTCTCCCCTCACCACTCTCCCCCTCACCACTCTCTCCCTCACCACTCTCCCCCTCACCACTCTCCCCCTCACCACTCTCCCCCTCACCACTCCGCCCCCTCACCACTCTCGCCCCCTCACCACTCTCTCCCTCACCACTCTCCCCTCACCACTCTCCCCTCACCACTCTCCCCCTCACCACTCTCCCCCTCCCACTCTCCCCTCACCACTCTCCTCCCTCACCACTCTCCCACTCTCACCACTCTCACCACTCTCTCCCCCACTCTCTCCCTCACACCACCACTCTCCCTCACCACTCTCTCCCTCACCACTCTCCCCCTCACCACTCTCCCCTCACCACTCTACCCCTCACCACTCTCTACCCTCTCACCACTCTCGCCCCTCACCACTCTCTCCCTCACCCACTCTCCTCCTCCCACTCTCCCCCTCACCACTCTCCCCCCTCACCACTCTCCCCCTCACCACTCTCCCCCCTCACCACTCCACTCTCCCCTCACCACTCACTCTCTCCCTCACCACTCTCTCTCCCTCACCACTCTCCCCACTCTCCCACTCTCCCCCTCACCACTCTCCCCCTCACCCGCTCCCCCTCACCCACTCTCCCCTCACCACTCTCCCCCTCACCACTCTCCCCCTCACCACTCTCCTCCCCCCTCACCACTCTCCCCCTCACCACTCTCCCCCTCACCACTCTCCCCCCTCACCACTCTCCCCCCTCACCACTCTCCCCCTCACCACTCTCCCCCTCACCACTCTCTCCCTCCCACTCTCCCCCCTCACCACTCTCCCCCCACCCTCACCACTCTCCCCCTCACCACTCTCCCCCCCCCACCACTCTCATCCCCTCACCACTCTCTCCCTCCCACCTCTCCCCCTCACCCCATCTCTCCCTCACCACTCTCTCCCCCTCACCACTCTCCCCCTCACCACATCTCTCCTCCGCCCTCCCACTCACTCTCTCCCTCACCACTCTCACCATCTCAACACTCTCCCCCTCACCACTTCCCTCACCACAACTCTCCCTCACCACTCTCCTCCCCCTCACCACATCTCTCCCTCACCACTCTCTCTCACTCACCACTCTCTCCCTCACCACTCTCTCCCTCACACACTCTCTCCCTCTACCCTACTCCCTCACCACTCTCTCCCTCACCACTCTCCCCCTCAACCACTCTCACCTCACACACTCGTCATACCACTCTCCCACTCTCCCCCTACCACTCTCCCCCTCAAAACTTCCCCCCTCGCTCACCCTCAAACCACTTACCTCTCCCGTCACCACTCTCTCCCCTCCACCAATCTCCCACTCACCACTCTCCCCCTCAACCAATCTCACCCTCACGCACTCTCCCCTCACTCACCACTCTCTCCCCCTCCACCCCCACTCTCCCCGGGTCACCCACTCTCCCTCTCCCCCTCACCACTCTCGCTTCCCCCTCACCTCGTCCCTCCAGCCTCCCCATCAACACTCTCCCCTCACCACTCTCCTCCCCCTCACCACTCTCCCCCTCACCCTCTCCCCCTCACCACTCTCTTCCCTCTCACCACTCTCCTCCCCACCACTCTCCCCTCACCACATCTCCTCCCCCTCACCACTCTCCTCCTCACCCTCTCCCTCCTCACCACTCTCTCCCTCCCCTCCCACTCCCCTCACCACTCTCCCCCTCACCCTCTCCCCCTCACACTCTCCCCCTCACCACTCTCCCCTCACCACTCTCCCCCTCACCACTCTCCCCCTCACCACTCCCCCCTCACCACTCTCCCCCTCACCACTCCTCCCCCCCTCACCACTCCCCCTCACCACTCTCCCCCTCACCACTCTCCCCCTCACCACTCTCTCCCTCACCACTCCTCCCCCTCACCACTCTTTCCCTCACCACTCTTTCCCTCACCATCTCCCCCCACCACTCTCTCCCACCTCTCTCTCCCTCACCACTCTCCCCCTCACCACTCTCTCCCTCACCACTCTCTCTCCCTCACCACTCCTCCCCCTCACCACTCTCCCCCTCACCACTCTCCCCCTCACCACACTCTCCCCCCTCACCACTCTCCTCCCTCACCACTCTCTCCCTCACCACTCTCACTCTCCCCCCTCACCACTCTCTCCCTCACCACTCCCCCCCCTCACCACACTCTCCCTCACCACTCTCCTCCCTCACCACTCTCTCCCTCACCACCTCCCCCTCACCACTCTCCCTCACCACTCTCCCCCTCCCCCTCACCACTCCCTCCCTCACCACTCTCTCCCTCACACTCTCCCCCTCACCACTCTCTCCCTCACCACTCTCCCCCTCACCACTCTCCCCCTCACCACTCTCTCCCTCACCACTCACTCTCTCCCTCACCACTCTCACCACTCTCACCACTCTCCCCCTCACCACTCTCCCTCACCACCACTCTCCCTCACCACTCTCTCCCTCACCACTCTCTCCCTCACCACTCTCTCCCTCACCACTCTCTCCCTCACCACTCTCTCCCTCACCACTCTCTCCCGTCACCACTCTCTCCCTCACCCACTCTCTCCCTCACACACTCTCTCCCTCACCACTCTCCCCCCTCACCACTCTCCTCCCCTCACCCACTCTCACCACTCTCAACCAACACTCTCCCCCTCACCACTCTCCCCCTCACCACTCTCCCCCTCACCACTCTCCCCGTCACCACTCTCTCCCTCTCACCACTCTTCCCCCTCACCACTCTCCCCCCCTCACCACTCTCCCCCTCACCACTCCTCCCTCTCACCACTCTCCCCTCACCACTCTCCCCCTCACCACCTCTCCCCTCACCACTCTCCCCCTCACCACTCTCCCCCTCACCACTCTCTCCCCTCACCACTCTCCCCTCACCACTCTCCCCCTCACCACTCTCTCCCCTCACCACTCTCCCACCTCACCACTCTCCACTCACCACTTTCCCCCTCCACCACTCTTCCCCCTCACTCTCTCCCTCACCACTCTCTCCCTCACCACTCTCTCCCTCACCACTCTCTCCCTCACCACTCTCTCCCTCACCACTCTCCCCCTCACCACTCTCCCCCTCACCACTCTCCCCCTCACCACTCTCCCCCTCACCACTCTCCCCCTCACCACTCTCCCCCTCACCACTCTCCCCCTCACCACTCTCCCCCTCACCACTCTCCCCCTCACCACTCTCCCCCTCACCACTCTCTCCCTCACCACATGTTAAGGGCGCTCCTAAAGGAATCTACAACCTTCGATGATTCCTTTGTGCAATTCAAAGAATCGATTCCTGGCGCATAGGAGGTTTCCATTTTGAATGACAGAGTTTTATTTTCATTGATATGTTATGTTTTAATGTTTTCAGGAGTTTTTAATAACATTTTTGCCCCGGTCAACGCCGGATATTTCCCGTTCGTAGCAGTTTATATCGACTTTAACCAACTTATAGTAAACGGGAATCGTCCGAATCTAAAGGAATCTACAACCTTCGATTCCTTTGCGCGATTCAGAGAATCGATTCTTGGCGCGTCGGGTTTATAATTTTAATTACACACTTGTATTTTCATTGGTATGTAATGTTTTAAAGTTTTCAGAAGATTTTAAATGTATTTTCCCCCCGGGCAACGCCGGGTATATCGAGTTTATACCACAAAGTCGTCGCTTGACACGGGTGGGGTGTCGAGGCCTAGTACCGTGCAGAGCCTCCGGCCTTGCCTAGATTGCCTATCCAGCTGAGGCTGGGTACTGGGGCCAATACCCCCCCCCCCCCCCCGTGCTACAATAATACTGTCTAATCGCTATAATTTTATTATCTACCGACCCTATAATAGTAATTGCACACATTGGGGTGGGGGGGGGGAGTGAAGAGGACGTGAAACTTTGATGAATTTACCTCAGAATCGCGTGTTAATGCGTGCGCATATTTTAATGGTAATTCAAAATGGCGTCCACCCCGCAGCGAATGCGTCTCTACCCGTTGCCAGGGGCAACCGCCGTGGTCCGCGCCGGCCGGCAAGAGTAAATAAATAAATAAAGCGTTAAATAAATAAAGATAAATCGCACTAAATAGATAATCGGTCCGATTTAATCTCGCCGAACCCCACGGTCCGAGAGCTAAATCCCCCGGTAGGGAGCGTACGCGGACGGACGGACGGACAAAAAATGAATTATATAGGTTAGATACGCGTATTACGTCAACATGTAAACTCAAGACGACAAGCTGGGACATTGAGACTTGTGTTGTTTGACAGTTGAGACGTTTCAACGACAGCTAAGTGCTCACGGTCTGACATCTACCCACCGTCGATGCAATCATTTCTGGTACAGTAAAACCTTGGATTGCGAGTAACTTGGTCTGCGAGTGTTTGCAAGACGAGCAAAAATTTAAAATAAATATGAATTTGATTAACGAGCGAGGTCTTGCAATACGAGTAGTACGTGTATGCTTTGTCTGCCGAGCGTCACATGATCACAACTGATATACGAGTGCTTTGGATTACAAACACGTTTCCGGAACGAATTATGCTCGCAATCCAAGGTTTTACTGTAATTAGTATATTTGGTTTTCGTGACATTTTTATAGTGCGGGTCTAATATGAAGCCGCTATGTTTCAGATATGGATATAATGTAGTCTGTCAGTAGGGAGGGATGTTGCTACTTGTAATCCCAAGTGAGTAAAAAATAATAATTTGGACCATGATGCCGGCAGACAATGGCGTACTCCATTCGAATGACATCAGGAGATCTTTGACGTCCACTGTCACACAGACGACATGTATTTGTATGGTTATACTGGTAGGAACGAAGTGGACCAGTCCACCAATAGATTAATGTGTCCGTCCGTCCAACATCGCCCCCTACTGCAAACACTTGGCATGACCCTGTCCGACAAGATGGCCGCCCGCTCCCCCTGCGATCTGTGAATTAAACAAGATGGCCGTCGCTTCCGGCGCATCACGACAAAACTTTAAACTTCGCTTCAAAATTACTTTACTGAAACGCAGCACGTTTTTAAAAAAAATTACTTTACTGAAACGCAGCACGTTTTTTTAACACAGAGACAAGAAACATTTATTAACACAGAGACGAGATACATTTAATTGCCTTATTTGTGCACGAAAAGCACCGCGCGAGGCCTAGTGCGGCAGGCTTCGCGAGGCCTAGTGCGGCAGGCTTATTAACACAGAGATGAAACACAGCACGTTTATTTAAAAAAAATTACTTTACTGAAACGCAGCACGTTTTTTTAACACAGAGACAAGAAACATGTATTAACACAGAGACGAGATACATTTAATCGCCTTATTTGTGCACGAAAAGCACAGCGCGAGGCCTAGTGCGGCAGGCTTATTAACACAGAGATGAAACGCAGCACGTTTATTTAAAAAAAAATTACTTTACTGAAACGCAGCACGTTTTTTTAACACAGAGACAAGAAACATTTATTAACACAGAGACGAGATACATTTAATCGCCTTATTTGTGCACGAAAAGCACGGCGCGAGGCCTAGTGCGGCAGGCTTCGCGAGGCCTAGTGCGGCAGGCTTATTAACACAGAGATGAAACGCAGCACGTTTATTTAAAAAAAAATTACTTTACTGAAATGCAGCACGTTTTTTTTTAACACAGACAAGAAACATGTATTAACACAGAGACGAGATACATTTAATCGCCTTATTTGTGCACGAAAAGCACGGCGCGAGGCCTAGTGCGGCAGGCTTCGCGAGGCCTAGTGCGGCAGGCTTCGCGAGGCCTAGTGCAGAAGGTGGTGGTGGGGTGGTGGTGGTGGGGGGTGGTGGTGAGGGCTGGTGGGAGGGGTGGTGTTGAGGGTGGTGTTGGGGGGTCTTTAAATCTCACAGCGTTTCTTGTCAAAACAAACACTTTTAATTAACGTTACACTAGAATACAGTAATTTTTTTTTTTTAACTCCTCTATATCCGGTCGATATCCCTGTACCGGTACTAAGTATTATTCCTACCAGCCCACCCCGCAGGGTCCTGTTTGCACCCGCAGTATTAATCAGGGCAGTCTGCTGGATTCAAACCAAGAACCTATAACAGCGGTCGGGAACCTATGGCTCGCGAGCCATATATGGCTCTTCCGGTGACGGCATATGGCTCCCAAACAATTTTGAGTTGAAAAAAATAATAATAAAAAAATAAAAATAAAATCAGTTTGGAACTGATTTTAAAATACTTGTGATATTGCTTAATAATACTGTGTCATTTTAAAGTAAACAGAAATTAGTTTTGAAGATAAAATTTATCGGGTCACGGGTCCCGTGACCAAAAGTCGCATTAAAAGTAAGACATATTTAATTTATTATACGTTAAAAATACTATATGGCTGTCAATGAAATATATTTAGAAATATTTGTCTTTTATGGCTCTCCCAGTCAAAAAGGTTCCCGACCCCTGACCTATAACATGCAGTGAAGGTGCTCCCTTGTCACCACCTTGTCAACTGCCGTGAGATTATCAAATTATACTATACTACTAAACATTGACTATTTTTATTTTACCTGTTAAGGCCCAATGAGCTTTAACTCTTTTTCAGCAGCGACTTGGCCACATATGATAGCTCAACGAAGTGGCTCATCAAGTGGAAATTTCCAGCAGCCATATATTATAAACGCATGTTTCGAAATGTGGAGGGAAAAACAGACCTGGAGAAAAATCCAC
The DNA here is from genome assembly GCF_015708825.2 of Lethenteron reissneri. Classification (NCBI taxonomy): domain Eukaryota; kingdom Metazoa; phylum Chordata; class Hyperoartia; order Petromyzontiformes; family Petromyzontidae; genus Lethenteron; species Lethenteron reissneri. The sequence goes on from NC_083818.1 coordinate 560,301, forward strand.
GTGACCATGGAGAGAACATGCACACTCCAAATGTACAGGTGTTCAGGATCAAACCCACGACCTCCTGTATACCAGTCGAGGTAGTTTACATCTCGCCACCGGCGGGTCTAGGTAAGCATAGAGCATATCCGAAGGGGAGAATTGAGGGAAGGGGGTGGTCATTCATGTAGCCAGCTCAATTAACTATCCAAAACAAGGATCAGTACATTCCAGACGGTGATCTGCCGACACATTCAAATTAGCATTCACAGGGCTCAGGTATGTGTCTGTTTGTGTCTGTGTGTGGAGGGGAGGGTAACACGGGGGTGAGAATTAAGCATCAGAGTTGTATTTGCATGCAGATGTTGCATGTGGGGTGTTATCCGTGCGTGTGTGTGTGGGTTTGTGCACGTATGTACACAGTCTGTTTATATGGGGTATGTGTAATTGTGTGTGCGTGTGCAGGTTTTTTGTCTATGCGGGTGTGTATGCATGTCATTGTCTTTATTATACACATCCTGGGGAGCAGGAGGGGAGTGGTAAGTGCATTGTTCGATTCCCGCTCATGGCCAACATCAGTGATCATTATCTGAACCGATCTTGGGCCTCGATGAGGTTGATCCAGCCTCCAATGAGTCACTGAGGAGATGTGTAAAACATCAACACTGGGGAGACAAAGGGAGCCTGACGTGGTCCTGTTCACACCACCCAGCTCTTGCACCATGCCCAGCCTTCACAGGTGCTCACTAATAGCCCTTGCCCCAACAGTATTTTAAAGGCTACATAGAGGTTCTTTGTCTTTGTTATACACACCATTGTGTATGCAGGGTGCGTATACATGTGTGTCTGGATGAGCACATCCTTGTATGTGTATGTGCAAGCATGCCGCATGTGTGTGTGTTTGCATGGCCATCCATGGTATAATTTGAGGGTAATCGTGATTATCCGCGGTTGAGAAACTAAGGCTCCCCAAAGGTGTGGAGAGCAGGGATGTACATATCCTAATTAAGCTTGTTTACCTAGTAAAGCCTCGCTGTATGTTGCTGTGTTTAATCCCAAATGAGTCATTTGCAGGTAATTTTTCAGCTTGCGGATGTTGAGCTATAAGTTCCATTGCATTTTCTGATGTATTCCCTGAGCAAAAAAACATTCAGAGGAAACCCATGTTGAACAGACTTAGAATGTACAAACTTCCCCTAGAAAGATGCCCGAGTCAGGAATCTAACCCAGAAACTTCTTGCTCTGAGGCACAAGTGTTTTCGCTGGGCCATTCAGGAAAATCAGACTGCGTTTGAAGACTCGTTTTCAAGACTGTAATTTATTTGGATCAAAACTGGAGAACCCGGAGGAAACCCATGCAGAACCGGTGATGCAGGTGAAGGAATCTCCCTGGCGGTTTTCAGACGAATGCTCTTCCCATGCACAGCAGTGCTGCTTGTGGGGGGCACTGACCGTAGGGGGGCACCGGTCCACAAAGCTGCCGGCCAAAATAATGTCTCACGTCCAAAGGTGGGGGGGGGGGGGGGGTGTTACAGCAGAGCTCTGCTGCTTTCCCAATGGGTCCTGCACTTTGCATATGTGGCCATTCACACACACGTACAATAGGAGAGGGGGGCACCACGGTTTTACTCGTGGGGGGGCGGGGTGGGCAGGAGAGTGATGGCTGTTGGGCACGGTGTTGAGTGCTGCGGGTGTTAAGTGAGAACACAATGACAGATTCCATGCGGGGGGAGCTGTAGCCGAAGGGACAGCACGCAAAGGGGGGAGTTACTTTAACACTTGAATATGGCGCAGGTTCAAATATGACGCGGTCCTTTTCTATACTCACCAGGTTGAATGATCTGACTTTTTTTATGAAACTGCTGGTACGTCCCAGCTTGTGATATTTGTTTGTCCATTTATTCAATCTATCTCTCGTTAATTTGCTCGTTCGATTAATCGGTCACCAAGTGCACTCGTTTTACTGAATTTCATTCATTGTTTCACTCATTTCATTTAGTGTTTGACTCATTTCATTTAATTGACACATGTTCGTTCACTCATTTGCTCACTCATTCACCCAGTATTTTAGACATTCATTGAATCGTTTACTTGTTTTTTCGCTTGCTCATTCAAATCATTGATCACACGGACCCCATAGCCCACACACTCATCCATCGCCTGCAGCGCTCCATTAAAGTCGTCTCGCACGATCGCTCACGCACACACTCGCACTATCGCTAGCATACACGCACACACTCACACACGCACACTCACTTGCACACTCATATGATCGCTCACACACTCGCACGCACGCATGTAAACATGCTCAAACACATACATACAAACATGCGCACTCAAATAATTATCACTCGTACGTTCGCACACGATCGCTCACACGCGTGAGCTCGCACGTGATCGCTCACACATTGACACTCGCACAATTGCTCGCATACATGCAGACACACGCGCACAATTGCTTACGCGCAATCGCTCTCTTCGACACGCGCTCTCGCTCACACACATGCATACTGATCGCCACTCATGCGTTAGCGCTCGTTATCTCCGCCGTCGCCTCGGAGCAGCCAAATTAATTGGTCGCACCGCGAGAAACGCCGAACACTAGCGGCAACGCGCATCACGTTTATATGATCGTACGACTGCAAACCTTCCTTCTTCTGCGCCGTCTCTCGGTCAATCCTTGGGTTGATGTTGTATTCATTCACAGGGTATTTAGTTTATTTACTGAATCGTTAATTGAATAATTATCTCATTCTGAATCTTATTCTTTCTTTTTATAATTCGGTTGTTGGCTCATTCTTTTTGTCTGCCATGAAATCATTGACTCGTTTGATCAATTATTTGCTTATCAAGGCAACCGTTGGGTTTTTCGTTCACAGGTTTATGCATTCTTTTTGTCAATTGTTTACTCAGTCTTTCATTATTTCGGTGGTTTGTTCACCTGTTCACATGGTTATTCTTTAGCTCGTTCAGCCATTTGTTTGTTCAATACTTAACTTGGTCCTGTATTTGCTGATTTGTGCACTCAGTGGTTACATAATTTAATGTCATTAATTTGGTCACTCTATCTTTTGCTGTTTCTTTCAGTATGTTGGTCCCTTGTTTAATTTTTCAATTGCTTTCATTCAATCATTGCCTCACTCCCTAATTCATTTACTCCACCTTTTGCTTATTCATCCATTTGTTCAGTCTCGTGTCCATTTGTTCAAGAATTCCTTGAATCTTTCACTCATTCATTCATTGTATAGGCCACAGACGTTCACATTTTAAAATTATTTTGGGGGAATTTTTGTTTGAGATATGGCCACTACCTCATGTGGCTCATCGCGATGAGTCCCGTGGGGCCATGCTTTGCCGGCTCGCAGAAGTATCGCTATAACGACGCTAATTTCATTGCCAGTGCTAACTCATGCAAGTCAAGCATTGTGCTTTGATGAGACCAGGGCCTCGTGAGGTAGTGGGGACAGACAAGTCTGTCAGTTTTTCATTCTCTTAGAGACGCCGTCAGGAACGGTCTGTTTGTCTATCATCGTCTAGATTTCCCGTCTGTCAGAGTCCGGTCTGTCTGCCTATCATTGTCTAGAGACCTCACCAGAGACTGCTTTGTCAGTCTATCATTGCCTAGAGTTTTTTTTAGAGACCGGTCTATAAGTCTATCGATCATATTTCCCTGTTTTTATTCCATGGAACCCACTTAAAACCCTCCCTACTCGTGTAATATTCTCAGCTGTTTTGGCCTGGTTGCCATTGCAAAATAACATCTTAAGCTCAGCGGGCCTTACCCAAAATAAACCGACTGACTGACATTGACCCTGCAGAGAGACCTGTGTCTAGAGTCCACATCAGAAACCGGTCTGTCAGTCTGTCATTCTCCCAATGGCCAAAAAAGCCAAGGGACTAGAATAAGAAGCAGAGGACTAAACAGTGAAGTTTGACAAGGCAACGTTTTATTCAATTACTGTAAGTGTAGCGGATAACGTTTCACTTGCCCCACATAACCTGCAGCCTCAGAAATTGCATACAGACCCCGACATTCACTAATAGACAACATCTGTAGTAACCTCATTCATTCATATTTCCTGAGTTTCTGTATTATTCATATTTTGGCATTCTTTTTATATTTCACTGTTTTTTTGCATGTACTTTAGTAGGTTTTGATTTAAAGCTTTCGTGACTGCAGGGATTAATCTTCTTGGTTCTTTTGGTAAAGTCACGTAGAATGGAAATAATAAAATAATAAATATTAAACATAATAAAATCATTCTCACGACGTTTCGGCCACAACGCAAGCAGCCGTCCTCGGGTGGAGAGCAGGTCTGTCGAGTAGACAGTCTGACTCTACTCGACATACCTGCTCTCCACCTGAGGACGGCTGCTTGCGTTGTGGCCGAAACGTCGTGAGAATTATTTTATTATGTTTAATTATTTTATTATTTCCATTCTACTTTAGTAGGGTTTATGATGGGTGGGACACGTGTGCCGAGCAGAGGAGGGCAGGATACTCAGGCAGTTGAGTGGCACTCAGAGGTTGGCAATCAAGGGGCCTTGCTTTGGCTGGAAGATAGGAAAGACATAATGGCAGATAATGGCAGTGGGACTGAGAGTGGTGATGATGGATGCATTGTATTTGTCACAACAGCAAGCCTGACCTCTGGATGATGGTGAGGATATTTTATGAGTGGTCCTTGGAGGTCTGGTGTCGACTGCATCTCAAATATGCCACCCGTTTGTATGGAGATGCATACATCCCTATATAAATAAGTGGGTATTCTTTAGCAGTCCAGGAATCGTCGAAAGAATCCCCATTCATGTCAATGCATCTGTAATCAAGCGAATGGGATTCTTGTCGTGAGTTGGAACGATCGCCACTAGATGGCGCACACATGTTGTTTTGGTACCATTGATGCAAGTGGAGATTTGAATGTGGGAATCATCCAGAGAAGAATCGCAATTCCTGCTTTAAACATCCACAGTGGAAATCCTTGGATTTGATTACAATGCCTTCACGAATTGCCCAATACTAAGCACCGTATGCAGTTTCACACCTCTGAGCACGGTTAGCTACGTACGGTGCGAAAGTTCAACATACATACACCACCACAAACCACACAATCACACACCATCACAAACAACACAGTTGCGCATCGCCACACACCATCACACATCACCGCATACCACCCACACCGCTACTCACCACCTCAAACGTTTATTACCATACCTTCCTACGCCACTAGAGTCTAACACACATCAATACATACCTCGACCAAACACACAACCCCACCTCACATGACCATAGTCCTCCATACCCAACCAATGCTAACACACCTTGGCACAAACCAATATCATCCAATACCACTGTATACATAACACACACCAACTCGTACAACTGCTCCTACATATCCACACACACAACCACTCTCAAACCAACATCACTGCACACCACCGCACACCACCAAGCCTCCCCACACCTTCCCCTACCAATCATTTCCAGATGTGGACTCTGTGCAGGAGTCTGGATTGGAGGTGGGAGAGGGGATGGTAGTGGTGGAATTTGGGCTGTTTTTGATATCTTTTATATCACATACCTCTCGTTTATTTTTTTCTGGTCTCGTTTTGTTTTAACAACTCCTGGCGGGTTTAAAATGCAAGCATTTATTTAATCGCATCAAGTTTTATATATATACACACATTGTTATATACATACTTACATAAAGGTTTCCCTGCGTAACCGTGAAGAAAATAATGTTGAGATGAGTGCTGTTAACGAGCGCGTGAAGAGGTATTATGGCAAGTTCCACGCCCGACCTCCTTTGTCTCCCTCATTCCTAAACGTTCGCACTGCACACGGTCCTCATTATTAAGGCAGAGTTGGCCTTGTCAAAACAACAAATTAAAATTACGTGGCATCGAAAACATCTATAATCGATTAAATACTGTTGGTACAGATCGCTCACTTATACTGTGAGTCCCCAAGTACTTTACATGATGGCAAGACGTTAACTACCTCGCCTGGTAGACAGTAGGTCGTTGGGTTCGATCCCGACTCTGACGCCTGTATATTTGGAGTTTGCATGTCTCTCCTCGTGGTAGCGTGGATTTTTCTCCGGGTCCACCAGTTTCTCCCTTCACATTTATAATGAACATGCATTTAGATTATTTGGCTGCTATTAATTTACACAAAGTCACTTCGTTGAGCTATCACTTTTTCAGAAACCAGGTCACTTCTAAAAAAGAGCTATATATCTCAGTGGACCTTACCTGGTAAAATAAAAAATAGTTCGTTTCTGGTTGGTTAAGATGTTTGCACCTTTCAATATGTCACTTACCGTGATGTTAATGGAGTGCTGCTGATTATGATTTTAAAGTGCTTCACGCAGTTCAGACATCGTGTGTTTTTCAGCTTAAACATTTACAACACGCTGATTGTTCATAGAAAAATGTAATCAATTGGGATTATATGTAGTAATCATTGCTCCCCTACTGCTAAAACTTAGAACCATCCTGAAAGATATTCACGAGACTCGGGGGTTCTTCCTGGGTAATCAAGTGTTATAATAATGTAATGCGGGCGTAAATGGGCGGGGCGGATATGACGATCCGAGAGGGAGGAGTCAGGGTGACGTGGGGGAGAAGTTATAGCGGGGAGACAGGAAGCTATCTGGGAGAGTCGGGGGAGTGAAGGGTGGTGAACACGTTGGGTGGTCGCCGTGCCTCAGCCTGGTGGCTGAGGGGCTCATGACGGCGCCAGCCAGCGGGGTGGAAGAGAGAGTGGAGGATTGAGGTAGGAAGTGGCGAGATAGCCACAGAGGCCACGAAGGGCTGAGGTAGGAAATGGCGAGATAGCCACAGAGGCCACGAAGGGCTGAGGTAGGAAATGGCGAGATAGCCATAGAGGCCACGAAGGGCTGACATTGGGAGGTGGCGAGATCGCCACGCACGGAGGAACAGGGAGCAGAGATGGAGCTGCTGGGGGAGCAGCCAGAGGGCTGTACCAAGAGCCTGCAGCGGAGCTGCAGGAGCGTGGAAGGCTACGGGAGCGAAGGCAGATGTGGGGCTGCCAGGGAGAGAGTCTCAGGAGGAGTGCCGTGTGGGAAGGAGAACGCGAACCCCAAATAAAGGACACGGAGTCAGCAAGAAGTGTCTGAGTCCTTTTATTACACTGGAGTCAGAAGTGAAACGGCATCTCAAAACAACTGAGAGAAAGAAGAAAAAAAAATATTCCTGCTACATCATCCGACGACGACGACCTTCCTCAGACAGTGGACCTGCCTGCGATGGAAGAGGAGATCCGTTCTGGAACGAGTACGGGTGAGCAAGGTGTCGCCGCGTCGGTGGACCTGTCTGTGCCGGAGGATGCCAACTTACGATGGAGACAGATGGTGATGCAGATGGGGACCTTGAAAATCGTGCTGGCGCGACTGTGTGAGTTCACCACGCCGAGGACGACGTCGGGGAGGCCCGGTGGTGATCCGCAGGCCTCTGCCTTTCCTGCGCTGCCAGCGCCATTGCCACGTGGCACGAAGACGCCATCTTGGGCGTGGCAGGGGAGAAACGGCGGGAAGCCGCCATCTTGTCTTCACCGCGGCGGGAGGACGCCGCCATCTTCAACATCGCGGCGGAGAGGCAGCCTTGCGCTGCCATCTGGAGGTGCCGCGGGGTGAGCAGCCTGCTGTGAGCTGCTGTTTTTCGAGGGGGTGCTGCGAGGAGAAGACGCCGATGCTGCAGCTGCTGGGGCGGGAGCTTCCCGTCCTGGCTCGGGTGCGTGACAACGGAGCCGTCAAGTCGCCGAACGAGTTCTGCGAGGCGTCTCAAGTTGCCACCCTGCCGTCCTCTTCTTGCTGCAGCCCCGGGCGAGTCATAACGATACGCACCCGGCCTTAACACACACCTCACTCATCTTTCGAGGGCCGGGGGGCTATTTTGGTTTTCTCTTATGACTCGATTGTGCGGAGCGCGGTTCGGACTGTGTGTATGTGTGTGTAATAACGATGAACGCGCTATCTGCTTGTAGCTTGGTGTCAATATAAGTGTGTGCGTGTGTTGAGAATGGACGGAGAGTCTGCTGTATTTGCTGAGTGTCAAATTGTGTGTGTGCGCTGCTGCTTGGAGTTGTTATCTTGATGGTGAAGTTAATTATTAACTTGGGAGCGTCGGGTATCTTGCGCTGTATTATTTGTGGGTTACCTTGTGTGATGGGCTTAATTGGAAAAAAAAATATATATATTTTTTTTGGTGTATTGTGCTGCGAGGTGCTGTGTGCGATGCGATTGTTGCAAGAGAGAGAATAATTGTGTTGTTGCTGCAAAGTTACGACAGGATTAATGGTGTGTGGGTTGCCTGCAGATCTGCTTGCTATTGTGCTTAAATGTACGCGTGTGATCGCGATATGCTGATTGCATGTGCTGTTATACCGTTCTGTATGGTTATGGGGTGCGATGCAGTGGTTGACTATTGGAATTGAGATTGTTATTATATTGTGCGTACCTGTTGGAAATTGGTAACAAATTCGAGGGGGACCCAAATAATTGGTTGTATGGTTGTTGTGCACACGAGATTGCGTGTATATTATAGAGGGGGACCCTAAAATTCGGTTGTATTGGTGTTGTGCACACGAGATTGCGTGTATATTATAGAGGGGGACCCTAAAATTCGGTTGTATTGGTGTTGTGCACACGAGATTTCGTGTATATTATGGGTAATTGCGCTTTTTGAGAGAGAGAGCGCGCTTTGAGGGTGCGTGATGACGCCGTTGTGGGTGTCTCAAAGGTTAATGCTAATGGGACCGTAAATTGGCGCCAAGTGGCGTCGCGTATTCGGTTGATCGCATGCAGCCACGAGTTGCTTGGCGAGTTGGGTTGTGTAACCAATGTGGTTGGTAAAATATTGGTTAAAAATTCCACGATATGACAGCTGTGCGCAGCAAGCTGGGGCTGTGCGTCTATCGTTGGTGGGGTTGTTATAACGTGACGGGGGATGCGTCTTGTGACCCCCAGCTAAGGGAAGCTGGGGTGCACGAATGGAGAAAATTGGCCACGTGTTCGCACGTTGGGCCGCCATTTTGCGCGCACGCGGGGTATGGCGACGATGCGCTTTGCGGAAAGGGCCGCCATTTTGAGTGCGCGCGAGAGATTGCGCGAACGCGCTGGGCGAAGGGGGACGCCATTTTTGAGCGCGCGGGAAAAACCGGGGTGGGGCAAATATTCCATCTGTTATGCCTGCCATTGTTGATTGGGTGATGCACGAGTTGTGGTCACATCGGCCTATGGCTGATGGCTGACCTGACAGCCCGGAGGCGAAACCTCCGTGGTATGTCTTAAACTAATGGGCCATGTGCTCATATGGCTCGGGGAGTCATGGTTCAGTTGTGCGGGGGCAGACTGAACCTGGTGTGCCGGGGGCTCACGGGATCTGGGTTAGGGTGTTATTGTCTCTATAAGAGAACATTGCCCCGTGGGGGGAGTCCATGGGGTCTGGCATTGCCGGGGGATGAACCTTCCCTGGGCTATAAAGCATCGGACTATACGAGGCTGGTGTGTGTCCATCTCCGATGGGATAGTAAGGGAGGAGCATGGCCGAGTTGCTGCTCATCCCCGAAATTGCACTAGCTGAGAGTATGGTCAGTGGATGTTGCTGTGGGTTGACGACCACGGTGGGGGTTAGGGCGAGTTAAACATTACCGCTGGGGAGCGTGGCTTTCTCCACGCGAGGGTGTGCGATTAGGCGTTTTGTTGGGTTGCTGAGAGTGACCGTGGGTACATGCTGTGTACGTGCGATGTCTGTGCTGGTCCTCAAGGGAGGACTGCTGGTGGGTAAGAGCAGAAAATGTTGTTGTTGTTGTTGTCACGTGTAAATAATATTGTTGTTAAAATGTAAATACTGGGGCATCCATTGCGTTATTTTGGGTATTTATGGGGAGTTTTTTTTTTTTAAGCGGGCTGGATTTACATCATCTCCACTACCCTGAGGCCGGGTGGCTGTCGTGTACGACATGCGGATGTGCGTTGTTGTGCTGTGCCTCAGGGGATTGGATTCTCCTTCTCGTCACAGATTCTTCAGCTCCCGTCGCACTGGGTGTTACCTGGTGTGCTAGCTGGATGAGGACTTGAAGGAGCAATTGAGCGCCGTTCGTCGTTCTGCTCTACCACTTGCTCTTTGACGTTGGACTTGAGCCGAGCGGATGGAACTGCAACATGGACACGCACTAAAACATCACATTTCTGGGTTGTGCGCGTTGGCCGTTCTTGCGTGTCAGTTGCCGTTGTTGTTCATTGTGCCATTCTTATTCTTGTTGTTGTTGCGCGGAGGACAGGCCGGTGTTCTGTTCCAGTTCCTGATACCTCCCCTTTCGTTGCTTGTGTTGTTGTTGTTATAATCTCCGTTGTGTCTGGGGGACTCCTGATTGTGATGCCTTCGCCCGCATTATTTTGTTCTGTTTCAGCCGAGGACGGCTGGGATTTTCTCTACGGGGGAGGGTAGTGTAATGCGGGCGTAAATGGGCGGGGCGGATATGACGATCCGAGAGGGAGGAGTCAGGGTGACGTGGGGGAGAAGTTATAGCGGGGAGACAGGAAGCTATCTGGGAGAGTCGGGGGAGTGAAGGGTGGTGAACACGTTGGGTGGTCGCTGTGCCTCAGCCTGGTGGCTGAGGGGCTCATGACGGCGCCAGCCAGCGGGGTGGAAGAGAGAGTGGAGGATTGAGGTAGGAAGTGGCGAGATAGCCACAGAGGCCACGAAGGGCTGAGGTAGGAAATGGCGAGATAGCCACAGAGGCCACGAAGGGCTGAGGTAGGAAATGGCGAGATAGCCATAGAGGCCACGAAGGGCTGACATTGGGAGGTGGCGAGATCGCCACGCACGGAGGAACAGGGAGCAGAGATGGAGCTGCTGGGGGAGCAGCCAGAGGGCTGTACCAAGAGCCTGCAGCGGAGCTGCAGGAGCGTGGAAGGCTACGGGAGCGAAGGCAGATGTGGGGCTGCCAGGGAGAGAGTCTCAGGAGGAGTGCCGTGTGGGAAGGAGAACGCGAACCCCAAATAAAGGACACGGAGTCAGCAAGAAGTGTCTGAGTCCTTTTATTACAATAATACCATTTGCTCAATCCTCGACTTATGAACGTAATTCGTTCCTGAGGCCCGCTCATAAGTCCGAACACAATCATGTACGATATTTAAATGCTCACGTGGTCAGTGTTATGAAAGTTACGGTTCAGAAGAAAAGGGAAGCGTCGTTAAACTCATAAATAAAAATAAATATTGTACATTTCCATGTAATATTTTAATAAATACTGTATAGTAAATAAAACATAAAATGAAGTAGTAACATAAGTATAATTTTTTATTTTCACTTACCTTGAGTCCTGATGCTGGCTTGCATGTCGGAAGATGTGCAAGAACTCGCCACAATTGCACACACACACGGTTTACAAGTGCGACTTTGCGATTTAAGTCGATGTAAAAAAAAACGGTATTTCTTGAAAGCTGGTTCGTAAGTGTGGGTGTTCATCAGTCGAGTGTTTGTAAGTCGAGGACGGCATGTAATACGTTTGTGGGAGTGTAGCACAGTGGTTATCACACTGCTATGAAACTGGAGACGTGAGTATGATGCCTGGCCATAGCTAACATCAATAACGAATTATATCTGACCCAGTCATGGGCATGCTCCACTTCACCATTCGGCACTGGTCAGCGTGGTGAAGCATGATAAGGCCTTCATCCAGCATTAGTTTGACAAAGGGCTGTAGATTCCAGTAATTTAAATGTTGGTTAATTGAAACACAACGTTTTGGCTTTAAATGCATCTTTTATATTTTGTTACCACTGCCAATCGTACCACCCACTTCCCCGTGCTCCACAGTTCTCACTCCACCGCTAAGCAGTCTCACGCCCTCTACTGGTTACCCGTTGTGTAGCAGCCAATATCTGCAGCTTTCCAAAGATTCAGAAATGTCCCAGTGTCGAATCATCCGACTAATTCACCTTCCCTGAAATTCAGTAAATTCCCACGATTCATGGTCACGATTTAATTCAAAGATTATACTTTCGTCTACATTATTAACTTCCCATATCTTCAAAGTTTCGGTAGCGAAATATGGTTGCGTAATAAACTGCAAAAGTCATAATCTTTGTATCTTTTGTCCAGTAACATTTGGTCCAGAGGGAAGATGGCCGCACTCCCACCTGCACTGCCACAGATTTTTATTAAGCTTGTTGACCGAGGAAAGCTTCAGTCTCAAGATTCTCTTTCAGGAGGATCCCACCAGATTTTTTGTAGTGGGGCCGATGTTGCTGCTGTGTGTCATCCCAATTGAGTAAATCACACTGGTCAACAAAATTTTTTTTTTCTGGCCTGGACTTTTGCAGCTGTTTTAGACTAATTTCAGGGTGTTTGATTCCAAAGCTGATCTCAGATTTGCTCTATCACATCTCATTTTTATGCTATCGGCATTACCCCATTTTCATTGATTTTACCCGAAATTAACTCTGTCACTTATGATTGCAAGTTGTTGCGAGTCAGTGACTGCTTTAGTTTTAAAATATGGTGCTGTATTTTTAGGATAGTGTGTTTATAATATCATTTTATGGAGATATCCACATTTATTTAATATTTTTATTCTGCAGTTTTTATTGAAAATGCAATATTTGATATCTCAAAAACCTGAAGTGATAGATGCCAGATTTGGAATCAGCACCCCAAAATTACCTTAAAACCGTTGGAATACCTTATGCCATAAAAAGTGTGACCAGTGTTATCAGATAGTTTTTCAGCACTAGGATCTTTGGCCAATACACAATGTAGATTGTTTTTTTGTTATAGGAGGAAACCGGAGAACCCGGAGGAAACCCATGGAGGACAGGGGGAGAACATAAAACTCCATACATAAAAGCGCTCGAGTAGGAATCAAACCCAGGACCTTGTTGCTATGAGGCACAATTGTTACCACTGCACTGCCACCCTTGCCACCCAGGTTAACGTCATACCCCAGGATGTTGAATCATTCTTAATTGTTAACCACAGCTGCCCGGCCGATGGACAAGGACGCGAGCGCTGGTGGTGGTGGGACCTCTGGAACAGCCAGCTGCGTTCCTGCTGCTGTTCCGGCTGCCGGGGCAGGTGGCGCCGTTGCCACGGCGACCAACGGTGCCGCCGCTGCTGCCAATGGGACGACGGCGGCAGCAGTCGGGGTGGGGGCGGCACGGTCGGCACAGATCTCGGTGTACGGCGGCCTGACTGACCGGCAGACGGTGCAGGTGAGGGAGCGAAGGCCGGAGCTGCTTTCACACGAAGATGAAATAAGACAACTCTTTCTCTGTGGATGTACACAATTAGGCTGCGCATGTCCCCTGGGACTGATGCTTTGTTCATGAGTAAAGGAAAAACATCAAGTCATGGTCATCTGACTTCAACATAAACTTGAAACTACAACCTCAACACCAAGCCTAATACTAACCCTCGCAGTGATTTAATGATTTGTCACAATTTAGCATCATTAATTGATCCAATAATTAATTGTTTTGTATTTTTCCTATTGATTTGTTGTTACTCTTTGCCTTTGTTCTATCTATCAGCTTGTACGGGCTATCTTGTCTCTATTGTTGGTCTCCTCAGCACTGATGCACCTTTGCCTCATTATAATTCTATCATTATAATTGCTTGTCACAATTATATTGTCCATCCCATTTGTACCATGTGTCTTATCTGTACTGTTTTCGTTAGCCTCGTTATGTAACGTCGCGTTTGTTGTCCGAGGCATTTGTAGTGTCTTTTGTCTCATTGTATCTTATTGTATTGTCTGTCTCGTGAGCACCATAACGTTGGCACTGTGGCATTTGAACTCGTCGTCTTGTCGAGACTATTTGTCTCACTTGTACTGTATCATACTGCCAGTCTGGTTTGTGCTCCACATTTCAATTGCTCAGTCTCATTTCTTCTATTGGCACAAAACTAACGCTTGCATTTAACTTGTACAAAACATGAACAATCAACTCTCAATCTTATGATTCGGTGCACGTGCCGTGTGTGAGACCATCGCTTTTAATCCATGAATTGTCTCGTGCCCACTCTGCAACGAAGTACGGTGTCTCTTATGATTGGATGGTCTTGAGACAATAGCTGTAGATGGCGTAAGCTCATGGGTGGCTGAGTCCCCTAGCGTGTGACTGATGTGTTGCGCGACAGAACAACGGGGCTTGCGCGTGTTAAGTATTTTATTATTTTGCGTCGATTTCGGACCCATAATTGAAATAATAGGCTCCCTTGCCTATAACATCTGGCATTTCACCAGTATTGAATCAAGAAAGCCTGGCTACTGATTAGACACTGTTGAAACTGGTCTAGTTTGCTGGTATTGAATCAATATGGCTATAATTATGCCCTCCTAAAAGGGCATGGGGCTCATAAATGGTGTAAAATAAATACTTTAGTTTTTATGTGGAGAGACGGACATCTGAAAGAGATTATTTCGTGTGCTTATCAATGTTGTTACTTATGTTCTTCTCCACAGTGACGCTCATGATATTGAGTTCAGTTTTTTCTCAAACTATTCATGTTGGCAACCCTCCGTGTCAGATCCGGAGAGGGTGGTGGAGAAAGGAATGGGGGTAATCCACTGTAATGTATACGCTGAATAACGGTGTACAGTATAAATGAAATATGACACGAGGTTTTATTTTCCATTTAAGCTTAACCGGTTGCATAATGCCAATAGAGGGCAGTGCAGCAAATCTATTGTTCTACACTCCCATAACTCAACCCACACTAATCGGTACGATCAAATATCCCTCATTCACTAGTACCTATGATCTTGACAATCTACAGCATGGGGAGGCTCTCATCGTATACATTTGCTTGGAAAGTTAGAATGTAATTGCCAACTTGATGAGAATAAATGTAAAAAAGTGAAATAGCTTGCCAGGTGAATTGGGTGAATCAAGATGACTTTTTTTTTTGACCAGGTAAGGCCCACACTGAGCTATGTAGCTCTTTTTCAGAAGTGGCCGAGCTACAAATGATCGCTCATCGAAGTGGCTTATCACGTGGAAATTTATGGCAGCCAAATAAAACGCATGTTGATTCTAAATGTGGAGGGGAAAATCTGAGGATATCGGAGACTTTGTCAGCACAGCTGAGATCCTGGGTGGGTGTGTCTAAATGGGTTCATAATGGATATATCATAGACAACAGACATCACTGAGATCATTAGTTTCAGGCACTTGGGCTGGTGTTTTCTATTCTCTATCGTGAGGTTAATCAAGCCACCACCACTAACATGCTGGGTCGAAGCATCAGGTTTAGGGGTGTCTGTCCTTCTTTGTCTCATGGGGTTCATAGTGACTGTGGTAGACATTGAGCAGCACTGCCAAAGTCTGGGGTTCAAAGCCTGGGCCTGCGTCGTCTGTTTTTCCCATGCGGTTCATAATGGCCAGATATACTGAACCCAGCACTATTACGATCCAGAGTTTGAGCTTTCGCACTGGGTGTCTGTCTCAGGGGGTCCATAATGGCCTTGTCATAGAAATTGCATCAGCACCGTTGCGCTCCTGAATTAAAGCCCTTGGTCTGAGTCTGTCTCTGTCTCAGGGGGTTCATAATTGCCTTGCCAGAAATAGTGACATTCTGCGTTCAAGGCTTCTGACTCGGTGTGATTATATCAGGTTGTTATAATAGCCAGCGACAGTAAACCAACACTGCTAAGATAATATCGTCTTGGTAATTGAAATAATATGGTGACCAATAACATCACTATTAGGGCATACAGTATCATATAAAAACTATTATTTTAAAAAGACACATGGAAGTGTTTTCCGAACTACACAACAGTATTGGTCTTCCCATGCCCCGGCATGGCCCCTGCCATGGAAATATGGAATTGCCACTGTTGGCTCAAGGCCATCGGTTGAGTAAACGCCACTCCGCTAACGTAGGTAATGAAACCAGAAACCAAAGTGGCTTTCCCTGCCCAAGGCTGAGTTACAATGGGACGCCCAAATAAGGGATGGAATGTGAACTGTGACCCCAGATTTTACGCAGTGGCCTTTGCCCCTGCTGCCCCATCCCCTTCCTCTGCCGCAGCCCCTCCCCTTGCTCCTTCCCCCACGCCCCCCTCTCTCCCCTATAACCCCCACTCCCCAGTGCCCCTCCCCCACCCCCAGTGTCCCCTCCGTGCCAAGCATCCACGTGAGGGACTCTCATTGTTCCCAGCGAACACTCAACTCCTCTTTCAAAGAGCCTTGCTCGCTTTCTCTTGGCTACCTCCATCTTTGGCAGGGCTTACACAGCGTACCCGTGTAACGGTGAGCGAGGGTGATGTGTGCGCGTGTGTGGTGCACGTGTGTGTGAGGCGCGTGAGTGCTTTGTGGCATGTGTGGTGCACGTGTGGGCGGGCTGCATGTCTATGAGGTGTGTGTGGTAAACGTGTGTGTTTCATTGTGTGTAATGCGCGCGTGTGTACAACACGTGTGTTTGTTATAGTATGTGTGCCAATAGGTGCGTAGTACGTGCTTGTATATGACCTATGTTTGTGAGCGTCTTAGTTACGTGTGTAACTGTGTGTTCAGAACACGCGTTTGTGTGTCACTGCATATGTGTGGTTAATGTGTACGTTTTCTAATACTTGATGCATAACGTGTTTGTCTTTTTATGTGATTTAATGTTCGTAGTCTGCGTGGTTGTGTGGCTGGGACGTGTGAGCTCAAGTGTGGTGTGTAAATGGGTGTGTCCAAATGCGTGTAACATGGGTGTGTGTCGTTTGAGTACCGTACAGTCAGTCATCTGTACGTGTGTGTGCCAGTGATCTCAGTCAGCCAGTCATCTCAGTCGGTCAACCCGTGGCACCTGGGTCTATTCCGTGACTTCCTGCCAGCGGGCCTTAGACACTTCACGTGGCCTCAAAGTGCACCTAGCATGGCACAAGCGTCGTGGTTCTGTCATCACTACTTAGGGGTGAACGGCTGTTGTCTGTGCTTTTGGTACAAATGCGACTGCGTGTGGTGAATGACACGTTGTGTGAAGTGGTTAGTGAACTACGTGACAAACCCGCCACCTGAGTTCGATTACCGCTCGCGGCCGACGTCAGTGGTGAATATCTCGGTTACCTTAAATGAAGTACCTGTTGCGGTTTGTAAACATCGCCATTGGGGAGACAAACACAGCCAGGCGTGGTGCTGGCCACTCACCCCTTAGTGTGCCGTGCCGGCCTTTATACAGTGAGGGAAAAAAGTAATTGATCCCCTGCTGATTTTGTACGTTTGCCCACTGACAAAGAAATGATCAGTCTATAATTTTAATGGTAGATTTATTTGAACAGTGAGAAACAGAATAACAACAACAAAATCGAGAAAAACGCATGTCAAAAATGTTATAAATTGATTTGCATTTTAATGAGGGAAATAAGTATTTGACCCCTCTGCAAAACATGACTTAGTACTTGGTGGCAAAACCCTTGTTGGCAATTACAGAGGTCAGACGTTTCTTGTAGTTGGCCACCAGGTTTGCACACATCTCAGGAGGGATTTTGTCCCACTCCTCTTTGCAGATCTTCTCCAAGTCATTAAGGTTTCGAGGCTGACGTTTGGCAACTCGAACCTTCAGCTCCCTCCACAGATTTTCTACGGGATTAAGGTCTGGAGACTAGCTAGGCCACTCCAGGACCTTAATGTACTTCTTCTTGAGCCACTCCTTTGTTGTCTTGCCCTGGCTGAGGGAAGGAGGTTCTCACCCAAGATTTGACGGTACATGGCCCCGTCCTCGTCCCTTTGATGCAGTGCAGTTGTCCTGTCCCCTTAGCAGAAAAACCCCCCCAAAGCATAATGTTTCCACCTCCATGTTTGACGGTGGGGATGGTGTTCTTGGGGTCATAGGCAGCATTCCTCCTCCTCCAAACACGGCGAGTTGAGTTGATGCCAAAGAGCTCCATTTTGGTCTCATCTGACCAAACCACTTTCACCCAGTTGTCCTCTGAATCATTCAGATGTTCATTGGCAAACTTCAGACGGGCATGTATATGTGCTTTCTTGAGCAGGGGGACCTTGCGGGCGCTGCAGGATTTCAGTCCTTCACGGCGTAGTGTGTTACCAACTGTTTTCTTGGTGACTATGGTCCCAGCTGCCTTGAGATCATTGACAAGATCCTCCCGTGTAGTTCTGGGCTGATTCCTCACCGTTCTCATGATCATTGCAACTCCACGAGGTGAGATCTTGCATGGAGCCCCAAGCCGAGGGAGATTGACAGTTCTTTTGTGTTTCTTCCATTTGCGAATAATCGCACCAACTGTTGTCACCTTCTCACCAAGCTGCTTGGCGATGGTCTTGTAGCCCATTCCAGCCTTGTGTAGGTCTACAATCTTGTCCCTGACATCCTTGGAGAGCTCTTTGGTCTTGGCCATAGTGGAGAGTTTGGAATCTGATTGATTGATTGCTTCTGTGAACAGGTGTCTTTTATACAGATAACAAGCTGAGATTAGGAGCACTCCCTTTAAGAGTGTGCTCCTAATCTCAGCTCGTTACCTATAAAAGACACCTGGGAGCCAAAAATCTTTCTGATTGAGAGGGGGTCAAATACTTATTTCCCTCATTAAAATGCAAATAAATGTATAACATTTTTGACATGCGTTTATCTGGATTTTGTTGTTATTCTGTTTCTCACTGTTCAAATAAACCTACCATTAAAATGATAGACTGATAATTTCTTTGTCAGTGGGCAAACGTACAAAATCAGCAGGGGATCAAATACTTTTTTCCCTCACTGTAGTTGCTCGCTAACAGCGCTTGCACCTACAGTCTGTTATGGCTACATAGGTGATCTTTGCATGTTGTAAATACAAGTGTGTAGGCGTCTGTCTTTGTGTATATGTAACACGTTTGTGTGTGTGTGGCCTAATACGTGCTTGCTAACAGCACCTGCCCCCCAGTCTTTAAGGCAAAACAAGGGGATCTTTGTCTCAAAACAACATTGTGACGTCTTGGTGGATTATTATTATTTGGTTCTTTCGGTTAAGTCACGTCTAAAGATAAAATATTAAATTAAATAATAGCATACGACGTTTCGATTGCAACACAAGCAATCATCATCAGGTATAATGAAATAGCGACATAAAATCTAACCAGAAAACTATAGACAGACATATTAGCAGACAGATATCACCAAGATACATAGCGGGAGCAACACAGGAACCAGAGAGGGGTGATCATCTCTGTGGGGTGGCCTTAAATAGACAGAGGGGGGAGGAGGCAGAGAGAGGGAGGGGGTTAGAGAAAACATTTGCATATCAATGAGTGGTCCAAAAACAAGGTTCTGCAAGTGCGATGACACGGCAAGCAAGTCTGAAAATCAGAAGGACAAACTAAAATTCAATAACCTAGCAAAATATCGAAATGTAATGTAATACAACACAGAGAGTCGGTCAACACACAATTAACGCATAGCCTGGTTGATTACGTACTTCAAAGATTGCTAAGTTAGAATTTAAGTGTGAACATTCCAAAGAGAAGACACAGGCAGAGAGGAGAGAGAGAGAAAAAAGGATAAGCTCAAAACTTCCCCGTAGAAGTGGTTCAATCTTAATTTTAGAACTTTCGTGACTGCAGTAAATGATTATTTGGTTCTTTCGGTTAAGTCACGTCTAAAGATAAAATAATAAATTAAATTAAATAATAGCATACGACGTTTCGATTGCAACACAAGCAATCATCATCAGGTATAATGAAATAGCGACATAAAATCTAACCAGAAAACTATAGACAGACATATTAGCAGACAGATATCACCAAGATACATAGAGGGAGCAACACAGGAACCAGAGAGGGGTGATCATCTCTGTGGGGTGGCCTTAAATAGACAGAGGGGGGAGGAGGCAGAGAGAGGGAGGGGGTTAGAGAAAACATTTGCATATCAATGAGTGGTCCAAAAACAAGGTTCTGCAAGTGCGATGACACGGCAAGCAAGTCTGAAAATCAGAAGGACAAACTAAAATTCAATAACCTAGCAAAATATCGAAATGTAATGTAATACAACACAGAGTCGGTCAACACACAATTAACGCATAGCCTGGTTGATTACGTACTTCAAAGATTGCTAAGTTAGAATTTAAGTGTGAACATTCCAAAGAGAAGACACAGGCAGAGAGGAGAGAGAGAGAAAAAAGGATAAGCTCAAAACTTCCCCGTAGAAGTGGTTCAATCTTAATTTTAGAACTTTCGTGACTGCAGTAAATGATTATTTGGTTCTTTCGGTTAAGTCACGTCTAAAGATAAAATAATAAATTAAATTAAATAATAGCATACGACGTTTCGATTGCAACACAAGCAATCATCATCAGGTATAATGAAATAGCGACATAAAATCTAACCAGAAAACTATAGACAGACGTATTAGCAGACAGATATCACCAAGATACATAGAGGGAGCAACACAGGAACCAGAGAGGGGTGATCATCTCTGTGGGGTGGCCTTAAATAGACAGAGGGGGGAGGAGGCAGAGAGAGGGAGGGGGTTAGAGAAAACATTTGCATATCAATGAGTGGTCCAAAAACAAGGTTCTGCAAGTGCGATGACACGGCAAGCAAGTCTGAAAATCAGAAGGACAAACTAAAATTCAATAACCTAGCAAAATATCGAAATGTAATGTAATACAACACAGAGAGTCGGTCAACACACAATTAACGCATAGCCTGGTTGATTACGTACTTCAAAGATTGCTAAGTTAGAATTTAAGTATGCTATTATTTAATTTAATTTATTATTTTATCTTTAGACGTGACTTAACCGAAAGAACCAAATAATCTTGGTGGATTGTTGGCCAATGAAAAGACAAGTGTTTGTTTCATGACCCACCAGTCAAATAAATCACATTTACACCCGTCAGCCCACACTCATTGTGAACCAACAGTGTTAGTCTTGCTGTGTTAGGGGAGTAATACATTCACCATTCGATTGGCGAATTTATTTTTAACTTCGTGGTGGATGTAGCAACCTCTCTAGTGGATGTGGGGTTTGGGTCAGGGTCAAGTAAAATTGTTATGCAACTTGTGGCGTTGAATGTATATCTTGTTTAATGTGCAGCCCATTTTGGGGTATGATAGCATCTGCAAACCTTGCAAGCCATGAAGGATATTTTACCATATTTCACCGCGCTAGTCAGTGGCAGGTTGGTGAAGGGTGAGGAGGGGGAAGAGCAGAACAAGTATTCTGAGGTCAAGGCTCATTTCCTTGGGTCATTGGCCTTTTTTCAGTGGAGCTCCAAAGCTTTGGAACGCTTTGCCTTTGCTAATAAGACGATTGGAATCGTTAGATATATTTAAGTCTGTCTTGAAAACTCACCTCTTTAAATTGGCCTTTACACTACTAGTTCTGGACGTTTTTCCTGCAGACTCTGTTTATTCTATGCTTTCCATAGACATTGGCACATTGGGATTTACGGATGAAATGCACCTTACATATGTACAATATTAGTATTAGTGTATTTTACTGCACTGCCCCCTACTGCTCACAACAACTATGACACTTGTTTGTGCATGGTAGTCTCCCATCTAAGCACGATATATCCAGGCTCAGCCCTGTAGAACCTCATGAGATCCGACGATCACGTGCATTCTGGGTCATTTGGTCATACCAACATGACAAAAAAAACATCTGTTCTGTCACTTCGGATTTGATGCTTGTGTCGCGAGAATAAGAATCGATATTTATATTTTAATTAGTGCACCGTTACACTCCTGGGGGGCAGGGTGGCTGCGCTATATTAACACTTGTGCCTCACAGCAAGAAGGACCTGGGTTTGATTCCTAACTTGGGTGCCTTTCTATGTGGTTAAATTTCGATTTAAAGCTTTCGTGACTGCAGGGATTCATCTTCTTGGTTTTTTCGGTAAAGTCACGTAGAAGGAAAATAATAAAATTATAAAAATAAACCAATTAAATAATTCTCACGACGTTTCGGCCACAACGCAAGCAGCCGTCCTCAGGTGAAGAACAGGTCTGTCGGGAAGACAGCGTCTGAATGAAACACCCCAGGCTTTGAGTGTGTATTTAAGCTTGGTTGGAGGGGGAAGAGCTCCTTGACAAAATAATTTGCATATCAAGAGGAATTTAGCATATTTATGGGAAATGCAGATATGGGATTAATCACTGCTTGTGAAATGCGTAGGAGGTGGGCGGGGGGTTTCAAAGTCATATTGTGCCCGTGCATTATGCAGGATTAGCAGCATCAAAGGGAGGGGATAGGGGTAGCATTAATAAAGTGAAGGAATGTTAGTTAATAGTATGTAGCTGCAGTAACTAAACCACCACGTAAAAAACTAAAGTATAAACTACATAGTATCATCAGTATACTAAATATACTCTCCAATAAGCTGAGCTACTAACAGTAAGTAATACATTGCAATTCTATGTCGCAAAAATATATAATATGCTTCCAGCTAAACCTTTTTCCTCTTACATCACACGGGTCTACCCCATACTATATACTGCCATAGACAAACCCAACATTAAATTATACTGTATTACTATACACCACCTTATACCTTCGACTATACATTGTAATATTACACTATGTATTATTCTACCCACCCTACTGTATACCACACTGCTGTATATTCACTATACAATTACGATACTATATATTACCTTATACATTGTATTAAACATTACAATTTTATACTACTTATTATTATACAATCTGCTATACACTATTCCATTGACCGTCGCGTGAAAGATACTAAGAGGAAGCAACGAAATATGTAAATGGGAGAGTGGTGGTAGGAGACTTGCAGCGGAGAAAACAATCCATTCCCTGCGGAGAATACAAGATATATAGTCAATGCCAGTGGACTGCTGTCTGAAAGTCACCGTAAACGTGAACACAATCAGTTAAGATCCGAAATGGTTTATTACGTCCTTCCAATGATTGCTGAGCCAGAATCCATCTTCTCGGTTGAAATTGTCCGTGTTTGTATATGTGGATCGCCTCATGAACGAATCTCTCATGGTAGCCAGATGGCTTGCAGAGAACCTCTGTCTTGGAGAAGTCAATGTCATGTGAGCCCATTGAATTGTAACAGTGATCTGCCACGGCTGAGGTGTTTGTCCTACCGTGTTTTAGGTCTGCTTTATGTTCACGGATGCGGTCCGAGACATGTTGTTTGGTTTCTCCAATGTAACTGCTACCACAGAGGCAACTTAGTTTGTAGACGCCAGGGTACTGTATGTCTGGAACCACAACTTTTACAGACGGGACCAGATCACGGATATTATGTACTGTGTTGAATCGGACCTGGTACTTGTGTTTAATCAGGATTTTGGAGATCTTTTTTGTGACCCCAGCAATGTAGGGTAAGGTGATGGTTTTGAAAGGCTCCTCAACAGGATCCTTCTTGATGGTTGGAGTGATGGCTTTGCGGATTGTGTAGTCGGAGTAACCATTAGCCTTAAGAGCTTGGCGTACGTGTTTGAGTTCACTGGCAATGTGCTCCTGGTCGGAGATGCATTGGGCTCTATGGTATAGAGTCTTGATGAGGGAATTCTTCTGGGATGGATGGTGGTGGGAATCCGGTTTTAGGTAAGCATCTGTATGGGTGGCTTTCCTGTAGACAGAGTGGCTCATTGAACCATCAGGTCTCCTTTTAATTAGGACATCCAAAAAGGGTAGCTTGACATCTTTTTCGACTTCCATGGTGAATCTGATGACTGGGTGTATGGAATTGATGTGGTCGAGGAATTGGTCTAGAGCAGGCCGGCCATGTGGCCAGATGACAAAAGTGTCATCTATGTACCTCTTCCATAAGGTCGGGCGTAGAGTGGCAGTCTGGATTGCGTCAGTCTCAAATTTCTCCATGAAAACGTTGGCTACAACCAGAGATAGGGGGAGCCCATTGGGGTGCCCTCGGTTTGTTCGTAGAAAGTTCCATTCCAGGTGAAGTATGTATTGGTTAAGCAGTGTCTCACCAGGGGGGGTACCCCAGTATTCAGTCCTTGATGAACCAAGTCTTCAATGATTGCGATGGTGTCAGGTACAGGAACTTTGGTGTATAAGGAAACCACATCAAAACTGACAAGCAGGTCGTCTGGGGACAGGGAAATCCCCTTGATTGTCGATACCAGGTCAGTAGAGTTTAGTACCGCAGAGGTGGTTTTTCCAGTGAAAGGCCGCAGGATTTGTCTAGAACTAGCTTAGCTCTTATCTCAGAGAAAATCAGACTTGCGCGCACCGATCTAGATCAGTTAGACAAGACACTCTACAAATCACACTTATCTTTGACTGCAACAATGTCCACATCGGATTGGGAACATGTAGACAATATGACTGCCTCTTCAGCTGCCGCTATGTCGACCAAATGTAAGGACAACTTGATTTCCAAAGTCAACCGCCTCTCAAACAAGAGACCGGACCCACACACTGAAAAACTAGATGTTAACAAAGTCGTAATTAATCGCATCTACAACAAGACTGCTTAGAGACCTGGGAATTAAGGGCCAGAGCCCAGCGTTCGGCAATCAGAGCTGTATCGGAGGCGGCAGAAGGCAGCAGTCAGTGGCTCTGGATGAAGAGGAAAGACCCCAGCTGGGCCCCAAAGTGAGAGGGCCAGGAGGTATGCAGTCAACAATGCTTGACTCAGGGAGGAGGACGCCCCTGCCATGCATAGTCCCATGGGATGTTGGCTATCAACAACAAGGCAACTCCTATGACTAATTGGGAATGGGACGCAAGCGTAAGATTGATCACCCTGTCGCTGGCCGTCTTTGGGGAGGGTGTATAGTATGAAAGGCCGAAACACCCTAGGAACCAAAGGTTCACTACTGACGATGCGCTCCCCAAATTTCACCAGGCTCACTGTTCATGAACTCTTGGAAGTGCTTGCACAAAGGATAGTAACATCTCATCCTGTGTTCTTTGGAATCTGATGGTCTGAAATCCGTTTTAGCTAAAGGACTAAACTTTGCAGTCACACCTGGACACATACCAGTTAATGATATCATTGCCCAAGTAGATGTGGCTCTCAAGGGCCTGAGTCACATCGCTGCAGATGTAGCAAGATCAGAAATCGCTGCAACCCTCAAACGCTAAGATGCCAGCTAGCAACATCAGCAAAGATGAGCGTTTGAATTAGCTCAATTAAAAAAGAGGGATGACATTGTCATCCTCTCAGCCGACAAAGGCAATGCCACTGTCATCATGGACAAAATAGAATACAACAACAAAATTCAAGAACTACTCAACGATGGCAGCTATACAAAAATAAAAAGAGACCCCACCAACAGCCTCGTCATTAAAACCAACAAAATCATTTCTGATTCAACCGCATTAATTGATTAAACCAAACAGTTCTCGTTGAAACCTTCTGCAGCCAGGCCACCAAGATTATATGGCTTGCCAAAGATACATAAAGAAGATACACCTCTTCGTCCCATTGTCTCTACTATCAACTCCTCCACCTACAAACTAGATCGTTTTTTGTCTGAAATCCTGCGGCCTTTCACTGGAAAAACCACCTCTGCGGTACTAAACTCTACTGACCTGGTATCGACAATCAAGGGGATTTTCCTGTCCCCAGACGACCTGCTTGTCAGTTTTGATGTGGTTTCCTTATTCACCAAAGTTCCTGTACCTGACACCATCGCAATCATTGAAGACTTGGTTCATCAAGGACCGAATACTGGGGTACCCCCCTGGTGAGACACTGCTTAACCAATACATACTTCACCTGGAATGGAACTTTCTACCAACAAACTGAGGGCACCCTAATGGGCTTCCCCCTATCTCCGGTTGTAGCCAACGTTTTCATAGAGAAATTTGAGACTGACGCCATCCAGACTGCCACTCTACGCCCGACCTTATGGAAGAGGTACGTAGATGACACTTTTGTCATCTGGCCACATGGCCGGCCTGCTCTAGACCAATTCCTCGACCACATCATTTCCATACACCCAGCCATCAGATTCACCATGGAAGTCGAAAAAGATGGCAAGCTAACCTTTTTGGATGTCCTAATTAAAAGGAGACCTGATGGTTCAATGAGCCACTCTGTCTACAGGAAAGCCACCCATACGGATGCTTACCTAAAACCGGATTCCCACCACCATCCATCCCAGAAGAATTCCCTCATCAAGACACTCTACCATAGAGCCCAATGCATCTCCGACCAGGAACACATTGCCAGTGAACTCAAACACGTACGTCAAGTTCTTAAGGTCCCGTCTGTAAAAGATGTGGTTCCAGACATACAGTACCCTGGCGTCTACAAACTAAGTTGCCTTTGTGGTAGCAGTTACATTGGAGAAACCAAACAACATGTCTCGGACCGCATCCGTGAACATTAAGCAGACCTGAAACACGGTAGGACAAACACCTCAGCCGTGGCAGATCACTGTTACAATTCAATGGGCTCACATGACATTGACTTCTCCAAGACAGAGGTTCTCTGCAAGCCATCTGGCTACCATGAGAGATTCGTTCATGAGGCGATCCACATATACAAACACGGACAATTTCAACCGAGAAGATGGATTCTGGCTCAGCAATCATTGGAAGGGCGTAATAAACCATTTCGGATCTTAACTGATTGTGTTCACGTTTACGGTGACTTTCAGACCGCAGTCCACTCACAGGCATTGACTATATATCTTGTATTTTCCACAGGGAATGGATTGTTTGCTCCGCTGCAAGTCTCCTATCACCACTCTCCCATTGACATATTTCGTTGCTTCCTCTTAGTATCTTTCACGCGACCGTCAATGGTATAGTGTATAGCAGATTGTATAATAATAAATAGTATAAAATTGAAATGTTTAATACAATGTGTAAGGTAATATATAGTATCGTAATTGTATAGTGAATATACAGCAGTGTGGTATACAGTAGGGTGGGTAGAATAATACATAGTGTAATATTACAATGTATAGTCGAAGGTATAGGGTGGGTTATAGTAATACAGTATAATTTAATGTTGGGTTTGTCTATGGCAGTATATAGTATGGGGTAGACCCGTGTGATGTAAGAGGAAAAAGGTTTAGCTGGAAGCATATTATATATTTTTTGCGACATAGAATTGCAATGTATTACTTACTGTTAGTAGCTCAGCTTATTGGAGAGTATATTTAGTATACTGATGATACTATGTAGTTTATACTTTAGTTTTTTACGTGGTGGTTTAGTTACTGCAGCTACATACTATTAACTAACATTCCTTCACTTTATTAATGCTACCCCTATCCCCTCCCTTTGATGCTGCTAATCCTGCATAATGCACGGGCACAATATGACTTTGAAACCCCCCGCCCACCTCCTACGTATTTCACAAGTAGTGACTAATCCCATATCTGCATTTCCCATAAATATGCTAAATTCCGCTTGATATGCAAATTATTTTGTCAAGGCACTCTTCCCCCTCCAACCCAGGTTAAATATACGCTCCAAGCCTGGGGTGTTTCATTCAGACGCTGTCTTCCCGACAGACCTGTTCTTCACCTGAGGACGGCTGCTTGCGTTGTGGCCGAAACGTCGTGAGAATTATTTAATGATTTTTTATTATTATTTTATTATTTTCCTTCTACGTGACTTTACCGAAAGAACCAAGAAGATTTCTACGTGGTGTTTGTATGTTCTTCCCTGTTCTATATGGTATTCTATGAATCTTTCCGTAAAGTCACGTAGATAGATAAAAATATAACAATAAAATAATAAAAATGAAAATAAAGTGAATAAAAAATAATATCACGATGTTTCGATCACAACACAAGCAGTCGTCATCAGGAACAGGGAGGTTAGCCTCTTGAGGTAAAGCTGTTTATAAAGGTTTAGAGAATGCTCCGACATCGGCAGTAGGTCTACACCAATCAAAGCATTGCACCTTGCTCCACACACCCACACTGCTGACGGTGTAGGTGGACAAGAAAACACAAATCAAATCATGACCCAAAGTGGTTGATGACATCTTTCAAATGATTGCTGAGTTTAAAACCATAGTCTCGGTTGAAATTGTGTCTGTGTGTGTATGTATGTATGGATGGCTTCGTGAAAGAATCTTTGTTGATAGCCAGTCGGCTTGCAAAGTACCATCGTCTTAAGAGAAATCAATTTCACGTGAGTCAGCTACATTAAAGTCATCATCAGCCACGGCAGAAGTGTTTCAGATCTTTCTTATGTTCACGAACACGGTCCGAGACATGTCGTTTGGTTTCCCCAATGTAACTGCTGCCGCAGATACAGCTTAGTTTGTAGACGCCTGGATATTGCATGTCAGGAATCTTGTCCATCACAGATGGGATCAGGTCACGAATTTTATGCACTGTATTAATTTGGACCTGGATTTTGTGTTTGTTCAAGATTTTGGAAATATTTTTGGTTATCCCTGCTATGTAAGGTAAGGTGATGCTTTTGATTGGATTTTCAGATAGCTCCTTCCTCATGGTTGGGGTGATGGCTTTGTGGATTGTGTAGTCAGAATATCCATTCGTCTTGAGAGCCTGGTGTATGTGTTTGAGTTCACTGGTCAGGTGTTCATGGTCAGAGATGCATTGAGCTCAATGGTGTAGCGTTTTGATGAGGGAATTCTTCTGGGATGGATGGTGGTGGGAATCCGGTTTTAGGTAGGCGTCAGTATGGATTACTTTCCTGTAGACAGGGTGGCTCATTGAGTCATCTGGTCTCTTTTTTATAAAGATATACAAGAAGGGTAGCATGCCACCCTTTTCTACCTCCATGGTGAATTTGATTGCTGGGTGTATGGAATTGATGTGGTTTAGGAATTGTTCCAGAGCCGGTCGGTCATGTGGCCAGATGACTAACGTGCGATCCACGTACCTCTTCCACAAGGACGGGCGTAGAGTGGATGCCTGGATGGCGTCCGTCTCAAATTGTTCCATGAAAATGTTGGCCACAACCGGAGATATGGGAGAACCCATTGGGGTGCCTTCAGTTTGTTTGTAGAATGTTCCATTCCAAGTGAAGTATGTATTGGTGAGGCAGTGTATCACCAGAGCTGGTACATCAGCATTCAGCCTTGTTGGACCAAATCTTCAATTATTGCAATGGTATCGGGCACAGAAACTTTGGTGACCATAGAAACTACATCGAAACTAATAAGCAAATCACCTGTGGACAGTGAGATGCCTTTAATTGACGATACCAGGTGAGCTGAGTTAAGAACAGAAGAGGTGGTCTTACTAGTGAATGGCTGTAAGGTCTCGGACAGATATCGTGCCAGTTTGTAGGTGGGTGAGCCAATGGTGGAGATGATGGGATGAAGGGGTGTACCTTCTTTATGGATTTTTGGTAAGCCATATACCGTATTTTCTCGCATATAGCCCGCATACGTATATAACCCGCAGACGCATATACCCCGCAAAAATAGCATTTTGTATAAAACAAATTTCAGTCCGCATCGTCATATCTTTAACGTCGTTACCGCAGCTTAATTCCATCATATTAATACAAAGTTTACATTTGTAATACATTCCACTATCAATTGTTAACATTCAAATCATAACGCGCACAAAGAAAACAAACTATCTGGAAACGAGTGACCTTAAAACAGTAAATAAGTAACAAAAGTAAATATCCAATAAATAAGTAACACATATCTGGTAGATAAATAATTAAGCGTACTGTTAAGCTTACCAGCATTCGACCTCATCATATTACAGCTACTGGACCGGTAGTTACACCTGTACAGTTTTAGCACTGGTAGATTGCACACTGCGCAGACAATAGCGGCACTACGGTAACGCAATTGCCTCCTGGCAACAAAGCCATTGGAAGTTTGAAACAAAGCTCATGGTCGCGACTGTATAGTGCTCAGCCAATAGCAGCGGCCTAAGGGACTCCGCAATTATGATTCCGCGTCTGGTCGACGCTTGTTACGGCCCTTCCCATTGTGCAATCCATAGCCTCAGCTGAAGCTTTCGCACCCCCCTACAGCCACTGAAAGTATTACGGTAAACAAAGTGCGCCCACTTCAAACATTGTCGTTTCATTGTACAAACAATTTGAATAATTTAAAACGTGATAACACATGCAATTTTAGTGTGAGTGGTTTATTCAGCAGTGCTTTAGTCAAAGGTAAGTGTTGCATAGTGGATAGTTCTCCCATGAAAAAATGTAACGAGTTATGACATGTCACACGTGTAAAATATTTTTGGGATAGCCCACACCTCCATATACCCCGCAGGGTCTTGTTTTGTTTGTAAAAAGTGGTATACCCCGCGGGTTATATGCGGGAAAATACGGTAGTCTGGGTGGTCTAGCAGCAGAAGGTTTTAAGGAAAACCGTTTGGTCTGTTCAATTAATGAAGCTGAATCGGTGATACTGTTCGTTTTTGTAATGAGGCAGTTGGTGGGATCTCTTTATATTTTTGTGTCGCAACCATCATTAAGTAGGTCCTGAATTTTGTTATTCGTGACCTGATCCCATCTGTGAAGGACAAGATTCCTGACATGCAATATCTCGGCATCTACAATCTAAGCTGTATCTGCGGCAGCAGTTGCATTGGGGAAACCAAACGACACGTCTCGGACCATGTTCGTGAAGGCAGATATGAAACACGGCAGAACCAATACTGCTGCTGTTGCTGATCATTACTTTAACCCGGCTGGCTCACATGAAGATTATTTCTCTAAGACAATGGTACTTTGCAAGCCGACTGGCTATCAACAAAGATTCTTTCACGAAGCCATCCATACATACAGACACAGACACAATTTCAACCGAGACGACAGTGTTAAACTAAGCAATCATTGGAAAGATGTCATAAACCACTTTGGGTCATGACTTGATTTGTGTTTTCTTGTCCAACTCCACCGTCAGCAGTGTGGGTGTGTGGAGCGAGGTGCAATGCTTTGATTGGTGTTGACCTACTGCTGGTGTCGGAGCCCTCTCCTACATTAACATTAGCTGCCCCGCCCATCTCTTAACCTTTATAAACAGCTTGCCCTCAGAGACTAACCTACCTGTTCCTGTTGACGAATGCTTGTGTTGCTATCGAAACGTCGTGATATTTTTATCATTTTTAATTCACGTGACTTTACTGAAAGCACCATAGAATGTTAATTCCTGCAGTCACGAAAGTTTTTAGTGAAAATGTTCTACATGGGTTTCTCCAGTTACCTGCCATTGTAAAAAAACACGTACAATGTAACTGGTATTGTCCAAAATACATCCCAATGCTGAAAAGTTGCCTGTAAATTACTCAATTTGGATTACACAGCAGCAACATCATCATCCACTTCTGCGGAAATTTGGCAGGACTCTCTTGAAAAAGAGTCCTGAGTGAACTAGCATGCTTAATGGAAAATAAATCAAATGCCTCTGCTGCCCCTTCTGTGTCCCAGGTGATTCAGCAGGCCCTGCACGGGCAACCGTCGGCAGCTCAGTACCTGCAGAGGATGTACGCCGCCCAGCAGCAGCACCTCATGCTGCAGACTGCTGCATTGCAGCAACAGCAGCAGCAACAACAGCAACAACAGCAGCAGCATCTGAGCAGCGCTCAGCTACAGAGCCTGGCGGCTGTGCAGCAGGTAAGTGGATGGGTGCAGCAGTAGAATAGATGGGTGCAGCCGTAGACGAGATGTGTGTAGCCATATTATATCTGTGCAGCAAGAAATTAAATGTGTAGTGAGAATAGATGAGTACAGCGGGAGAAATGTCACGGTGAGTCTCACTCCCATAATGGCCATGTCTTAAAATATCGAGCCAGTCCTGCTGAAACTCAGGGTTCAAGCTTTGGTGTTTAGTGTGTCTTGGGGGATTCATAATGGCCATCTCAGACATTGAGCTGACACCCTCCAATAAGCGTTGAGAGGTTGCTGGAGCAGGAAGGAGACCGGAGTGAGATCAGAGTGGAGAGATGGGCAGAGGAGAATCCATGGACCATTTTGGAAGGCTTTGGGATAGAGACAGTAACTGAAAAAGTTGTAGGCAGACGGTCCGACAGGAGACACAGACAAGAACAGACAGAGGTGAGACTCCCAACACAGAAAGACAAAGTAACAGGATTTACTGGAGGGGGACTTTGTGGAGTGGAGGGTATGGCAGTAGAATTAGATGAGAGGGGAGAGATAGCTATACACCAATGGGTATTTGATGCATTGTGAATATGATCAGTCTGATCTTGTCGTTGGATTTGGAGGCAGTGGAGGATTGGGATAACACTGGTTTGTGGATCAGCTGTTCAGTTTGAGCAGTTGCCGTAGAGCTTAAATTAACACCACTAACCTCTCCGTTTCGCCTGTTCCCACTTCTCCGCCTGTCTTCTCCCAACAATACCAACAATAATCCTCTGCCTGTCTGTTCCCCCCGCCCTTCCTACCTGCCACCCATGCCCTCGCCCACCCCTTAACTCTCGACCACTCCAGTCCTCTGCCAACTGCCCTCTCGACTACTCAACTCCGTGCCTTGCGCTGGTACGACAGCGAGACGACAGAAACATCAAACCCCTGATCTCCTTTTCCATCCTCCCACCCCCAC
The DNA here is from genome assembly GCF_015708825.2 of Lethenteron reissneri. Lineage (NCBI taxonomy): Eukaryota > Metazoa > Chordata > Hyperoartia > Petromyzontiformes > Petromyzontidae > Lethenteron > Lethenteron reissneri. The sequence goes on from NC_083818.1 coordinate 592,726, forward strand.
GACCTCTCCTTCTCCCCCACCCCCCTTCCTTCCTCCCACACCACCCCTACGTATGCACTGTTTTCCACAGCCTGCCCAGCTCTCCTACCATGACGTTACCCGGCCAAGGAATGCCCTGAGCCCTGACTAGGGTTGCTGTAACATGGCGGTGCTGTGATATATCTTATGATACAAGATCCACGACAATCGAAAGTCCGTTTTGCACAATATTGGTATATTGTGATTATCATGGCTCTTTTACTTCCTGTCAAAATATTTGTTCAACGACAATAATTTTAAGGTAACAGTACTAATTAAGTTCACGATATGAAATAAAGTTCACAATAAATTAAGCTATTTCCCATTAAGTTAGCGATTTGTAAAATGTTTGCCAAACGTATTCACAGCTACGTGGTTATATGACATCATATCTGTAATCTATAAGTTTCATTATTTATATTACGTAACTTTCCACTGACTTGCATTATAAGCGTTAAATATTGTAAAGATGTAATCATTGGAAGATATAACGCTTCCGTCGAGTGAAATGCGGTCGAATAAGTTATAAGCGATCTTTATTCGTACCTAAAGTTATAGCAAAACACAAAAGCAGTACAAAACAGATGTGAAGCAAAATTACAGTTTTGTGGAAATGCCGATTTCGCAATAATCGCCTCATCGTGAAATGGCATCGTATCGTGAATTATATCCCAGCAAACCTCCCACCACCCCCTTACCCCTTGCATGTGCGTGGATCGCAGTTTCACAGTGCCCGCTTTCAACGGATGCAGGATTAGATTCTCAGGTAGTTCCCAGAGGAGAGGATTGTGATGATGACATTTTTATAAAATAATCGATTAATATGCTTTTATATTAGATGCATTGACACCTGTACGTAAGGATCGACAAAATTGTTAACTATACAAGTTTTATTATGCGAGACCGGCGCAGTTTGCACACGCTTGTGATCCAGCAATTTAGGCGCAATAGTTGGTGGGTCACGTATAAATCTGTGAAACTTCAAAGCCCACTGGGATGTGGGATGGGAGAAAACCTACACCTGCGAAGGGGCAATGCTCTATCCCATACAGATGGAACAGATGGCGATTAGTCCACATTTTGCTCTATTGTCTTTTCCTGGTGAGCCATGGTATAGGTGCCATGGTGGCGAAATGTTAACTCCCTCGCCTTGTATACAGGAGGTTGTGGGTTTGATCCCGACCCTGACGCCTGCTGTATATTTGAAGTTTGCATGTTCACCCTCTGTGGTCGCGTAGATATTTCTCTGGGTCCTACAGTTTTTCCCTCCACATTTAGAAACATGCGTTTTGAGTATTTCCCTGATTTAAATTTCCACATGATAAACCACTTCGTTGAACCATCAATGGGCCTTACCTGATAAAGCAACAATTCCACAGTGCTGGATTACAGGCGTGTGCCACCACCGCCTACCTCCAACAATAATCAGTACAAATTATCATCATCATCTTTATTATTGTTCCATTTTGTAAATCCTGACATCCGTTGTGAACTGGGCGGTGTGTGAGGGTCCCACGTGTGTGTGTGGTTGTTTTTGCACGATGTGTTTTTTTTGACTTCCTGTGATTCCTGCCGTGTCTCCTGCTTTTTGATGTCACAGCCTACCATGCATGTGCGCTTGCCTTTCCACTATTTTTTGGAAGTGGGCATTTCATCTTGGGTGGTTCATAATGGCCGCGTTGGAGTGAATGAGCCAGCACAGCTGAGATGCTGGGCCGAATCCAGGTTTTAGCCTCCCGTGATTAAATCGGGGTCTCAAGTGTTGTGAGGTGGTGGTCTGAGCCCAGTCACCACAGACTGCACAAAAACCCATACTTTATTTGGTTTATTATTTAAATCACCTAACTTTATCTCTAAGGATCTGGATGTGTTTTATTGACATACAGACACCCGTGCAGGGCATGGTGTGCCCCAAGTGTGGCTACAGAGCCAACTAAATTGACATTCTTGATATACGGACAATGGCTCCGTCATGGATCTGTCTCTCCACATAAAATATTAAAGTATTTATTACTCAATCCATCGGCTCCATATCCATCTAGAAGTGTTTCATTTCAGCAGCATTGATTCAATACAAACAAACTCTCGACCGGTTTTGACAGTGTCTCATTCGGAGTCAGGCTTGCTTGAATCAATGCTGGTGAACTGCCAGTTATTATAGGCAAGACCTCTTTAAAATATGGGTTCAGAAGTTAGGTATGACTTCAGAAGTAGTCATGTGGCACGGTGATTCACTACAACACAACACTGGTTGTCAAATTGTTACAGTTAACTAATTTTCAAAGTACTGTTTTATTACGTAGATGTTATCTTGCATGCATTATATCTTTTGTGTGTTTTGTTTTATTGTCACTGGAGATTTTTCAATCTGCAATGATCACATAACTGGTGATTCGTGATTGACAAATGGTTGTTGTGTTCTGAGAATTTCCCAGAAATAAATGCCTCCTATTTGTTATTGAAACAGCTTTTTGTTATTGAATTGTTACAAAAATGTTTAATTCTCAGTTAATTTAACACGGAGGCTTTTGCGACAATTTTTTTTTTTCAACAGGAAAACTGATTCAATTCTGGCAATCGCCTGATGATGCTGGTTGTAATCAGCAAAACTTCGTACTCATTGTAAATGTTGTGAGTTTGCTCTCCACCACACGTGCTGAAGTAGTAACTGATTGGCACGTTTTATTCATGTGACAAACCTTAATAATTGGCCGTGTTGGGTGGTGGTTGGTATACGACACATTTAGCGATCTAACCCAAAATTATTTTTTTCCAAAATACTTTATTATGAGGCGCCAGGTTGTTTGTTCCACTGGAGAAGCTGAGCCATACCGCTTGATGTCACACGCAATGAACAAGTTTAGACGCATGTAGAGGGCATGGTACTCACCGTCATCACACGCCCTGGCCCTGCTTGGCCCACATCCAGATTCAGGTGTCTTGTGAGGCCAGCGTAGCACATATTGGTTCTGAATTAGTGCGGAATATAGCCAGCGAAAAACTACCCATATGACGACACCCTGCGCTGGCACGGCTCGGATGTGCCAATGGAAAATAGATATTAGAGGCCATTACACAGTTTTGGTGAACTGCTGTCCCATCCACCATACTGCCCAGCGTTGGCACCATCACAGTTGGCCTTTTGACGTACCGCTTTTGTGGGCAATGTTTTAAAAATTACGCCACTGTCAGTATAGGATTTCGCTTGCAAATGGTTACGTGATGCTGACGAATCTTCCTGTGATGGAATGCTGGCCCTGTTTCCGCACTGGCAACAAGCACGGAGAAGAGAAGGATGGAAATGGAGTTGAAACAACCAAATATTAGTGACATTGACACGAATGGAAAATGAGGCTGCTGTCTGTAGAGGATAACATTCATGAAGCCATTTGTGCGAGTGTCACGAACATTCGGTTGTGTTTCAACACCCTCTCCATCCTTCTCTTCTCCGCACTTGTTGCCAGTGCGGAAACAGGGCCAACATTCCATCACAGGAGGATTCATCAGCATCACGTAACTATTTGCGAATATCGTAATCCTATACTGTCAGCGGCCGTCCTTTAAATGGCCTAAAGCAGGGGTCGGCAACCAAAATAACAAGAAGAGCCATTTCTTTCCAATTCGGTACAAAATTCAGTATTTCAAGAGCCGCAATGCATCTGAGTACATACTGTACATACTGTAAATATCGTCAAGAAGCAGCCCGTAAAGAGCCGCATGCGGCTCCAGAGCCGTAGGTTGCCGACCCCTGGCCTAAAGGATAAAAATATAAGGATGCCAGAACTGGGTTGAGCTAGTGGATCGGGCAGCACAGTTGACCCGAACTGTGCAATGGTATTTTTTTAATATTGTTGCCCCCTTGCACGTGTGTGTTTCTCCTAGTGCTCTGGTTTCCTCACACATGTAATCACTTGTGTATTGGCCGATAACACCTCAATATATCGAGAACCGGAGAGCTTGAGCAGTTTTTGGTGCCAGCTCCTGCTTGTCTGTGGTTCCTCACGCCTTCAAAGTTCTGTCTGTTAGGGAGCGAATAACCTGCAGCGCATTACAAGTTGAAATCATTCTTATGAAGCCCATATGCAGTTTATCATTTTTCGATTTAAAGCTTTCGTGACTGCAGGGATTCATCTTCTTGGTTCTTTCGGTAAAGTCACGTAGAAGGGAAGTAATAAAATATGAAAAATAAAACATAATAAAATATTTCTCACGACGTTTCGGCCACAACGCAAGCAGCCGTCCTCAAGTGAAGACCAGGTCTGTCGGGGAGACAGCGTCATTTTCATGGTCTGGCATCGTTGTGTTGAAAGAGGACTGATAAATATGCCTGGCAATCAAAACAATCCCATGAATGAATATCAAACATTGTCAGTTCAGTAAAACGTTATGGTGGATAAAAATAGGTGTAACTTTTGGGAATATTCTTTTATAGTCGTGTGTGTGTGTTGCCTTCCCACTGAGTGGTACCAATTGAGTTTTAAGTTACTGATTAACTGTCTCAACCAACGAATTCATTTCACTTTGTGTACAAATCTGGTGGATATTTATAATTTTTGTGTAAGGCTTTTCTACTCCGTCAGCAAAAACAATCCGAAGTGAGTGCTGGACAGCACTCATCTCTTTTGGCTTTCCTGTGACGGTGGTGTACATTTGACATTCCTATGGCAAGTTCCAACCACATTTGGATTCCCATGAAGTGGTACTGGCTGGAGTGTTTATTTTTCGGTGTTGTAAATGAGTGGTGCTCAAGTGCGTGTGAGTCTTCTTGTGAGTGTGTTCAGTATTTTCATAGTGGTTCACATACTGCATTACAATCCTCTCAACCTTGGTTTGATTCATGCTCACTGTTTATGTCAGTGGTAAGTTGTATCTGAACCGGTCTTGGACCTTCCCTAAGTCAACTCGGCCTTCAATGAGTACCTGGAGTGGTTTGTGAATATCAGCACTGGGGAGATAAAGGTGGCCGGGTGTGGTGCTGGCCACATTCAGACCCTCCTGCACCATATCGGGCTTAATAGAGGCTCGCTAACGGCACTTGCACTAACAGTCTGTAGACTACATGAGTGATCATGTCTTGACTTGTTTGATGTATATAATGAATGATTATTGAATTCACAGCCCTTTATCAATATGCTGCTGGATGAAGGCCTCCCATTACCGTGTCAGCGCAGGTTGTCGAAGGCAGTGGTTCAGGACCAGTTCTGATCTCACTCGCCACTGAGTCATATTTAACCGGTTCTGGGAATCAAGTGTGCGAACTACTGCGTCACCCCCCCACTCCACACAGTTGTTTACTGTGTTTGCTGTGGGTGTTTTTGTGTCTATAGCGTTTGCTTTTATATCCCGTGTGTCCCGACAGGCGAGTATGGCTGCTGGTCGTCAAACAGCCACCATGAATGGCCCTAGTGCTGGGCAACAGGGTGGTGGTGGTGGTGGTGGCAGTGGTGGTAACGGTGGTGTCAGTGTCTCCCAGGCTTCCGTGAGTAAAACTCTACACACAGATCCCCATATATACGGGGTATCTGAAAATGACTATAGCAATCCCTCACCAACCATGGGGCTTAGGTTCCTGAAAACCCCCATGGTTGGAAAAACCGGGTATCTGAAAATGACTATAGCAATCCCTCACAAACCGTGAGGCTTAGGTTCCTGAAAACCCCCATGGTTGGAAAAACCGTGGTTGGCAAGACTAAAGGTTTATGGAAAAATAGGTTCCGCAGCCACAATGAACACTCTCATCGAAGCCTAACTAAGCATCCTATGCATTAAGTAAATGTGAAAATATGTACAGTCCTGCAGAACATACACAAATGGACAAATACTTTCATATTGAAAGCGAGCAAAAATACTTTTAATTACCTTTAATATTGATAGTGAAGTGCAGATAATGTTGACTGATGTTAGGGGAGGAGGCTTTGACTCGCTCACAGCCATATGCCGTCCTACTGTTGCCGCACTCTCTCCACACGCAAGCAATTCACCACCAGTTCGACGCGTAGGGGCCATAATTAAAGGAAAATTATTGGTGTTGTACAGGAATTATAGTACACTTTCACGAGGTATAAATTACACCACTACACCTTGATGACTGCCGCACAATACTGAACGACGCGGACAAGTACTATATGCAGGCAAGTGTGGGTACACGCGCATGATGTGCCCCTGGTGGCCGATGGGTAGAGGAAAACTAAACCCATATTATGCGTGGATACTTTAAATCGTGGTTGGCAAAACTGTGGTTGCCACGGAATTGCTGTTTATCAAAAAGAACGTTGAATAATTGTATTGTTATTCAAGATATTGACATAAATTTAATATGAATACATGTGTCGTGACTGACCCAGATACACTAAGAGTAGGAGGCACTGTTTATTAACACAGCCTGACAGTAACATATAGTAACTACAGTTCCTAGTTAGGACAGCTGGTAGACTGCCGGACTGGCAACGCCGAGATGGTGAAGATGGCGATGACGGTGAAGACTTCAGCAGCATGACAGGATCCCACTCCAAGCGACAACCACGAGGTCCGCTCCCTGGGCCCCTCTCATCCTCTCAGCGCGGCCTGGCTCCGCCCCCGGCCACGCCCTCCTTTGGAACCTACCAGCGGGTTCTCGACGTGCCCCTTCCGTAACCTTTCCCCGAGATCCCTCTCTGGTCTATCACGTGGCCTGCTGTCAGTCAGGGCTGCTGTAAGCTGCAGATCCCCTTCCCTGCCAGCAGCAAGCGCTATGCTGCTACGTGACCGATTCTATGTCACTACACATGTAATAGACTTGTGAGTTTTCATTTTTTTATGGTATTGATTAGATATTTTCGAATTATTAATACACTTGTATATGTCGTCCATCATTAACTATAATCAATCTAATTCAGCCTTCAAACTCTGAGAAAATATTTTCCAACACACCTGTAGGGATGAATGACACATCAACAATATGGTGTTTAAGTTCTTCAAGGTCCATTGGTTTGCGAGCATAGACTTTACTTTTTTTTAAACCCCAGACGTAAAAATCTCATGGTGTGAAGTCGGGTGAATGGGAGGACTTGTCATTATATCATAGTAGCGGTAAGTACCCGGCGTTGCCCGGGCGAAAAAGACAGACACACACATGGACTCGCACACACAGACATCGACTTTAGACACACAGACATGGAGTTACACACACGCATCGACTCGCACACACACACATAGACTTACACACACATATCCACTCACACACACACACACATAGACTTACATACACATATCCACTCACACACACAGATACATAGACTCACACACAAATTGACCTACACACACACACGTATATGGACTTACAAAGACACATCGACTAAGAAACACACACATGGACTTGCACACACACACACACACGGACTTGCACACACATCGACGCACACACACACACACACATGGACTCACACACACATACACACATTGCCGTACACACATCGACTGACACATAGACTCACACACAAGCACACACATCGACTCACACACATGGACTGACACACACATGGACTTACACACATGCACTCACACATGGACCTACACACGCAAAGAAATGGACTTACACTGACTCACATGGAGCCACGCACACACAGCGACTAACATACGCACATCGACTCACACACACAAACACATCGACTCACACAGACACATTGACTCACACACACAGACACATGGACTTACACACACACATCACCGCAGACACGCATATTGACACGCATTATTATTGTTGTTAAAATAAGTAACTTAATTTTCAATTAGTAGTTGTCTACACACACACCACGCACACACATTGACTAACACACACATCGACTTATGCACACACACATCGACGGTATGCACTGCTATCACTACAGCAGTGCACACTGACTGTGGTAGTACCTGTTTTAACTACGGCAGTGCAAACCGACTGGTGGTTCCTGGTATCACTACAGCAGTGCCTACTGACTGGTGGTGCGTGCTTTCACTACAGCAGTGCATACCGACTGGTGGTGCCTGGTATCACTAGAGGAGTGCATATTGACTGGTGGTACCTGCTATGATAACAGCAGTGCATACTGTGGTGGTACCTGCTTTCACTACAGCAGTGCATAGCGACTTTGGTGGGACCTGCTTTCACCACAGCAGTGCATGCTGACTGTAATGGTACCTGCTATAACCACAGCGGTGCATAGCGACTTTGGTGGGACCTGCCTTCACCACAGCAGTGCATGCTGTGGTGGTACCTGCTTTCACTACAGCTGTGCATACTGACTGGTGGTACCTGCTATGATAACAGCAGTGCATACTGTGGTGGTACCTGCTTTCACTACAGCAGTGCATACCGACTGGTGGTTGCTGCTTTCACTACAGCAGTGCATACTGAATGTGGTGGTACCTGCTATGATTACAGCAGTGCATATTGTGGTGGTACCTGCTATGATTACAGCAGTGCATACTGACTGGTGGTACCTGGTATGATAACAACAGTGCATACTGAATGTGGTGGCACCTGGTATGATTACATCAGTGCATACTGAATGTGATGGTAGCTGCTTTCACTACAGCAGTGCATACTGTGGTGGTACCTGCTTTCACTACAGCTGTGCATACTGACTGTGGTGGTACCTGCTATCACTACAGCAGTGCAATACCGACTTTGTTACCTGCTTTCACTACAGCAGTGCATACTGACTGTGGTGGTACCTACTATGATGACAACAGTGCATACTGTGGTGTGACCTGCTTTCGCTACAGCAGTGCATACCGACTGGTGGTGCCTGCTATGGTTACAGCAGAGCATACTGTGGTGGTAGCTGCTCTCAGTACAGCAGTGCATACTGTGGTGTAACCTGCTATGATTACAGTAGTGCATACTGACTGTGGTGGTACGTGCTATCACAACAGTAGTACATGCTGACTCTATAGCAGTATATATCGACTGTATAGCACGAACCTGACAGACTGGCGTGGTGAGGCCTAGTCCCGTGCAGAGCCCCCGGCCTTGCCTCGATTGCCTAGCAGGCAGGCTGGGGGCTGGGCTGCTACCCCCCCCACCATCCCCCCGGCCACGCAAAAAAATACTATCTAAGCGTTATATTAATGTGTACGTACTCTATAGTAGTAATTGTACGCATCGGAGTGGGAAGGACATCACACAGGGAAGAATGTATCTCAGTGTTGTGGGTTTTTTTGTAGCATTTTTAACTTGAAATAGAATTTCCCCCTCACCCCCACTGAACGCGTGTGACTTGGCATGGTCCTTCCCCCCCCACCAACAATGCGTGAGTTGGTGTGGTCGAGCACGCAATAAATAAATAACGACAAAACGCACAAAACCGCTAATTAAACTAATTTAAAGATGACGGACGTGAAAAAGGAATAGCGCTTGCCACCCGCGGGGCTTACGGCGTGGTACCTGGCTTATTTTCTTTTACGTAAATCCCACCGTTTGAGAGCCAAATCCCTTGCAAGTAGGCCTCGGCAAGGTAAGGTAATTTACCCTTTTTACCGGGTAAAAGGGTAAAGGTGTCGACATGCTTAGGGGTAAGGTAAAGGGTAGGGTAAAGGTAGCTCGGAAGAATTACCCGGTAGGGTAAAGGTAGCGCGAAGTATTACCCGGTAAATACGGTGCCTTGTTTACCGCTAAAAGCTCCGTGGCGCAGTCCGTGGCCTCCATTTAATAAGTAATATTAAAACAAACTTTCTTAAAAACACGCTTTTATGAAATGTACGAGTAATGACAGAACTCTACGACTCCAGGAAGTGGCCCCAAGGCTTGCCATAACGTAAGGGGCCGTGGTGATTTACAGCCAACGTCAGTTGAGCGTGGACAATTAGACCCAAGCCGAAACATAACCTATACAAAATGATTTTATGATAGAATATAGTGTTGTCATCAGTATGACATAAGTATACCAAGTTTGCAGTCGATGCCACATTAGGAAGTGGGTAAAAATATAGTTAGAAGATTTGAGGATACGACAACAACAACAATGACAACGACGACAACAACAATGACAACAACAACAAGCATGTAAAATTGGAATCATCAAGAGTATTCTATATTAATAAAGCGCTCTACCTTGTAGCATTTACCGTTATAAACCTTGTTCATGTGTAGTAGTACCCCAGTAATTACCCTGTAATCGGGTAATTTGTATGGGGTAAGGGTAAAAGGTAAAGTAAAAGGTAGGCTCGTTGCTTTTTACCTTTTACCTTACCTGCTAAAGGATAAAAGGTAGGGTAGAGTGATTGTATTGTGGTAAGGTAAAAGGTAGGGTAAAAATAGGCTCGTTGTTTTTACCTTTTAACTTTTACCTTGCCTTGCCGAGGCCTACTTGCAAGCACGTGAACACACACAGACAGACAAAAAATTACATTCATATATAAGAAAATGGGGTTTCTCCTGAAGCAGAAAGAAAGTACCGACTAATATTCTCAACAAACTAAAACCTATAAGTATAATGCATATTTCCATATCAAATTTATGTCAGTCTCTCGAATAATAATAAAACTATTCGTCTTTTTTGTTTATTCCTTTTTGGACACTATATATATACACATGATGCTCCCAGAGGCATATTGCAGTGTCACACATTGATGACTAGAGTATACTGATGATTCCTAACAAGGATGAAACAGGTTTGCAGTGGTATTTGTTTCACTGCTGCCTATTGGCACAACCACTTTTTCTTTACTCTTCGAGTTGGTGGTCTAAATGACAAAATAGTCACATTCAGTTGTTTGGATAAGGCTGAGGGATCTTGTACATGGGGAAATGAATTTAGGTGACATCGCCAAGTGATCGGAGAGCTTGAAGGCTTCAAGATCAGGCCCCAGGTATGGGTCTCTCTTCCTATATTTAGTGTTATGGGGTTAATAATGGATATCTCAGCAACAGTCAGCACTGCTCAGATCCCGTTTTCAATCTTGAAACTCATGTTGGACAGCCTTCCCTCCCTGTCATGCCTTTCCTCCCTTCAGATTAATTTGACTCCGAGCTCGGCCATGATTGGCCGGACTCAGGGCGTCTCCACGCAGCCCGTGAGCGGCCTTACCCAACAAGCTGTGCTCCTGGGCAACTCGGCCACACCCGGGCAGATCAACCAGGCTCAGATGTATCTACGAGCGCAGATGGTGAGGAGGCGAGAATGTTAACAACATTTTTTCATCTTAATCTACGGTTACTATAAGTGGACATGCCAACAAGTGTGACAACAGCTATGAATACCACCAAATACCAGATCCTTCCTGCCTGTGATGAGATGGGCTTAAGGAGTTTGAATGAAGATGCAGCCTTATATGATTTAATAACCTAGGCTAAAAACTGCAGTGCACTGGGGAAGACCAAACTTGGTCATATGTATATAAAGAGAGTCACTGATTTAACTGATTGGCTGTGCTGATAATACTGCTGGGGGGGTGCAGATTTGCATGTTCCTCACACCAACATTGAATAACTAACAGCAACTAAATGTTTGACTGCTCTAAGTTGGCTACAGAATAACAACATGAAACCACCGGCTTGAGATTTGATGAAGATTCCACTGGTGTCGTGGACTCAACTAAGACTACAAATTAACACGTCCATTCTCAGATTAATAAGATCCATCATGACAATTTGTTGAGTTGAGGGTTGTGGGGCAGGTTAGAATCAACACATACTGTAGTGGGTACACAGAATTATATACACAAAGTATTCCACTTCAGTACGTGGTGGAGGACTGGCATAGTAGTCACGCTATGAATCCAGGTGGCTAAAACTAAAAACTATTTTAAAATAGTTTTAATTTACCAGGTAAGGCCCACTGAGACCTATAGCTCTTTTTCAGAAGCGACCTGGTGACAAATTATAGCTCAACGAAGTGGCTTATTTGGAAATGTACAGCAGCTAAATATCAGTGGCAAGTGATATCTGAATCAGTGGCTGTATGCCCCCCCCTCCCCACTTTTGTTCCCCAATGGGCACTTGAATGGATCTCAGAAGTAGTTCTATGATATCCACCTCACTGAGATAAGTGGATACAATCGAGGAGGGCATAATCCAAAAAACAAACGACTATTATCTTGCAGATGTACAACGAGGCTATATTACCTGGACTGCCCTACTTGCTCTATCACACTCACCCTCCCGCTTGCTCTCCCACCATCCTCCCCGCAGCTGATCCTGACGCCAAGCGGCACCGTCACCACCCTGCAGCCAGAGACGACGGCGTCGCACTCGGCCCCCTCCACCGGCGCAGCGCAGTCAGTGGCTGCTCAGGTGAGAGAGAGAGCGAGGGTACGAGAGTGAAAGAGCCCGCGCCCCTCTATCTGCCTGTCCCTCCCACCGTCTTCCATCAAACTGTCGTCAATATGCCTGTCTCTCCATTTACAGGCAGTCTCCGGTTTACAAATGGTCTGATTTATGATGATCCACATTTACGACGTTTATGTAGGGCCACTGGATCGATTTACGATGCTTCTTACGACACGACTCTGAGCGCATTCAAACAGTCCGGTTTCCGATGTGACTTGGCGTGGAGCTTTTATTTTCAAGTGTTTCTTGTGGATTTTCACCTAATAAGCCCTGTTAAATATGGCTGATAATAGGAAAACACATCGGCAAGTAATGTTTCTACTGTTCCCACTGTCTGGGAAAATATGGTCTGTTTCACTACGATCCGATTTACGACGGGGTTTCCAAGAATGCATTATGGCGTAAAAGCGGGGACTGCCTGTATTTGTATGTCTGTCAGCTGGTATGCCTGTCTGTCCATATGTCCATCGTTATGCCATTATTCTAGTCTGACCATCAAAAGCCTATATCTGCATCTGTGTCTCTGTTATTAGACCTGTCCCTCCGTCAGTGTCTGTCTCTCAGTCGTATGTCTGTCTCTCCATCTGTCTGCAGCGGAGGGAAAGGCACCTCCTCTCCTGATCTTATCGTTACAAGGTGACGTCTGCTCTCGCAGTTGGCGTCATCCCGTCGGATGGCTTGAAACATAACTTCGTTTTCCCTCTGTAAATTACTTCTGAGGGCAAACCCATCTCTGGAAGAGTTACAGAATCCGAGTGTGCGTATCATTTTTTTCTCGTTAATTTCTCGGTTTTTCACGGCATCAGAACCTGGTGTCTCGCTCGGCGGGGCAACCTCTGGGTCTGAGCGGCATTGCTTCATCTCAGAGCGTCCCTCTCAAGGCCAGCGGTGGCAACAACATCAACAGCGGTGGAGGCGGCGGTGTCGGCGCTGGCACTGGTGGCATGGGTGTGCCCCACCTGCCCGGCACCAACCAGGCTAAGTCTCCCAAATCGGGTGGGCACACAGAGCTCATGGGCGACTGTGGCAAGAAAGGAGACTTACAGGCAAACATCATGACTCAACAGCAGCAGCAGCAGCAGCACAGCATGATGGGAAGCGGGGACGGGCGAGGGGGGACGGCACGCATGGCGGCAGGCTCGGTGGCTGGGTCAGCGACAGCGGCTGGGTATCCACTGCTGCCCATCACTTCAGGTGACATCCGGTGACTCAATGAGCCACGGATTTGGTAAACTGGTATCACAGCAGTGCGTAATGGTTTTGTATACGAAATTGCTTTTTTTTTGCATTGAACAGGGCCTAGAGTTCAGATTCAGTGTTCTTACCAATAATATCTGGTAATCCTGCAGCATTTGTTTAATCTAATTTATATTTATAGAGCATCTTCACTCAAGGTGCTTGACATAACTTACAAAACGATGCCAGAATTGAATGATGTAGTTGACAGGGGCGTACATGGATTGAGGAATGAGTGACAGCGATAGATGATACTTGGGGATCACTGAAGGATAGGGGAGGGATGGGAAGTGGCGAAGGGCAGAAAAAATGAGCAATAGTGAAGAGGTAATCTTTAAGAGAGGAATTGGAAGGAGGTTAAAGAGGGGGACTGCTTAATGTACAGGGGATGTTTATTCCAGTGGAGGGGAGCATGGAGGGAGGAGGACCAGGAATGGAGTAGGGCACAGGGAGAAGGAGGGACAGACAGAGAAGAATGGGAACGAAGATGACAGGAAGGAACATGGAAGGAGATGAAACTCAGAATGTTCAAACCAGCCCAAAGTTTTCTTGATTAAAAAAGTGTTGCTGGTTAATATTGGCCTGAAAAGCCGATAGGCCGATAAACTTAAACACATGTTTATATGTGGAGATACAGAATAGTGTTCTCCTTATATTTGCTTTTACTCTTGATGCGCCACAACAACGCATCGTGAGTTTGTGAGACTCGGTGAGGCTTTCCCACACATTAAATTCTAATTGCATATAAAATAAATACAACAAATATAATTTAAAGCTCCTTGTCAATCTGCTGAATGCATTAGTTTCTCCCTTAGCCATGTCAGTCATTGGGGTTGTTTGACCATACTTCACCACACTAGTCAGCGTGGATTAGTGAAGGTGGGGGGCTATGACCAGTTCAGGCAGCACTTGCCACTGGTGTTCGCCATGGATGTAGTTTAAGGCGAAGGTGTAGCCCTGCAATTTCTCACTCATGCCACTGCTGGTGGAAGGGCCTCCACTAGAGGGAGTGCGAGAGAGCCCCTCTCCTGAATATATTTTTGCCTACTCTTCCACACTGGCCATACATCTTTTGAAGAAGTGGGAGTACCTACACTTTACCCCACCTCACATGTTCTGCCAATCAACTAACTGTGTTTTACCCATTTATACTGCTGAGTGGACAGAGGCATTTCTACTTACTTGCTGGGTGGATGTAACCTCCACACAGGTACATTCTACTCCAATGAACTATTATTGTGGGCAGCAGGGTGGTGCAGTGCTAACACTGGTGCCTCACAGCAAGAAGGGCCTGGGTTCTTTTCCGAACTCGTGCACCTCTTTGGACGGAGATTGTATGGCCTCCCCCGTGTTCTCCATGGATTTCCTCGGGGTTCTCCGGAAAAAAAAAATGACCTCCAAATTACTCAATTTCAGTTACACAGGCAATATCGCTCCCTTTCTAAACCTTGGCAGGACGGGGCTTTTCTGGATGAACTAGCATTATATTGGGAAGTGCACAGTGGGAACATCTCTATGAATGTGGAGTTTTATGATTGGGACTTATCGGTGTTGAGATGAGGATTTGACTGTCAGAGATTAATCGATTGTCATATTTCAGGAGGACCGCACTGGCTGCTCAACACCAATGATCGGGGAACGCTGCATATCAACTCGAGTGAGTGAATGGGAAGGGAGTGGGCTTAGCTGCGCTTCAATTAAAATACGACACTGACAATTTCCACAATAACACCATCTCCTACCCCTGTGCTGTATACTCCGATACACTTATAACAACAGTAACCCGCTCTGAACAAACTATATTGGGCTCAAAATCAAAAAACACAATGTAACTGGTATTGGACAAACATCCCAATGCAAAAAAATGCCTCCAAATAACTCGATTGAGATTTACAGGATAGCAACATCGCTCATCAATTAAAGATACACAAATGAAAATATTAAAAACATGTATGGCACTTTTTGTCAATTCGCTGCTGGATGAGGGCCTCAACATGCCGTGCCAGTTGTGAGGGTTATTTGACCATACTTCAGCGTGCCGGTCAGTGCGAGATTGTGAAGGCATCGAGCTTAAGAAGTTGGGGCATAGTAATAATTCTCATGACAACTGCATCTTATACTTCTGCTACATGCTCCCATATGCATCAATAAGAGCTGTTGGTCTTTTGGGGTTTGGGCCTTAAAATTGGTTCAAAGTTTGACTGAGTTCCCTAACGTTCTCTCGTGTTACTATCCCTGCAGCTACCTATACGTCAATGCAGCAGCAACAGCAGCATCACCTCATTCAAACACAGCAACAGCAGCAGCACAAGCAGCTGCAACAGCAGCAGCTTCTTCATGGACAGCATTTGCAGCACAAACAGCATCAGCAACAGCAGCATCAGGCGACCAGTCACGTGTCACAGAGTGCTGCCACTACCACCACCACCACCGCCGCTGCTTCCGCCGTCTGTTCCCATCATGCATTGCTTTCCCAGCATGCACCGGTACAGGCCGGGCAGGTGGCGATGGGGGTGGCTGGCACCGTCGGTCAGAGACAGCAGAGTGCTGTGATGGGGGCCAGCGGATCCCATCTGCCCCCAGCGGCACAAGCGTATGGAGCCACTCAGGTGAGCACCCAACTCGCATGATTATTCTATTTGCATCGTATTGTTTTAAAGCCGGGTTGGGAGACCTAGCCACCCCCTTTGATATATTCAATTCATACAAGCCACAACTTAATTTTACACATGGCCCATGACTTCTTTTCAGTTGGCACATGGTCACACTTTGAAATGTCCTGCAAGTGATATTTATCGGTCACTGCAAGCATCTTAACTGCACTGATGGGATACGAGATGGGAATATTTTTGGTGTGTGCTTATGTGTGGCTCTCCAAAAGTATTTGACAGACCTTTTGGGTGGGCCGAAACGGGCCAGTGGGACTTATGTACCCCTCTCTTTTAACCAAATAACTCACGTGAGTTGGCTGCTCGGTCGCTGTGTAGGTGGTGGGCACGACTTCATCATCATCGTCATCGGCTTCCGGAGCGAACCACCTTGTCTCCCCGAGCTCCTGCGCGACCCCATGCGCCCAGCCCCACTCGACGATGACAGCAACGGCAGTGACATCATCATCATCTGCTTCGTTGTCCTCCTCCTCGTTCACTTCCTCCTGCTCCTCGGGAGTGGCGACATCCAGAAACACAGCGCACCCCTCCGGACACTCCTCTACACGCGCCGCCCCTCCCACCTCGTCCACCTCATCCACAACTCCCGTCGCCGCCACCTCGACGCTGCCGCCCCCACAGACGATGGCGGTGAACCTGCAGGTGGTGCAGGCGGGGACGGCTGGCTCTGGAGAAGTGAGTGAGCGTGGGGTTTCGTGAAATACCACTCTTGACACCTTAAACAAAACAGCCAGTTGCAAGGGATTGTGCCGATACACACCACCCACACACGAATACATATAGATGATTGTGAGTGTGTGCTGATACACACCAAAGACAAAGATCACCCTTATAGCTTTAACAAACTGTAGGTTCAAGTGCTGTGAGTAAGCGCCTATGAAGGCCTGTACGGCACACAAGGGGGTGGGTGGTCAGCACTACGCCTAGCCACCTTTGGCGATGTCTACACACTGCACCAGGTACTCATTTGAGGCTAAGTTGACCTAGGGGAGGCCCAGGACCATTCCCAAAATCGTCACCTGTGTTGGGCGTGAGCAGGAATTGAACCCGAATTGCTGGGTTTGTAGTGCGGCGCACTAACCATTGCTGATAAACATGACACACACTTCGGCGTATATGCATGATACACAAGCGTGTGTGGCAATACATACACACACATGAATACATATGTAATTTGAGTGGTTTTCGACACTGGCAGCACTATCCCGCACGTGCTTTCTCAGCCTTCATAGGTATTCACTTGCAGCACGTGCCCCAACAGTCTGTTAAAGTTACATGGGCGATCTTTGTCTTTGCGTGCAAGAAGGATCGCTGCCCAGTAATGCCACCGCCCTCCTCCCCATCTCGCACAGCCCCAAGGCCCCAAGGCAGGGGAAGTGAACGGGGAGCGGCGGGGTAGCCCCCCTGGTGAGGCGCGCCCATCACGCCGACCAAACACGCCGTCCCCACCCTCTCTCTCGCCGGCACCGCGGCCTGTGGATGGACAGCCACACGCAGGTGAGGCCGGGTCCTCCACTGGCACCATGTACAATGATTCACTCCACCTCCCCATGATGATTCAACAGTCTCTTATGATCATCGTGATCACAAACCATGATCAATCCAATGCTCTATCCAGCACCTGGGAAAGGTCACAGCAGAAAGTACTAGACACAAAATAACCTTGCCTTGCATCCCTCTTACTCATCTTCATCTTTTTTTGAGGGTGTAAGCCACGCCACCACCAACCCTTGCCTCGTGTTGATGGGGAGGCGTGTCCATAATAGGCTGGGACTCACGGCTTCCCACACCTCACACCCACGCGTCCATGCCCTCTTCATTCTGTTATTCACATAAAAAGCCACTCCCTGTTGTCTGATTTTATGCTTTCCCGAGTGGCGAGCTGTCTACCACTCATCGTTACTGGAGCTAGAACCAATCCACTGGACCTTCTTATTCCACAGAGGTCTCGGTGGTACCAGTGCAGATCCCGACAGAGGAATAGCATAAGAATAGATTTTACCCTTTCTGGCAATAAAACAGGTGTTAAGATGTTAAAACACCAAACTGAAACTTTTTTCAAGGAATCATGTCTGCATTAACCACATATACTTATGGTGAACATGCAAACAAAAACATGCTCTGGTAGTATATGAATTTTCCTTGAAACCGATTGGTCCACACCAGAGACAGCTTTCTTCTAGAGCCTAGTCTCAAACAGTGTTTGACCAGAGGACGCCAAAAGGTGAACAGCACAAAGACCACACACTATCAGGACACTGAGAGCGTGGGTTGAGCAGCTACATCATGGGACAAACTGAAACCTTGCAACCTTGCAAAAGGTTTCATTTGGGTATTTTAACATCTTAACACCTGTTTTATTGCCAGAAAGGGTAAAACCTCTTGTTATATTTTGATACTGGCAAGGGAGGTCCCAAGAGGAATAGCAGCCTCTCTTTTCCCCTACGACCATTTGGACGTTCCACATGGCCAGCCCGAGTGCCTGTTATTTATGGAGGGTGGAGGGACCATGAGGGGGGGGGGGGACGCTTAGTCTCCTGGCTCCACGATATGAGGTTTGGCAACAAGACGTTACAGACGCTGTCCCCTCAGTGCCTCCGACACAAGCTTAGTTTGTTTTCTCCGTCGTTCTTTGCTAATTAGTTTAATGGGGGAGGGCCCCTTGTATGCATCCAGTGCCCCCGTTAACCACTCTGGTAACTGTAAGCACCAACAGCTAATTAGCATAAGCTTTTCAGCCTTTCCCCCATTGCCATTGTTCACAAAACAGCTCGGTGTTACCATCTGACACAATAGAGTAGATGGGTTTGTTTTTCCAGACAATACACCTCCATACACAAGCACACACATGCATGTTCAAAGGAACACTGATACACAATAACTTCTCTATGCATACTCTCATATGTACACACACATTCATACACAGGCGCGCACACAGACATACACATGCTGTATATAGGCAAACATACGTTTATACACTCACGAAAGACTAAGATGCCCCATATAGCCACCAGGCTGTTGGGGCAGGTCCTATTAGCAAGCACCTATGAAGGCTGATACAGTGCATCTGATGGTGGTGTGGTCAGAACCATGCCTGACCATTTATGTCTCCTGAGTGCGGATTTCTTTTTGCACCACAGCAGGTACTTGTAAAAGGCTTGCGTCGACCTAGGAGAGGCCCAGGACTGGTTCAGATATTGGTCACTGATGTTGGCTGTGAGTGGGAATCAACCTGCTCACCGTGTTTGTAGCGCAGTGCACGAACCAATACATTCGCCACACCCCACCTCTGCGCTACACACACGCACGCACGCATGCACACGCACGCATGCACACGCATGCCCATGGCACACAAAGGGGTTCAGAGCTCGCGTGTGGTGGTGACGCTGGGAGCAGATGCAGGAATAATAGTCGCTCCACCGCACACATGCGCATATGCACGTACAAAGACAAAGATTCCCCCTATAGCCTTAACAGACCTGGCAAGTGCTGTTCGCGAGCACCTGTCAAGGCAATCACGGCTCACAAGTGGGTGGGTGGCCAGCACCACGTTAGGCCGCCTTTGTCTTCCGAGTGGCGATGTTTACACACCGCACCAGGTACTCCTTTGAGCCTGAAGCGATCTAGGAGAGGCCCAGGACTGGTTCAGATAATCATCATTCTTTATTGGCCGTGAGCGGCAATTGAACTCATGTCGCCGGGTTCGTAGCGCAATCACATTTACAGCTACACTACCGCTCCCACTTAAACATATACCCGTACACATGCATTAACGCAGACTCGAACACGCATACTTACTCACACATGCGTGCACACGCACTCACACGTGCACTCACACACTCAAACGCAGACTCACACCTGCTCACTCACACATGCTCACATACGAACGCACGCACAACCACCCCGAGCCTTGGCTTTCTCTGGTTCTAATGAATTTTTATTCATGAAAAAGAGTTTGTGGGGGCAAGAGCGTATGTGTTGGGAGGGACGCGTGAGTGTTTGTGTATGTGGGAAGTAGTAGTATAGCGGTTAGCACGCTGCGCTGTGAACCCAGCGACCAGAGTGTGCAGCTAAAGTCCCTGTTAACAGCACTCAACGCTGCAGTCTCTAATGCTCAACTGTGGGGATCTTTGGGTTTGTGTGAGAGAGACTGATGGTGTGAGCACATGGTTGTGTGTGCTGAGTATGAGAGGTTGTATGTGTGCGAGTGTGTATGAGAGTGTGGGTGTGTGAGGGGACAATATTTGTGTGTGTGCGTGTGAGAGGGTGGTAGATGTGTGTGGGGGTGTCTGAAGGTGGCCAGGCATGGTGCCGGCTACCCACCCCCTCGTGTGCCATGCTGACCTTCCTAGGTGCTCACTAACAGCACTTGCCCCACCAGTCTGTTGAGGCTATACGGGGGATGTTTGTCTTTGGGGGTGTCTCACACCCTGTGCTGAAAACAGCAAACACAAATTGGTTTTCAGGCTTCAGCTCACATTAGGAGCAAGCAATATCCGAACCGGTCCGAGGCCTGCCATAGGTTCACTTGGCTTAAAATAAAGTACCTGAATTGGGGTGTAAACATCTGCACTGGGAAGACGATGGCAGATGAGGCGTGGTGCTTTCTACATCACCCCTTTGTGTACTTTTCTGGCCTTAGGTGCTAGCTAACAGCACTTTCCAAAGAGTCTTTGAGGCTACATGAGGATGTCTGTCTTTGTAAGCATTCTAAATATACTGTATATATAAAGACATGGTTTAATAACTGCCTCCTACCCTTGTCACCCTTGCAAAAGAGACGTGATATTGCAGTAGGTTCTCACCTGATGAAATAGGCTGCTACTCCTCGAATGCAGATCAGGATTAATATGATATAAAGAGGTGAATAAGAGCTGAATGTATTGATTTTGGTAAAGACTGAATCTTATCATGGAACAAAAAAACATTTTGCCTTACAAGGAATGATTTCCACAAAGTGCATATTGCCTCTACTGTGACATGGATTAGAAACGTGGACACTGACAAAGGCATTGGAACAAAAGGTTGAACATTGTACAAAGAAGCATGGTGAGAGGTGAATGCTTGGAGAATTACACTAAGAGACTGAAAGAAGAGCTTGTGGATCAAAGGACAAATGCAAATCAGAGACTTGGTATCGGCTGTAAAGAAAAGTGGGTTTTTGCAGAGCACATCATGGCTGGATGGAATGATGGCTGCTGGATGAGACTGGAGACATAATGGCAACTAAATGAGTGAAAATACCAAAGATAAGATCGGCTCATTGACAGAAGCTCGATGGATTGTGGCATTTCAGTACCATGCATGATAGCGAAAGTGTAGAGGCTTTCATCGAGCAGTGGATTGACCATGGGTAATAATGATGACTACTCCAATTTTATAGAGGGTGCAATGTTGCATATATTACTCGCTATTGACGGATGTATGAATAAGTCGGATATGTAAATATGTATTCAAAATTACAGATACACCATTTGATGGGACTAATTTTTTGTTGTAAATGTTCAAATACTGTCAGTGCCTTCGTAATAGTTGACAAAGAGAAACACAATTCCAATGGCACAGATATATAGCACTGATAGGTAAAACAATAATAATGTAATAAAAGGACTCAGACACTTCTTGCTGACTCCGTGTCCTTTATTTGGGGTTCGCGTTCTCCTTCCCACACGGCACTCCTCCTGAGACTCTCTCCCTGGCAGCCCCACATCTGCCTTCGCTCCCGTAGCCTTCCACGCTCCTGCAGCTCCGCTGCAGGCTCTTGGTACAGCCCTCTGGCTGCTCCCCCAGCAGCTCCATCTCTGCTCCCTGTTCCTCCGTGCGTGGCGATCTCGCCACCTCCCAATGTCAGCCCTTCGTGGCCTCTATGGCTATCTCGCCATTTCCTACCTCAGCCCTTCGTGGCCTCTGTGGCTATCTCGCCATTTCCTACCTCAGCCCTTCGTGGCCTCTGTGGCTATCTCGCCACTTCCTACCTCAATCCTCCACTCTCTCTTCCACCCCGCTGGCTGGCGCCGTCATGAGCCCCTCAGCCACCAGGCTGAGGCACGGCGACCACCCAACGCGTTCACCACCCTTCACTCCCCCGACTGACCCAGATAGCTTCCTGTCTCCCCGCTATAACTTCTCCCCCACGTCACCCTGACTCCTCCCTCTCGGATCGTCATATCCGCCCCGCCCATTTACGCCCGCATTACACTACCCTCCCCCGTAGAGAAAATCCCAGCCGTCCTCGGCTGAAACAGAACAAAATAATGCGGGCGAAGGCATCACAATCAGGAGTCCCCCAGACACAACGGAGATTATAACAACAACAACACAAGCAACGAAAGGGGAGGTATCAGGAACTGGAACAGAACACCGGCCTGTCCTCCGCACAACAACAACAAGAATAAAAATGGCACAATGAACAAAAACGGCAACTGACACGCAAGAACGGCCAACGCGCACAACCCAGAAATGTGATGTTTTAGTGCGTGTCCATGTTGCAGTTCCATCCGCTCGGCTCAAGTCCAACGTCAAAGAGCAAGTGGTAGAGCAGAATGACGAACGGCGCTCAATTGCTCCTTCAAGTCCTCATCCAGCTAGCACACCAGGTAACACCCAGTGCGACGGGAGCTGAAGAATCTGTGACGAGAAGGAGAATCCAATCCCCTGAGGCACAGCACAACAACGCACATCCGCATGTCGTACACGACAGCCACCTGGCCTCAGGGTAGTGGAGATGATGTAAATCCAGCCCGCTTAAAAAAACTCCCCATAAATACCCAAAATAACGCAATGGATGCCCCAGTATTTACATTTTAACAACAATATTATTTACACGTGACAACAACAACAACAAAATTTCCTGCTCTTACCCACCAGCAGTCCTCCCTTGAGGACCAGCACAGACATCGCACGTACACAGCATGTACCCACGGTCACTCTCAGCAACCCAACAAAACACCTAATCGCACACCCTCGCGTGGAGAGAGCCACGCTCCCCAGCGGTAACGTTTAACTCGCCCTAACCCCCACCGTGGTCGTCAACCCACAGCAACATCCACTGACCATACTCTCAGCTAGTGCAATTTCGGGGATGAGCAGCAACTCGGCCACGCTCCTCCCTTACTATCCCATCAGAGATGGACACACACCAGCCTCGTATAGTCCGATGCTTTATAGCCCAGGGAAGGTTCATCCCCCAGCAATGCCAGACCCCCTGTACTCCCCCCACGGGGCAATGTTCTCTTATAGAGACAATAACACCCTAACCCAGATCCCGTGAGCCCCCGGCACACCAGGTTCAGTCTGCCCCCGCACAACTGAACCATGACTCCCCGAGCCATATGAGCACATGGCCCATTAGTTTAAGACATACCACGGAGGTTTCGCCTCCGGGCTGTCAGGTCAGCCATCAGCCATAGGCCGATGTGACCACAACTCGTGCATCACCCAATCAACAATGGCAGGCATAACAGATGGAATATTTGCCCCACCCCGGTTTTTCCCGCGCGCTCAAAAATGGCGTCCCCCTTCGCCCAGCGCGTTCGCGCAATATCTCGCGCGCACTCAAAATGGCGGCCCTTTCCGCAAAGCGCATCGTCGCCATACCCCGCGTGCGCGCAAAATGGCGGCCCAGCGTGCGAACACGTGGCCAGTTTTCTCCATTCGTGCACCCCAGCTTCCCTTAGCTGGGGGTCACAAGACGCATCCCCCGTCACGTTATAACAACCCCACCAACGATAGACGCACAGCCCCAGCTTGCTGCGCACAGCTGTCATATCGTGGAATTTTTAACCAATATTTTACCAACCACATTGGTTACACAACCCAACTCGCCAAGCAACTCGTGGTTGCATGCGATCAACCGAATACGCGACGCCACTTGGCGCCAATTTACGATCCCATTAGCATTAACATCTAAGCCACCCACAACGGCGTCATCGCGCACCCTCATTCTCAAAAAGCTCAATTACCCCTATAATATACACGCAATCTCGTGTGCACAACACCCATACAACCAAATTTTTGGGTCCCCCTCTATAATATACACGCAATCTCGTGTGCACAACAACCAAATATTTGGGTCCCCCTCGAATTTGTTACCAATTTCCAACAGGTACGCACAATATAATAACAATCTCAATTCCAATAGTCAACCACTGCATCGCACCCCATAACCATACAGAACGGTATAACAGCACATGCAATCAGCATATCGCGATCACACGCGTACATTTAAGCACAATAGCAAGCAGATCTGCAGGCAACCAACACACCATTAATCCTGTCGTAACTTTGCAGCAACAACACAATTATTCTCTCTCTTGCAACAATCGCATCGCACACAGCACCTCGCAGCACAATACACCAAAATTTTATTTTTTTTTCCAATTAAGCCCATCACACAAGGTAACCCACAAATAATACAGCGCAAGATACCCGACGCTCCCAAGTTAATAATTAACTTCACCATCAAGATAACAACTCCACGCAGCAGCGCACACACACAATTTGACACTCAGCAAATACAGCCGACTCTCCGTCCATTCTCAACACACGCACACACTTATATTAACACCAAGCAACAAGCAGATAGCGCGTTCATCGTTATTACACACACATACACACAGTCCGAACCGCGCTCCGCACAATCGAGTCATAAGAGAAAACCAAAATAGCCCCCCCGGCCCTTGAAAGATGAGTGAGGTGTGTGTTAAGGCCGGGTGCGTATCGTTATGACTCGCCCGGGGCTGCAGCAAGAAGAGGACGGCAGGGTGGCAACTTGAGACGCCTCGCAGAACTCGTTCGGCGACTTGACGGCTCCGTTGTCACGCACCCGAGCCAGGACGGGAAGCTCCCGCCCCAGCAGCTGCAGCATCGGCGTCTTCTCCTCGCAGCACCCCCTCGAAAAACAGCAGCTCACAGCAGGCTGCTCACCCCGCGGCACCTCCAGATGGCAGCGCAAGGCTGCCTCTCCGCCGCGATGTTGAAGATGGCGGCGTCCTCCCGCCGCGGTGAAGACAAGATGGCGGCTTCCCGCCGTTTCTCCCCTGCCACGCCCAAGATGGCGTCTTCGTGCCACGTGGCAATGGCGCTGGCAGCGCAGGAAAGGCAGAGGCCTGCGGATCACCACCGGGCCTCCCCGACGTCGTCCTCGGCGTGGTGAACTCACACAGTTGCGCCAGCACGATTTTCAAGGTCCCCATCTGCATCGCTATCTGTCTCCATCGTAAGTTGGCGTCCTCCGGCACAGACAGGTCCACCGACGCGGCGACACCTTGCTCACCCGGACCCGTACTCGTTCCAGAACGGATCTCCTCTTCCATCGCAGGCAGGTCCACCGTCTGAGGAAGGTCGTCGTCGTCGGATGATGTAGCAGGAATATTCTTTTTTTTTCTTCTTTCTCTCAGTTGTTTTGAGATGCCGTTTCACTTCTGACTCCAGTGTAATAAAAGGACTCAGACACTTCTTGCTGACTCCGTGTCCTTTATTTGGGGTTCGCGTTCTCCTTCCCACACGGCACTCCTCCTGAGACTCTCTCCCTGGCAGCCCCACATCTGCCTTCGCTCCCGTAGCCTTCCACGCTCCTGCAGCTCCGCTGCAGGCTCTTGGTACAGCCCTCTGGCTGCTCCCCCAGCAGCTCCATCTCTGCTCCCTGTTCCTCCGTGCGTGGCGATCTCGCCACCTCCCAATGTCAGCCCTTCGTGGCCTCTATGGCTATCTCGCCATTTCCTACCTCAGCCCTTCGTGGCCTCTGTGGCTATCTCGCCATTTCCTACCTCAGCCCTTCGTGGCCTCTGTGGCTATCTCGCCACTTCCTACCTCAATCCTCCACTCTCTCTTCCACCCCGCTGGCTGGCGCCGTCATGAGCCCCTCAGCCACCAGGCTGAGGCACGGCGACCACCCAACGCGTTCACCACCCTTCACTCCCCCGACTGACCCAGATAGCTTCCTGTCTCCCCGCTATAACTTCTCCCCCACGTCACCCTGACTCCTCCCTCTCGGATCGTCATATCCGCCCCGCCCATTTACGCCCGCATTACACTACCCTCCCCCGTAGAGAAAATCCCAGCCGTCCTCGGCTGAAACAGAACAAAATAATGCGGGCGAAGGCATCACAATCAGGAGTCCCCCAGACACAACGGAGATTATAACAACAACAACACAAGCAACGAAAGGGGAGGTATCAGGAACTGGAACAGAACACCGGCCTGTCCTCCGCACAACAACAACAAGAATAAAAATGGCACAATGAACAAAAACGGCAACTGACACGCAAGAACGGCCAACGCGCACAACCCAGAAATGTGATGTTTTAGTGCGTGTCCATGTTGCAGTTCCATCCGCTCGGCTCAAGTCCAACGTCAAAGAGCAAGTGGTAGAGCAGAATGACGAACGGCGCTCAATTGCTCCTTCAAGTCCTCATCCAGCTAGCACACCAGGTAACACCCAGTGCGACGGGAGCTGAAGAATCTGTGACGAGAAGGAGAATCCAATCCCCTGAGGCACAGCACAACAACGCACATCCGCATGTCGTACACGACAGCCACCTGGCCTCAGGGTAGTGGAGATGATGTAAATCCAGCCCG
Organism: Lethenteron reissneri; assembly: GCF_015708825.2. Taxonomy (NCBI): domain Eukaryota; kingdom Metazoa; phylum Chordata; class Hyperoartia; order Petromyzontiformes; family Petromyzontidae; genus Lethenteron; species Lethenteron reissneri. Next base: position 619,516 of record NC_083818.1, read on the forward strand.
CTTAAAAAAACTCCCCATAAATACCCAAAATAACGCAATGGATGCCCCAGTATTTACATTTTAACAACAATATTATTTACACGTGACAACAACAACAACAAAATTTCCTGCTCTTACCCACCAGCAGTCCTCCCTTGAGGACCAGCACAGACATCGCACGTACACAGCATGTACCCACGGTCACTCTCAGCAACCCAACAAAACACCTAATCGCACACCCTCGCGTGGAGAGAGCCACGCTCCCCAGCGGTAACGTTTAACTCGCCCTAACCCCCACCGTGGTCGTCAACCCACAGCAACATCCACTGACCATACTCTCAGCTAGTGCAATTTCGGGGATGAGCAGCAACTCGGCCACGCTCCTCCCTTACTATCCCATCAGAGATGGACACACACCAGCCTCGTATAGTCCGATGCTTTATAGCCCAGGGAAGGTTCATCCCCCAGCAATGCCAGACCCCCTGTACTCCCCCCACGGGGCAATGTTCTCTTATAGAGACAATAACACCCTAACCCAGATCCCGTGAGCCCCCGGCACACCAGGTTCAGTCTGCCCCCGCACAACTGAACCATGACTCCCCGAGCCATATGAGCACATGGCCCATTAGTTTAAGACATACCACGGAGGTTTCGCCTCCGGGCTGTCAGGTCAGCCATCAGCCATAGGCCGATGTGACCACAACTCGTGCATCACCCAATCAACAATGGCAGGCATAACAGATGGAATATTTGCCCCACCCCGGTTTTTCCCGCGCGCTCAAAAATGGCGTCCCCCTTCGCCCAGCGCGTTCGCGCAATATCTCGCGCGCACTCAAAATGGCGGCCCTTTCCGCAAAGCGCATCGTCGCCATACCCCGCGTGCGCGCAAAATGGCGGCCCAGCGTGCGAACACGTGGCCAGTTTTCTCCATTCGTGCACCCCAGCTTCCCTTAGCTGGGGGTCACAAGACGCATCCCCCGTCACGTTATAACAACCCCACCAACGATAGACGCACAGCCCCAGCTTGCTGCGCACAGCTGTCATATCGTGGAATTTTTAACCAATATTTTACCAACCACATTGGTTACACAACCCAACTCGCCAAGCAACTCGTGGTTGCATGCGATCAACCGAATACGCGACGCCACTTGGCGCCAATTTACGATCCCATTAGCATTAACATCTAAGCCACCCACAACGGCGTCATCGCGCACCCTCATTCTCAAAAAGCTCAATTACCCCTATAATATACACGCAATCTCGTGTGCACAACACCCATACAACCAAATTTTTGGGTCCCCCTCTATAATATACACGCAATCTCGTGTGCACAACAACCATACAACCAAATATTTGGGTCCCCCTCGAATTTGTTACCAATTTCCAACAGGTACGCACAATATAATAACAATCTCAATTCCAATAGTCAACCACTGCATCGCACCCCATAACCATACAGAACGGTATAACAGCACATGCAATCAGCATATCGCGATCACACGCGTACATTTAAGCACAATAGCAAGCAGATCTGCAGGCAACCAACACACCATTAATCCTGTCGTAACTTTGCAGCAACAACACAATTATTCTCTCTCTTGCAACAATCGCATCGCACACAGCACCTCGCAGCACAATACACCAAAATTTTATTTTTTTTTTCCAATTAAGCCCATCACACAAGGTAACCCACAAATAATACAGCGCAAGATACCCGACGCTCCCAAGTTAATAATTAACTTCACCATCAAGATAACAACTCCACGCAGCAGCGCACACACACAATTTGACACTCAGCAAATACAGCCGACTCTCCGTCCATTCTCAACACACGCACACACTTATATTAACACCAAGCAACAAGCAGATAGCGCGTTCATCGTTATTACACACACATACACACAGTCCGAACCGCGCTCCGCACAATCGAGTCATAAGAGAAAACCAAAATAGCCCCCCCGGCCCTTGAAAGATGAGTGAGGTGTGTGTTAAGGCCGGGTGCGTATCGTTATGACTCGCCCGGGGCTGCAGCAAGAAGAGGACGGCAGGGTGGCAACTTGAGACGCCTCGCAGAACTCGTTCGGCGACTTGACGGCTCCGTTGTCACGCACCCGAGCCAGGACGGGAAGCTCCCGCCCCAGCAGCTGCAGCATCGGCGTCTTCTCCTCGCAGCACCCCCTCGAAAAACAGCAGCTCACAGCAGGCTGCTCACCCCGCGGCACCTCCAGATGGCAGCGCAAGGCTGCCTCTCCGCCGCGATGTTGAAGATGGCGGCGTCCTCCCGCCGCGGTGAAGACAAGATGGCGGCTTCCCGCCGTTTCTCCCCTGCCACGCCCAAGATGGCGTCTTCGTGCCACGTGGCAATGGCGCTGGCAGCGCAGGAAAGGCAGAGGCCTGCGGATCACCACCGGGCCTCCCCGACGTCGTCCTCGGCGTGGTGAACTCACACAGTTGCGCCAGCACGATTTTCAAGGTCCCCATCTGCATCGCTATCTGTCTCCATCGTAAGTTGGCGTCCTCCGGCACAGACAGGTCCACCGACGCGGCGACACCTTGCTCACCCGGACCCGTACTCGTTCCAGAACGGATCTCCTCTTCCATCGCAGGCAGGTCCACCGTCTGAGGAAGGTCGTCGTCGTCGGATGATGTAGCAGGAATATTCTTTTTTTTCTTCTTTCTCTCAGTTGTTTTGAGATGCCGTTTCACTTCTGACTCCAGTGTAATAAAAGGACTCAGACACTTCTTGCTGACTCCGTGTCCTTTATTTGGGGTTCGCGTTCTCCTTCCCACACGGCACTCCTCCTGAGACTCTCTCCCTGGCAGCCCCACATCTGCCTTCGCTCCCGTAGCCTTCCACGCTCCTGCAGCTCCGCTGCAGGCTCTTGGTACAGCCCTCTGGCTGCTCCCCCAGCAGCTCCATCTCTGCTCCCTGTTCCTCCAGTGCGTGGCGATCTCGCCACCTCCCAATGTCAGCCCTTCGTGGCCTCTATGGCTATCTCGCCATTTCCTACCTCAGCCCTTCGTGGCCTCTGTGGCTATCTCGCCATTTCCTACCTCAGCCCTTCGTGGCCTCTGTGGCTATCTCGCCACTTCCTACCTCAATCCTCCACTCTCTCTTCCACCCCGCTGGCTGGCGCCGTCATGAGCCCCTCAGCCACCAGGCTGAGGCACGGCGACCACCCAACGCGTTCACCACCCTTCACTCCCCCGACTGACCCAGATAGCTTCCTGTCTCCCCGCTATAACTTCTCCCCCACGTCACCCTGACTCCTCCCTCTCGGATCGTCATATCCGCCCCGCCCATTTACGCCCGCATTACAATAAGTATAACCCGTAAAAACAAAGTTTTTCACTATAAATCCTTTATATGCGTGGCAGCGAACTTAATATAAAGGATTTAAAAATATATTCGCCTGTGGAGGACGCGGGGATCGATCCCGCAACCTTTGGCATGGGAAGCGAGGGCGCTACCAACTGCGCTACTCCACCACGGCCTGTGGAGGGGTTACGCTGTGGGCTCTTACACTCTGACGTTCAGCCAAAGCCATAAATGCGTTCTATTTGAATATATGTAAAATAAACAAATTTTGCCTAAAAAGTGTAAAATTTTGGGAATTTTTTTTCACGAACAATAATTGTCTGGCACAACGAGTCTGTGTGGAAAATGTCAGCTCGATTGGATCACGGGAAGTGGGTTAAAAAACGACCGAAAGATTTGCACGGTCCTAAGCAAGCAAGCACGCGAACTTAATATAAAGGATTTAAAAATGAGGTTTACATGTGGCACCTGGGAAATTTGCTAAATGTAAAGAATAATGAAGTCCAGTTGATGGTGATACTGACAGAGTAACATCGATGCGTGACAGTTTTTCGTGGGTTTTGCTTTATGTATCTTAAGGAGTTATCGATGCTGACAATCACAAAACACAAGCCAAATACAACTGTGGTCACAGCATGTGATTTTAATTTGCAAGGTCGAAAGTTCAAATCTGGGTTGGGCATCCAATACCTCCTATATCATCAGCAGCAACTACAGCATTGTCATTGCCAACAAAGACGTCGTCATCATCATCATCATTTTTATTTAATAGTCACAGCAACAGCATTTTCAGCCGCGTTTTCAGGAAAACCAGTCGCAATATTAGTAACCGCTTCTGCATCATCAACAAAGGCAACATCATTACCAAATAATAGCAGGAATAATAATTTATTAATACCACACCTCCCATGCAGTACATCTCAGGACACCAACATAATTACAGCAACATAATCAGCCGCATCTCCTTGTTTTTGATAAAAGGTGTATATCACCACTCTGTGGGGAAGGTCGACAATTATCGTATGGAAAGTCTGGCTCCCATCACGGGAATGTAGAATTTCCACCACGGGCTGAGAACTGACAATGGTGAAGAGCTCCCCACCTCATGCGTGTTTCAATTTGAAGTTGAAACCCACGTATCATGACAACACAAAAGCACTCCACAATGGAACATTTGCCATAATGGGTGCTCGCTAACAGCACTTGCCCCTGCCGTCTCCAGAGTGGAAATGGGAACCTTGGCCTTTGTGTCTGTTTAAGGGGGGGAGGGGGGTGGTGGGAGGAGCTTGATGGTGGGCGGCAAAGTGGGAGTAGTGGTGGGTAATGTGTGTTGATGGGTGGTAATGGGTGATGGGAGGAGATTTGATGGTTAGGTTGGGGTGGTGATGGGTGATGAGTGTGGCCTTGGATGATGGATGACTACGGGAGGAGCTAATGACTGATTCAGGGGATTTTGTGCTAAAACACCTGTTGCCATTATTTTCATCCCAACGCCATGCATCGACCGCCTGCTCTGTGGGAGGATCTGCCTTGCATTGCGTGTGCGTGGGTACTGTAATGGTTTAAAATGCATGTTCATTCCACGAAACAATTTGCATCTAAATGAAATTGCATCTCAAGATGCTCGACAGAAACCGTGGGCAACATTTGTTTTGTAGAGAGAGAGGCAATCCGTCATAGGCAGAGGAGAAGATGAAGGTCTTGAGCCTAGAGTTAAACGGGCAGGGAACCGTGAGCACAGATGGCTAGGGGAAGGGAGTTCCAGAATAGGAGCAGCAGAGGAGGAGTTACCCCCCCCCCCCCCCCCCCCCGGAGCAAAGGTTGACTGGAGGCTTGGACAAAAATCCTTGGTTGGAGCAGAAACAAATGGAATCTGACCTTGTATCACCGGTTTCGTAATAGGGTGTGCTAATCACTGCACCACCACTCCTCCAACATACATACAAGATACAAAATAAAGTTCCCCTGTATAGCCTTGCAGAGTGTTGATGACAAGTTGTGCTAGGAAGCACCCATTAAGGACAAAACACACGTGTTGGTTTTGTATAAAGTGTGTGTGTATTTTGTGTTTTGGGTATGCATTAGGTGTGTGCGTGTCGTGTAAGGTGTGTTTGGTGTGTAGTGAGTGAGTGTGGTATCTGTGTATGTCGTGTATATTGTGGCTGTAATGTGCTGTGTATACATTTTGTGGCGTGTGAATAGGTCCTTCCTTACAACACATAACCCAACAGTCTCTAAGGTTACACAAAGGTTCTTTGTATGTATGTAGTGGTCGTGTTTGTATGGGTAATATGTATAACATCTGTGTTCTGTGGGGATCAGTGGCGCGGTGGTTAGCGCACTGTGCTGCGTACCCAGTAAACCTGATTTTTATTCCCAGCCACGGCTCACATCAGTGGCGGGGAATATCTGAACTGGTCCACGGCTTCCACCAAGTTGAATTCAATCTTAAATTAGTGCTTGGTGTCGTGTGTAAAACATTAGCACTGGAGAGACAAAGGTGGCCAGGCATGGTGCTGGCCACACAACCCCCCTCGTGTGCCTTAATAGGTTTTGGCTCGCAATTCGTGCCCTAGCAGTCTGTTAAAGGCTACATGGGGTCTTTGTGTGTGCATTTTAAGCATATGTGCTTGTGTGTGTGTGTGTTTTTTTGTCATGGAAATATAGCATGCTATTTGTGTGTATGTATTGTGTGTAATAAAAGTATATATGTGTATGTTTGTACATTATATGCGTTTCTGTATGTTGGGTTACTAATAATATGGGTGTGTCTGTTGGGGATGTAATGGAGGGTTGTGTGTGTGTGTATAGCTGCTTGCCTCCAACACTTATCCAGCAACCTATATGGTTAAACATAGTTGTTGTGGTATGTGTGGGGTGTTGTAACTATGAGTGGAAGTGTGGTAAAACAACCCCCTTGACTGGCACAGCACGGGGAGGCCTTTATCCACCAGTGGATTGATTTTGGTCTGTAAATCAAATTGATGCCCATATATGCAAGTATGTACAGTACGTATGTGAACGTATTTGATTTTTGTATGTAATGTACGTTGATTGTGTGTCTTGAGTGTCAGGGTGTGCACATGTATTAATACATGTTCGCTAATAGTATTTCACCGAGAAGTCTGCAATGTTACACCGTAATATTGTGCGTATTTATGTGATCGTGGTGGTGGTAGCACTGGCAGCGGCAGTTATGGCAACACTGGTGGTTGTGGTAGTAAGTTGGATTGTGGATGCGGAAGTACTAATGGTAGCACGTGTGGTTGTGATAGCACTCGTATTAGTGGTGGTTGTGGTAATACTGGCGGTTTATGGTAACACTGGTTCGGTGGATTGCACTGGTAGTCGTTGATGCGGTCGTAGTAATGGTAGTAGATGTGGTTGTGCGAGCACTGGTAGTGGTGGAAACGCTGTTGGCGGTAGTAGCAGCGGTTGTGGTAGTAATAGCAGCAGGAGTGGCTGTATTGATTGTCAGGGGAGGACAAAAAAACAAGCATGGTCCTGAGTTGGGCGAGGTGGGGGGGGGGGTCAGTGTTGGGGGATGGGTTCTGGTGTTGGGGGCAGGAGTGGGTGAGTGAGCACAGGCTCACAAAGGCAGACATCTGCCTTTTCAGGGCAGGCAGGCGGTCGGGTTGGCGAGCCGGCGGGAGAGGGGGCGGGTGCCTTGGTGTGTCACAGGGAGAGCGATCATAAAACCGGCTTTTACGTGGCGTTGGCAGTCACAATCGCCACGGCAATTGTCGCGCTCGGGAGTGTTTCTGGAGTTGCGCGGAGCCAATGAAACAAGAAGCGTATTAACAGGGAAATTTTTAACAGGCGAACCCAAGTTTATGTCGTTCTTTTTTCGAGCGGGTTTTTTTTCTGTTCACACAATTCCCTTCAAGCAAGCTTTGCCTCCTCCTTGACGAACGCGTGGCTTCATCCCACCGAGTTCTATTTCGGGATTCCGTTCTTAAACCTATGCGTGAGTTTTTGTTTTGTTTTTCATTTGGTTAGCCGGACGACCGTATGTACAGAAATCGTTGCACTGCTTTAAAATGCACGTGCAGGATATCACGGCCGTGATGTCAAGAATCGAGCGCATTTGTGGCGGCTCAACGGTGAAGCCTTCACCTCATTGCCGCATGCCGCTCGCTGTTGCCAAAGAATTCTCCGCTTGATTTTCTCAAATCCTGCATCTTCCAACAACCTTCCTCGCTTCCAGCCGCATCTCGCCAAAGAGAGAACTTGTGGAAAGAAAATTCAAGTTGCCAAATTTCCAGCGTGTCACCATCGGAGGAAGGAAAGGGACAAGTGTTATTTATTTATTTATTGCTTGCCTGCTTTGTTTTCCTTTCATTTTCTCCACCCATCTGTTGGGCTGTCGCTCGTGCCAGAAGCCCTGCAAGCCACGCTTCGCCTCTTCGTTTATGTCTTCGTTGTCGTCGTTTGAGAGGGTGCTGCTTTTCTCTGGGACGATTGTGAAGTTGGGGTGGGTGGCGGTGAACACCGGCGACATCTGAGCCTGCCTCGCAGCGTGTGCTCGCCGACACTGACCCCATTGTTGCGACACAGAGCGAGCGTGGTTTTGAATCGCTTGGAAAGAGTCATTTGCGTAGCGATACAAAGCGAGCAGAAAACAATCGAGCCGCAGTGTGACACAGGTTGAGAAACAATTTCTTTACTGCAGATGATGGAGAACTAGCGGTAGGAAAGAACACGGAACAAAACTCGGATGTCGGCAACGTGTCCACAAAAGAAGACTCGGGGAAAGATAAAAACAACTTGATTCGCCAAAGTGGTGATTGCTGAGACCTCGTCGTGCTGGCTGAATCGATTTTCCTTTTGTCACATGTGCAAGACAACATTGTATCAAATAAAACCTTTACAAGAAGATGTTGAAGACATTGTTATTCATAAAAAAATTAAGCTGAAGGCAAACATTTTAATTGTATTGTAGCAACTTCTTTGCTCCCGACTTGGCTGGCCGTTTTGTTCATTTGTAGATTGTGTCGTCGCATGGAAAGAAGGTGTAATTGGGAACAAGGTCCAACAGGCATTGTCGACATCTTCCTCTGAGTGGTGGCGATGAAATTGGCCGTTAGTTTGTTCCTGCCAGGATTTACGCGTTTAAAATGAGCGAGAGAACGGAGCCTTCAGCAGAATTTTAGTGCTGAGTTATCACTCCCACATCATGAAATGCCTTAGCCTCGTCGTCGCCTTTGGAACCGGACTTTTGAATTCTGCTTCACCAATTCTGGAAGGAGCCGCCTCTTGAGACCATTAACCTAAGAAAATATAGAGCGCGCAAAGTCAGATTCTAAAACCACGACGGTGAATTTGACAGAGAGCAACAACTGACCCCCCTCCCCCACGCAAGTTTCTCCACCGTCGACGCTTTTGCTAAATTTTGTGAGTTGGTGAGTTCACAGACTCTGGCCACCACTGTGTCGGAGGAACGGCGACGATAACGACAAATAATTATTTATCCAGCGAAGCAAACAACAGCAAGAGACCACCCCACGCGCAGCTCTGATAGCCACCGCTGTGGAAGGGCCTTTGAATGAGGAGTCTGGCGGTGTTGGCGCCGGTTGTTGGCCGGCGGATCCATGGTTCTGTTCTTGGAGGTGGGTGCTCTTCAACCCTGTAGTATAGCAAGACCTTGTTGTTTAAAGTTAAGCTGGGGGATGTCGGGGGCATATGACAATTCGGGGGGGTGAGGGGTACACGACACAGTTTACGTTAAACTAATTAAAATGCGAAGCAGAGTGAGTAACGATACAATCTTCTTTTGTGGGTTCGGCTCTACCACACTCCACCCCATGTGTGTATGTATGTGGATGTTATTGTGCCAAGATTTTGTCAATTAAATTTTGTGGTACCGCATAGGCAGTGGTGCTTAACCGCAAAGACTAATTGAGATCATCTCTACTATGAAGAAGGGCCATTGCCCAAAACATGGCCTATCGTTTTTATTTCATATCCTTTTAGGTGTAGTGCTATTGACGAATGTGAGTTTCCACTGATTATTAGAATTTAGAATAGAAGTGGAGTACTGACCCTTCAACTGGGTGGGAAGCGGTGGGCAGAGGTGGTGCTGTGCCCCCTCCCGCTCATCAACTCTGCGGGGTTGGTGCTATCGCTGCTCCTGCTGCTCCAGAAGATTTGTGTTTTTTTTCGTTCAATGACGCCCCTTTGTTTGCGCGTCTCTTTTGTGCGTAACGCTTAGGACTGACAGTGTGCGCTAGGAAAGTGCGGGCTTGTCCCAGGGTGGTGATGGGGTGGGTCCATTTGAAATTGTGCAATTCCTTTGTTTTTGTGTTGCTGCATTTTTATTTCTCTCCTGTTATTGTTGGCGAGGATAGGCAAATCTCTACGTGTTGTCATGAGACCCCATCAAAGAGAGCCATCCACCTTTTATGTAATGCCTCCCATCCGAAAATGGTCTGTATATTATCATTTAGAGATCTTATCAGGCAGCAGTGTGTAAGTCTATTATTGTTTAGAGACCCTTGTCACAGACCTGTGTCATTATATTATCTTAAGATCTCATCAGAGACCAGTCTGTTTGTCAATTGTCTAAATATCCCATCAGAGAGCAATCTTTTAGCAAACTGTGTAGAGACCCCATCGAGACCAGTCTCTGTTATTGTCTATAAATAATGGAGTACTACAACAATGACTCTACTGGAAATAGAGATAAACTATCAAACATCCAGCTGTTATTAATTGTTGTTTTTTTTATGTGATGAAAAACAATAATTTTTCTGTGTCATTCATTCAGAAATCTTTAGTTTTTTTACACATGTTGAGTGTAAACATCCAAGACCCATGGGACCAAACTTAGGCATTATGAGACAAATTACTCAATTGGGATTATATGCGGCACCAATCAGCACTCCCTATTGGCAAACGAATGCCCCAGGTTACTCTTGCAAATTAGACTCTTCCTGGTTTCTTGAGTTCTCAACTGGTTAAAACAAAATACTTGAAACCTGAGGAAGTTAGATTTCTTAGGGATTAGTCACAAGGCACAGCTCATCACGAACAGCAGCAGTAATGAGAATGATCTTAGGCTGGTCTGCGTGACTGTATCATGATGATAATAACATTAAAATGTATCATTTATAGCGACCAAACGTCATAGCTGCCTTGTGTGTCCCATTCAGAAGCTCAGCCTCAATCAATCGATCTTTATTTTACGTGCCAATATTGCCCCCTGTAAAGTAGGCATCGGTGCACATTACAGCAGAATGGGAATGGTGCATGGGGCATTCATCAAAACGTGGCTCAAGCTTGGTGTCTGGTGTGGGGAAAATGACCCAGGAAACACCACGATTACGGCAACATCCTCCCCATGGAGAACATGTTGCTGTTTGTAAAAGCTTATTTTCAGGAAACCGGAGTTTGGTTGGGGGGGGGGGACTTGTGTGGGTGAGAGCGGTGTTGACGAGCGACTCGTGAGAGATAACCTGTGGGATTTTGAAGTACAATACGGCGGCGTTGCATATCTCACCGCCACATATCCACCCTGCCCAATTGGCCGCCCACACACGGTTGTCGTGTTTGTGCACGGGTGTAGTTGTCATTTGCTGTAAGATGCTCACAAGTTGCACCTTGTCACGCACGGCAGTAATGAGTTCTTAATCTCGCGTACATGCACTTGCTTGTAAAGAACATTCAAGCGTTTAACCGTGTTTAAAGCAGTTTGCGCTTTATTTTCGTCCAGTCATCCGAGCTGTTGACATATCCACCCCATACTACATCAGTCCCCAGCAAGTCAAATATGCAACGTTGTACTTTATGCATACGTATAGTAAAACATTTTTACAAACAGCAGCCCTTTGTAAATCGACTGCTGGATGACGACTTCCCCATGAGTCAGTCACACCACACTTCACACTGGCCATAGGGACTACAGTGGTGGATAGGGGACCCATTACAGGTTCAGATATCATTCATCACTGATGTTAGCTGTGACCAGTAGTCACACATATGTCGTGTCTCGCATGTCCTGTCTTGTTTTGTCCATTAGCCTGAAGGGAACATTTATACTGTCCCATCCATGTTGTCTGTCTCTTACGTTCGGTCTCATGTTGATATAATATTCAGGAATAGGAAACAACTCATTCTTAAGTAGCACGATTCAATGTGTGTATCCTGAACTTGACTCACTTTTAAGCCATGGATTCTTACCTTTCTGCGCCCCACTCGCACGTGTTCCCTGCCGTCCTTAATAGGTGCTCGCTAACCGTCGCCTCTGTTGTTTTTGCGCACAGACAAAGTGGAGCCCAGCACCACCTCTACTCAGACGACCTCTGGAGCCAGCGGCGGGCCTAACGGGGTCACAGGTCAAGGGGTCAGCGGGTCGGAGATCACGACCCCTGGCTCGACCCCTGGGGGTCACCTGGACGGTGGCGGTGGTGGAGGAGGCGGCGGAGGTGGAGGTGGAGGAGGAGGAGGAGGAGGAGGAGGAGGAGGAGGAGGAGGTGGTGGTGGTGGTGGTGGTGGTGGAGGAGGAGGAGATGGAAGACCACCTCAGGCCATTGTCAAACCCCAGATTCTTACCCACGTCATCGAGGGATTTGTCATCCAAGAAGGCTCGGAGCCATTCCCCGTGAGTACAGTGGTTCATTACTGAATGAGCTCTGAGCCTGCTTATTCCTCTACCCAGCGAGTGCAGTAACACCTCGGCTCGCCCAACTAATGGGGGAGAGGCCTGGTCCGGCTCGCTGAAAAGACCAGCTACTAGCTGTTAAAACTAATGAAAACCTTTATATTAAAGGCCCTGTGTATATGTGTGTATGTGTAGTAAGTATGTAGGAGGCTTGACGACAGGATCGGAGGCACACTTGTTTATTACACCAACTTGTGCACACACAGTAATTACGGGTCACTTGGCTACAGGGATACACAACAGCTAACCCCGCTAACCTATGCCCAAGTCCTCCACTACGGAGCTAGGGGAGGCTACCTATCCCAGCCCTGGTCAAGCTGGGATCCCGGCACCCTGAGTCTCCAGACCGGCTTGTCAGTCTGGGCTCTCGGGGCCACGCCACCGGCTTGCCCTGGTCGGCCCTTATAAGGACAGCGAGCCAGGGGAGCTCTGGGGCCTATTCTAGCAGGTCTTCCTTCTTCTCTGGTTAAAGCTGAGCCCCGACCTCGAGCCCTCCGGCTCACCACCTTTTATAGGACTCTGCCCCCGGGAGGGGCCCGTGGGGGATGCAGGTGCGGACGTCGGTGCGAGCACCTCCCCTGTGTACGGCCGTAACCCCGCCCCTTGTGTTTGTTAGCCATCCGTGGCCATGCACAATTACACCTCAACATCCGTGGCCATGCACAATTACACCTCTACATATGTATGTAGTGTAGCGGTTAGCGTGCTGCACTACGAACTCAGCGACCCGAGTTTGATACCTGTTCACAGCCAACACCAGTGAAGATTATCCGTGAGTGTGTCTTTGTATAGCTGTGCGTGTGTGTGCGCTTATGAATAGCTGTGTGTGGGTGTGTGTATCCCTTGCGTGTGCAGGTTGCACGCAAGACCGTTATCTCCGACAAGAATGCCAAGAAGCCGCTCGCCCCTCGCTCAGGATCGTCAGTGCCAGCGGCCGCTGTCGTTGCTGCTGCTACCAGACAGACACACGCCGTGCACGCACACATCCGCCACCAACTGCAGCAGCTGCATATACAGACGCCCGCTGCCACTGCAGCTGCCGCAGCTGCAGCCGGAACTGAGCAGCAGCAGCAGCGGGGGGGAGAAGGGCGTCGGTCAGAAAACAGTGACTCTGATGGAGCTGAGGCGGGGAGAGGTGAGGGGGGGTGTGGATGCGAGTGGGTGTATCTGTATGTGTGGATTTTAGTATACGTGGGAAGCGGTAGTGTAGCAGTTAGCGCACTGCCCTACGAACCCGGCGACCCGAGTTCAATTCCCGCTCACGGTCAACAACAGTGACGATGATCTGAACTGGTCCTGGGCCTCCTCCCTGAGGTCTACTCAGCCTCAATTGAGAACCTGGTGCAGTGTGTTAAAACATTATCACTCGGGAGACAAAGGCAACCAGGCGTTGCATTGACCACCCACCCCTTTGTGTGCCATGCCGGCCTTCGTAGATGCTCGCAAACAGAACTTGTACCGACAGTCTGTTTAGGCTATAAGGGGGATCTTTGTGTGTTTGTTGTAGTATGTGTGTATTCGAGTGGGCATGTGTAGTGCAACCTTAATCTTCACCCCCCCGCCACCAACAGAGCCCCCTCGAACCATAGTCCACGATCGTCTGCTGAAGTGTGAGTTTTGTGGGCGCGTGGATTTCTACAACACCTTCAAGCGCTCCAAACGCTTCTGCTCCATGGTCTGTGCCAAGCGGTAAGTGCCCCCCCCCGCACAAATCAGACGAGGCCAGATGGTGAGGCCCCCCATCCCAGCAGGGGATTAACAAAAACTCTGCTTGCCCATACATATGAGAGCTTGCAGCAGAGGGGTGGAGATGATGCCATCGTGAGAATTATTAATGTCCTTACCTTAATTACTGCATTTTTGATACAACTTTATTGATTTCCCTTCTGTGACAATATGCCAATCCGGCCATTTAACATCTGTGGTGAAGTATGGTCAAAATAACCCTTTCTGTGTGGAGTTTGTATGTTGTGCCCCCTTTTCTGCATTAGTTTCCTTCAGGTTCTCCTGTTTCTTCCCATGGCTTAACAAAAAAAAGCTTCCTACTATTAGTCAAACAATGGTGGTACAAAACATTTTTTACGGCAAATAACTCAATTGAACTTACACTTCACAACATCGCCCCCTACTGTGAAAACCTGGCAGGATCCTGTTGAAGAAATCTTATGACTCATTGATGCATTTCCTGGGCAAACAAGCGGAATAATTAATACATTTATGCGTAGGTGTCCTGCAGCTTGTGTATAATGTGTGTGTATGTGTGTCTTTGTACGTGGGGAGCGGTAGTTTAGTGTTAGAATACTGATCTATGACCCCAACGACCCGAGTTCGATTCCCGCTCACGGCGAACACCAGTGACAATTATCTAAATCGGTCCTGGGCCCTCCCCTAGGTCGACTCGGCCTCAATTGAGTACCTAGTAGAGTGTGTAAAAATATCAGTACTGGGGAGACAAAGGCAACCAGACGTACTGCTGGCCTCCCACCCCCTTGTGTGCCAGTGCTGGCATTCATATGTACCCCAACAGTCTGCGAAGGCTAAACGGGGGATCTTTGTTTTTGCGTGACGGTGGTGGCATAATGAGCAGGTATAACGTCGGCTGCAGTAAGCGAATTGGCTTGTTCAAGTCGGACGCCTCTAAGAAGAACAAGGTGGGGCGGCCACGTAAGAACACTCGCATGGCCGGAGGAGGGACCAGGTCTAAACTCAAGAGGGTAAGACGCACACACACCCACACAAAGACAAAGATCCCCTGTATAGCCATAACTTTTGGGGTAAGTGCTGTTAACGAGCACCTATGGGTGGGTGGCCAGCACCATGCCCAGCTGCCTTTGTCTCCCCAGTGGCAATGTTTACACTGCACTAGATACTAATTTGAGACCGATGTGACCTAGGGAATACCCAGAACCGGTTCAGATAATCGTCACTGGTGTTGGTGGCCATGACTAGGTATCGAAGTCGGGTCGCTGGGATCATAGCGCTGCGCTACAAACCCATCAACCAGAGTACGCCACTGCTCCCTTATATATATGCACACACACAACAACAACAACCGCCATTCGCCACTAAGTGGTGGTGACGTCACCACGACGCTTGTGCCAGGCCAAGTGCACCTTGAGGCCACGTGAAGTGTCGAACGCCCGCTGGCAGGAGGTCACGGGGCAGACCCAGCAGGTGCCACGGGTCGACTGACCGAGATGACCGAGATGACTGGCTGATGCACCACCTGTGCCCCCTACTGTACCAACTTGCTGTGCTTTAGCCACCCGGCGCTCCGCTCGTTGTTGTGAGCGTCGCTCCTCCGCCCTCCGTTGTTGTTGGAGGGCGAATGCCTCCAACTGCCCAGTAGCGTCCTTCACGAGCCTCCTCCACTGAGGCCGATCTTGACACCGCTGGTACCAGTCATCGGCAAGTCCACTCAGCTCCACGTCCTCCTGTACCACATCACTCCATCTCTTCTCTAGCCCGTGCCGCGCCCGTCTAGCCTCCTCGATCCGGCCGAACAAAAGCTGTTTAGGCATGCGGTAGCTGGGCATGCGGGCTACATGACCCAGCCAACGCAGCCTTGCCTGCCGGAGGAGCTCACCGATGGGACTTTGCCTAGATCTTTCAAGGATTTGTGAGCTCCTCACACAATCCAGCCTGGTTAAACCCAGGATGGATTGTAGGCAGGCCAGCCTAAATGTTTCCAACCGACACACACAACACCACACACAATACATGGATTTCCCGATTCTATTATATATTATTACATCAAGTGTAGGGCGGTGGTGGTCTGGGCCCAGTCACTGATGACTAAACAGTCGGTTCTGCACTTATATTTGTTACATTCCAGCTCTGAAAATTATAACCATTGGTTTTACGGTTGTGGCCAAGTGGCTCACAGGTCGGAGCGCTGACCCGGTAACACTGAGAACCTGAGTTAAAATGCAGGCAACCACCTATGATTAAATTGGGTTTTCAAGCGTTATGAGTTGAGGGTTTCATTCCGCTCACCAACAACCGCAAAAGAAAATCCCTTCATTTTCATCTACACTGATAACTAAAACTTTTGGTTTGAGTCTCATGCTACATACATTATTCTCGGTGGCAGGGCAGGTAGGAAAGTGCTGCTCCCTACTGCGTGGACCACAAGTCACTTAAAAGGACCTCAGAAGTAGTTCTATGATATCCACTTCCGTGGGCTCTTTCCTAACTTTGGGTGATGTACTGATTGTGGGAGAGTTCCCTGTCGATTATTTGTCTCGTAACACAATGCTAAAAGTACGCTCGGGATAAAATTGAGGGGGAAAAAGTATTCTTATGGTAACAGTACATCGATTTGTGCATGTTGGAATCAATTGTTAATGTTTTACACAAACTGATTTCTAATTATATGATAATGTAACATTTAGAATGGAACGAATCTACATTACTAAAATTAAGCCGTTTTGCCCATGCCATTCCCACACCTCCCGACCCTCTCGTCGGGCAGTCGTCGGCCTGTCCCTCGGGCCTGAAGGACCAGGCCTTTGCTGGCAGCGACGATGCATCCAGCCCCGAGGAGCCCTTCTGCCCCCCGTCCACCCGCTCGTCGGCGACCACCAGACCAGAATCAGGCGCCAACGCCGCTAACGCCACCAACGCCAGCAGCGCCAACGGCAGTCGTGACGCAGACTCGAGACGGACGACGGCGGCGGCGCAACTTGCGCCGTCGCAGACGTCATCGTCGACAACAACGCCACTGGTGCCGGCGCTGCCGCCTCCACTGCCTTCTGCCACGCCGCGGCCGCAGTCTGAGCCCAGCGCCGCCCGGCCCCGCCCGGCCAAACGCCGGCGCCTCCACTCGCACCGGCACGGCGCTTCGGGGGTGCGCGACACGGCGCGGCAACGGCTGGTGCGCAGCGTGCCGGTCACGCGGCGGAACAGCGCCGCCCCTCCCAACACCGCCAGCGGAACCATCGCTCCACCCGAGGGGGGGGGAGGAGGAGTGGTGGGAGCGATGGGTGGCAGCCGCGTGATGGGAGGAGGAGGATCTGGAGGGGTAGTGTCTGGAGCTGTGGGAGTTGGAGGAGGGAGCCTGGGTTGTCTGCACGGGCAGCACAGGCACCACGGGCAGCATGGGCAGCACGGGAGGGGAAGGGAAGTGAGGCAGCCGGGAGCTTGGAATGTGCTCGAGGTGTGGGAGTTCATCGGGCGGCTGCCGGGTGAGGTTCACAAACTCTGGTCACAACACCCTCGCCTACAGCCCCCCCCCCTACCACCACACAAGGGCGTGGAGCCTACAAGTGACTTGATTGCACACTACCCAAGCCTCCATTTCATGCAGCCCCCCGTGTCGTCTTCTTCGTTGGTGTGCAGGCTGCCAGGAGCTGGCGGACGAGTTCCGTCAGCAGGAGATCGACGGGCAAGCCCTGCTGCTGCTCAAGGAGGATCACCTCATGTCGGCCATGAACCTCAAGCTAGGGCCGGCACTCAAAGTCTGTGCCTGGATCAATCGCCTCAAGGAGTGCTGAGTCAACAACATCTCCCCGTATCCCAGTCTCTCCCCACTGTCTCTGTCTTCCCATCTCTCTTGTGTGTCTCAGTTTCTTTGTGTGCCTGGCAATATCTTTCTCCATCCCACCTTTCTACAGTAATACCCCGGTTTGTCTCCTTTTACGTCGTTTCGTAAATACATCGTCACTTGTTAACACCGCTACTGGATTTGCGTCGCCTCAACCAACATGGACAGCATCGTCCGTCCTTTCTCGTATCCGCTGCCTCGGCGTATGCCTCCACCTACCCTGTAAATTGCTTTGATTTTCATCGTTTCGATATTTGTCATCACACCTTTCAGGAAAGCATCCCCGACGTAAACAGGGTCATTACTGTATCTCTTTGTTTATGCCTCTCAATATCCTCCAGACTTGTTATCTCTATCTCCTCGTCTCTGTATCTTAATATGTGTATTTATATCATGTCCTTCTGTATGTCTGTCACCATCTGTATCTCAATCCATTTCTGTATTCCTCTGTCATGTATTTAGAATGTGCGTGTAAGTGTGAGTGGGTGTGTGAGTGCACATGTGTCTTTGTGTCTGTCTCTTCATCTCTCTAAATCCCTCTCACTATCTGCATTTGTCTGGCGTGTGATTGTCACACACTCTGCATCGTTTTGGAAATCGAACATGAATCGATCTCCAGTCTGAGTGTGAATCCCACTCTAGTCTGTATCTAAATTCCATGCTAGTAAGTGTCCGAATTCTACACTAAAATCTGAATCCCATATCAGTGATATATTACCATTGTTATTATATTTTTGAACGGTCGTTTAGTTCTATTCCAGCACCAGCAGTATGACTTGTCCGAGCTGCTTTGTGAGAGCATCAAAGTTGCCGGCACCAAACTCGTCCACAAACAGGAACCCGACAAATCCCTCTTCCTTTCCCAAAATGCATCACAACCACCGTTCACCAAATCAGAAATCCACGCGGGGGCTATGCGAATGGACTGCTGTACCGCTGAGCAAGAAGATGGAACTGACTTTCAAGACGCAGAGGTTTCTAAAAAATACGAAGTAAAAATGACGTTGGAACGTACAAAACAACAACGGCCGCCATCCAAGATGGCTGCTCGTAGCACTGACCTTGGTCACGAAAATGGCGGCTGGGAAATTTGCCGCGACTGCCGTTTGTTAATTTTAGCGGCAAACGAGGGTGCTTCTTCATGACGCTCCGCTCTGTCGTCGTTTGTAGGCGACCAGACATTTTTTATTTCATTAAGGCTTTGCGGAGTGTGGAATGAACTTAAGGTGCTTTTTTTAATAATCTTTGCTGGTGTAATCATAATGATCCTGAGTATTACAATAATCATCAGTGCTTTATTTATCCAGGAAAGCCTTCACTGAGCCTCAAGACACCTTTTCCACTGGCACATCTGAGGCAAGTCATACACAGATGGTTTTCCACTGGATATTTGCCAATCCAGAACGAAACCGTGCTTCAACTGGCTTCACAAGACATCTCAATCTGACTTAGGGCCAACAGGGCCAGGGACGAGGCCAATAGTTTTTTTATTATACGCTGCGTCAGTTCACTACGCGCACCTTGACTCGTTCATTGCGTGTGACCTTCGTGGCACAGCTGTCGTTCAACCGTAATGGAAAAAAACAACCCAGTTCTTGATCCACGTAAGGCTGGCTCAGCACAGCGCCAGCGCGGCTCGATTGTGCAGTGGAAAAATAAGTATTTATCAGGAGGTTCCAAGTTGGGATGTTTGGTCAATTCTTACCTCTTTGCATTCGTTTTCTTTATTGTTTGAGTCGTGGGAGGAAACCGGAGTGCTTGGTTACAAATAACTGAGTGCAACTGGAGAACACTCAAGTGCACATCGTGCTGTACTGCTCAGCAACCAACTTGCTGTGCTGCTTCCCAAGCTGTGGACTGCCTGTAGACTTGGATAGGAGTGTGTGTGTGTGCACTGTCAAGTTCGCGTCGTTTTGTCTATAGAGCAATGTAGAGCGTTGGCTGTTGTGATTTGAAAACAATGGTCTGTAAGGTGTCTCTGAAAACAAATGTGTATGTTGTACGCAGTGGTGGCGAGGAGTTAGCAAACCAAGCAACGTGTAGGTCCTTAAGTAGTTCAAGCAGCTCCGAATTAATGAGTGATAGTATGGATGCATCGTGTCGGCGTGTTACCATACAATCGCTCTCATCTCATCACCTTTACGAAAGAAAATGGATGCTTAGCTACGTCTTGACTTAAGCGTGGCTTGGCGTAGGTTAACCAGACGATCACAGAGCCAGATAAGGGGGGGGGAGGGCCCATTGCATTTTTTGTGCTTTGTGTTAATTGCCGAGGCTTGTAGAGTCAGACTAATACATTGGTAGGTTGCTTAGGGTTCAGTGTTATTGCCTAAGGCTCGGAGCCAAACGAATGCGCTCGTAAGATTTATAGGTTTTAGTGTTGATGGCCAAGGCTCGCAGAGCCAGATGAAGGCAGCATTATCATGCTTGTGGTTCAGTGGTGCTTTCCAAAGCTCAGAGGGTCAGATCAAGGATTCAGTCTCAATGTCTACAATTGGTTTTGTTTGTCCCTCAATGAAGCTCTTCTCCATTCTGACACCAACAATAATTTATGTATTCTCTGGTCTATAAGACTTTTTCCCAGTGCTAATGAAGTAATGAAGTGATATACATGTGGCCTCGCATACGCGATGTACACACTAACATACTAACGTGCGCTTGCATATGTAAGAGAATCCCCCAGATTTGTGTAACAGACTCTTGGGGTAAGTACTGTCAGCAAGCACCTATGAAGGCTGGCATGGAATATGGGGGGGGGGAGGTCGGTGGCCAGCACCACGCCCGGCCGCATTTGTGACCCCAGTACTGATGTTTATACACTGTTTCAGGTACATTTAAGGCCGAGTCGACTTAGGGGAAATATTCACAAATGTTATTGGCCGTGAGCAGGAATCTGACTCGGGTCGCTTGGTTCGTAGCACGGTGCGCTACCTCTCCCCACTAGCACACAGACATACAGATGGACACACACACACAGATGGACACAGACACAGATGGACACACACCGACTGAACCTACTTTAGCTTTAAAATACAGTGGGGGGGAGCGGAGTGCATTTTATAATATGGAGAATGCGATATACGGTAATCAAAATTGGAGGGTGTTTAGAAAATAAAAACAAACCATTCCCCTTCATGTGACTAAGCAAAGGTATCGGGAATTTGCGATTTTCCAAAGGGGGGGGGCGGAGGTCTACATCATCGCCAGCTGTACTTTGTTGCTCATGAGGCTCTGTCAATGATGGTGATGGGGACTGCACTGGCAGTCATATACAGTATATATACAAGCACATATCAAGAAAAATCCAGCAATTCGAGGCGGTCGAGTGGTCCAGGGGTCAGAGAATACTGAGCCAGTGATGCTGAGGATACTGGGTCTGAATCCAGGCTTTAGGCGCCCATGATTAAACTGGCTTCTTGAGCGTAGCGAGTTGATGGTCCCAGCCCGGTAACCGATGACTGCACAAAACAAACACGTGTTGAGTTTGTTACTTAATGCTGCTTCTGGTGAATTCGGTTTGATTGCCATGCGACAAGTACAATTCCATAGCAGCGCACGTGAGCAAGCGCAGCATCACTCAGCGTGGATTAGAGGCAATTGTCGGGACCTCAGAAAGTAGTTATTTTTGCGTCAACTTCCACAGGCTGTTCTGGAACATGGCGGGAGATGTTGCTTTCTTTAAGAGTCCCGAATCGATATGTCTTCGTAGAATGACGTGCCAGTCAGTGAGCACAATTGGAATATAATTGGGGTGAGGGGGATATAGTTAAATGTAAATAATTAAAATCGATACATTCCCAATTTAAAATGTCGAAATCTTTTGAAGGCACTGCTTTTGAGATATTCAGAAATCGCAGAGACAACATCTGATTCGTCTCCCACCCAATCACAACAGACTTGCGAATTGTCTTTAGGCACTTCCTCTGATATTGGGCCATCGCGCTCCAAATATTCAGTCAGCCGTTGGGAAGATGAGATGGCAACGAGAAACAAGTAGGGGTATCTATACATGGATCACCCTGTGTGTTTGTAAGCTCTTGTTGACGATAGTTGAGTTTTTGCAGATTCATATTTATACGCATTTTTGTTCTACTCAATCGTCAGTTGGATGTTTGTCACCCACCCGCGTGCGCGCGCTGGCACACAGTTGTTTGCTTGCTTCATGGTTTGTGATGGGGTTCTGTTGTAAAAAAAAATACTCGTGATGAAACGTCCGAATTAATCCAAATACATTTGGACCCAGAATCTCCATTCAAAATGCTCGCTCACTGGTGTTGTGGCATCCCACGATGCCTCACATGAATGAGCAGCGCGTGCAGGGCCTCTCATCAATCCCCTGCTGGGTGAAGGCAACTGCACACGCCGCGTCGGCCGTGGGACCTGAGGGGCTTTTCCTAGACCATACTTAACCACCTGCGGTCATCGCTGCACCGCCGCTAAAAGCTGCGCTTGGCTACGTACGGTGCGAAAGAAGTTCAGGTTACATACGACGCTGCTCAACATGCGGGGTCGGTGAAAGGATGGAGGAACACGACTGGTTCGGGTCCAGTTTGGATATCGCTCTCCACTTATGTTGGCCATGGCCGTGTCTGGGTTTGTGGTGCAGTGTCGTTGCCGTATTGCCGCGTGGAAGGAAAGGAGTAACCACAACCCAAAGAGAATAGGCGGCTCTTATCTTGTACTTACATGCACGTGCTGTGTATATCTTGGGCTGAGTAGTCCAGTGGTAAACATTCCAAATTTCCATGCCTATTCCAATCTATCCATAGGGCGACCACTTTGTTGAGTAATTTGCATTCATATTTAAGCTGTGTAAAATGACGCACGGTACTGTTCTGCATTGGAATTTTTGTCCATTTGTTTTTAATATCCTGAGTTGTATTACTTCGTGTAGGAGGGGAAAGTCGGAGTATCCGGAGATAACTCGAGGGTCCACATAGACGGGTTCGTGAACCGACTTGTTGTAATGCCTTCTGCCCAGCTCACATCCAGGCGGGGTTTGTCAGCGTCACAACACACAGCGCCTGTTTCTGGGTGAATCGACAAGCTTGCGTGTGAAGCGTTCTCTGTGCACTACCAGGCGTGGTTCGTAATGCCAGTGACGTTTACAGAAGATGGATGGTATTTGACGACAGCTTTTCAATTGTCGCCGTGCAGCCAGCGCCACGCGTGGACTTCAGTTTAGCAACACAGCTGAGTCAACAGGGAAACGAATCACGCCACACGACATTGTCAGCTGAGCCAATCGGCTGCTTTCCGCTGTACCTGGGTATGGTTGTATATTTTGTCCGTCCATCCGTATGCAAATTCGTCCGTCCAATGACACGCGCCAGTGTGTTGTTACAAGAAAAATTAATCGCTCGAAAATTCACCACCAGCTTTACCCATAGCAGTCCCCGGATCCTATAGAGCTTTTGGGGGAAAGATTGCAACAGAAATACTTTGATGAACGGCGTTTTCATTTCAGATTAAAGATGTAGCATCGCGACTGATCCACACACGAGCGACCGAATCTCGCAAGCAAATCGCTCCCGAACCCACACATGGTCCAAACTAACTGCAGAGACGACCACGCAACCAGTCGCCCGGGCGTGGACCCGGCTGAACCCGCGCGTGCGTTTGTGTCTCCGTTTGTCCGCGCGTTTCTCTGTACGATCAAAGCTTCCCCAACGAACCGGAAGGCTCCGTTATCACGGACTGGTTTGCCCAGCTCGTATTAAGGTTTTGGGATGGCAAAGAACGTGGCCATAACTGCTGTTAGTAGCGTTTTCTAGCAGTAGGCCTGGTGAGGAGCCTTTGTCGACCACACACTGTGACACATGGGTGCCTACAAGTGATGTTAAGGTAGTCGACTCGCTGGCAGTGGGTGCTGTAAACACGAGGGGTGGGGGAGTTAGTGGCCTGATGTGTATGAGGAGTGAGGATGCAACGGAGGGCGGCTGTATCCGTTCCAAGTATATAATTGCTGTCTGTCGGAACACGCACTAAATGTCAATGCTTTCGAGCGTTCGTCGTCATCAGGTTTGCGTGTTCGCTGAGTAGTGGACACGTCCGCTTGAAAATGCAGAGCAATCTGGAGAAGAGAAACATTTCTGGGAGAAAACAGATTCTGGCCAGGCTGGGCTCCCAGTGCCTTCTTCAAGCGAGTGGTTTGAGAAGCTTGACAAATAATTAATTCGTCCCGGGCGGAAATAAAGGCTTGGAATATCGATGATGCTGATGACGACTGTGGTGATAGTGATAATTGCTGTAGATCCAAGTGCCCTGCACTTTAAGGGGGGGGGGCATGTAGAGAAATAAATAACTAGGCTTTCATCACTGCTCTGTGTCAAGTCACAGACATTCCAATCAGCCCTGATTGATAAAGGACAAGTCATTTTACCTTCGCTCGTTTCCAACAGAAATAAGCGGTGGTTTTGTTTTTACTTTAGTTTGGACTGCTGGGTTAGCGTGTGCGTGCCCGTATGCGTGTTTTACAGATATGAAAACAAAATGTTTCGCGTTTTTAAAAGACTCCAAGTCGTCGGGAGGTTTTTAGAAAGTTTTTTTTCAGGGCAGATTTGCTTTTACTAAATCGTTTTTGTAATATTGTTGTGAATTTAACCGGAGGTTTTTTCTTCTTGTTGTATGTGCTCGTTCGTAAGAGTTCTCTTGTGTTTAAATTACGATCGGTTTTCATGCTTTTTATTTTTCAAGAATGCGTGTTTTCACCCCCGACTTCTTGCTGCGTGTTCTCGATGCTCTGGCGGTTTTTGTGCGGCTTGGTAATCATATGCAAAACAAACAAAACATTAAAAAGGGATTAACCCCCCCCCCCCCCCCCGAGTTTGGTTCCAAACAGGGCTCTCGTCCGAAGGGGAAGACGCGCATGTGTTTTCGGCACCTCGCGGCTTTTCCCATGATCTTCGTTGTTCGTGGCTCCTTTTCGCCAGCCACCGCTGTGAGCAGTGTTGTTTTTGTATCGTCGTTTTGTATCGATTTTGTATAGAAGGCAGCGCGGATGCATGTGTTTCAAAAAGTGGTTGTACGCTAGTGTGTGGCAATTCATTGAACGTTTGTAACAATGTTGAGCTCCAAACCGGTGTGCATGACCCAATATCTTTTGTTGAAAGTTGCTCACAAGAGGTCGAGACGCTTTCGCAAAGCCCAACACAGCTTTGCAGATCCAGGAGCTCTAAGCAACTAATATCAGATTTGTTAAACCCCCAAAAACACACATTGTAACTGGGTTGGAAGAAAGATTATTACATCACAAACTCAGGCCCCACCAGAGCTTCGTCAACAAACTTTGAGAGCATGCTCGACCTGGTTCTGGAACCTGACCAGCACCGACGCATCACTGCACTGGGAGTTTTCCAAACTGGTTACTCCGACCACCGCCTCATACTTTCTTCCCTCCAATTTCCCAAGCCAATCACCATCAAATTCACCTGCAACTCGCGTAATTTTAAGGGTATCGAGTTTTCTGCTTTTCGTCACCTCCTTGCAAATTCGCTTTCAATGTTATCCCCATCATCGGATCCAACCGTCTGCGCTCTCCAACTAGAAGCTGACATGAGGGCGGCGCTGGACAAACTAGCTCCATTAAAATCACGAACCGCTAGGCAGTCTTCCCACGACACTCACTGGCTCTCAAGAGATGCCATCATTGCTAAGCGAACCAAGAGGCGCCTTGAAAGTATCGCATCCCGCAGTGGTCTACCTGCTGATCGACTTGCTTACAGAGTCGCCTGCAGGAAACTAACAAACTGATCCTAGTCTCACGTCCCTCCTACATTGAGGAACGCATCAAAAAAGCAACCGGAAAACCGCACATTCTATGGAAAACCCTCAAAGATCTTCTACATCCTGGTATCACCATAGTCCCTCACCTTAGCGATCCCCTTGCCTCACTGAAACTTGTCACCTCTTTTAACACTTCACCAACAAGCTAATCACCATCGCAAACTCGTGCACGTCTACCGACACATTGCACCATTGTACCCCGCTCATGGTACCTAAAATTGTAAGCACTAACCCAGACACTCTTCTAATTACGCTAAAGCCAGTGTCTACAAAAGACGTTTTCTCTTTAATTGAATCACTTCATTTGAAGTCATCTCCACTCGACGTGCTCCCAGGTTCCTTGTTCAAGCAATGTGCCCCGGAACTCGCCATCATGATCAGGAACATCGCAAATTCCTCCTTCTCTACGGGGAGTTTTCCGTCCAACCTCAAACCTGGCCTGGTTTCTCCCTTGTTAAAGAAACCAAGTCTTGACTCGGATGACCCATCTAGTTATTGTCCCATCACTAACCTCTCGAACCTCTCTAAACTCCTTGAACGACTTGCCCTCGCCCAGCTAAAACCACACATCACCTCCTCCGCAAACTAATGCTGCTTCCAGTCAGCTTATCGTCAACTATTCCACAGAAACAGCACTCACTAGAGTGCTCGATGACATTTTAACGATCATTGATTCCGGCTCAACTGTTGCACTCGTAAGTCTGGACATTTCGTCAGCCTTCGACACCATCAACCATTCGCGCCTTACTTCCCTCCTGAAATCCGACTTCGGTATATGCGGCTCAGCACTCAAGTGGATAGTTTCGTACCTTTCTGACTGGCAATCTTCAGTCAGGGTGGGCATGTCCACATCGCCTGAAACAACTGCATTATGCGGGGTTCCCCAGGGCTCTGTACTAGGTCCCCTGCTCTTCACAGCCTACACTTCCCCGATCGGCCGGCTCATTGCAAGCTTCGGTATTAAGCATCACTCATACGCGCATGACACGATTCTATTCACCGCCATCGATTCTAGCAATGCACCTGGATTCGAGAGGCTCTCGGAATGTACCACCGCCGTGCAACAATGGTTCACTGCACACAACCTAGCCCTTAATCCGAAAAAGTCAGTGGCCATCATGTTAGGTACCAAGCAACGTCTCAATTCTGCAGCACTCACCACACGCATACACATCTTCGGTCACAGCATCAAGTTCACCGACCACTTCAGCTACCTCGGTGTCATCCTAGATTCAACTTTATCCTTTGACCGTCAAACCAACCATATCATCAGCTCATGTAACTTTCACCTGAAGGCTCTCGGACACATACGTCCTCTCATCTCTACTGAAATGGCCAACACATTGGCATGTTGCATAGTTGGGTCTCGCATTGACTATTGCAACTACGTCCTAGTCCGGACCTCCGCTGGCAACCTAAAGAAACTT
Source organism: Lethenteron reissneri (assembly GCF_015708825.2). Classification (NCBI taxonomy): domain Eukaryota; kingdom Metazoa; phylum Chordata; class Hyperoartia; order Petromyzontiformes; family Petromyzontidae; genus Lethenteron; species Lethenteron reissneri. The sequence continues at coordinate 646,230 of NC_083818.1, forward strand.
CAAAGACTACAAAACAACCTAGCACGCGTCGTCATTGCCCAAACTCATCCCCGTCTCGACTCACTAGCTTGTCTCCGTGCTCAACTGGCTACCCATCGCCAGTAGGGTCACATACAAGACCGCCTGCCTCTGCCACAATGCCTTCATATCTGCCTGCCCGCCGTACCTTTCTTCATTACTGACAACTTGCAGCTCAGCACACGGCAGATGCCTGCGCACCGCGACTCACGACCTCCTCTTGATACCAAGATCCAGGATGGTCATGTCTATGCGCCGCTTCTCGGTGGCAGCCCCAACAGTCTGG